>NC_138161.1:62071601-62671601 GCF_964165515.1 Mesoplodon bidens | reverse complement strand
CCAACTGAGTGGGATGGAGAAAAAACACGGGAAAACGAGTTGCTATAAGTCTAGAGGATTATAAAGTCAGAGAGAAAAAAATGGTATCAATTATATCCTCTGCCCTAGAGGTCATTAAATGGGTAATTACTCTACTGATGAAGATCAGTTTTTCTCTCTCATGTTTTAATCATCAACATGAAAGTCCTGCAATTTATTGAAGCATCTGTCCTCCACGTAGTCTTGTGCTGTGGACTTTGAAGAGCATATTAAAATAATATAGCTTGCCTGCCCAAATAAACATGACATATTTTCTAAACCATCAAGTTCTACTTTAAAGTCAAATTGAGGAACATCCACTTCTGGGAAGATGGAGTAGACTTATTTATCCCTATTCCTCCAACAAAATAGAATTAGAAAGTCCTACATATTACATATAAAACAAACACAGAAGACTCTAAAAATTGGAGAGAAGAGGCAAACTAGGTCAGGACCTTGGGATGCAGGAAACAACATGGTCGTAAGTTCCCTGTGGCTTTGTTTTTGTTTTTGTTTTATAAATCCCAGATTGGAGTTGCAGAAACTGGCAACCTAGAAATGCCAATGGACGTAGACCAAAAAGGCCTCAACAAAAGCCTGCTCTCTCTAACTAAAGGGCCAAGAAAAGGGCTTAAATATAAAATATGAAACTATAAAGTTTTAGAGAAAACAAATCTTCACAACCTAGGGGCTAGACAAAGTTTTCTTAGACTTGACACCAAATGCATAATCCATAAAAAGAAAAAAAAGATAAATTTGACTTCATCAAAATTAAAAACTTATGCCCTGGAAAAAAAAACCTCTTAAAAGGATGAAAAAAATTAGAGAGTGGGAGAAGCTACTTATTTGACAAAGGACTGATATCTAGAATATATAAGGGACTCTCAGTGCTCAACAGTAAAAAATAAACAAACAAAAGAAACCAGCTCAGAAAAATGAACAAAAGAAATGAGCAGACATTTCATTGAAGAGTATATATAGATGGCAAATAAGCATGAAAAGATGTTCAACATCATTAACAATTAGGGAAATGCAAATTAAAGCCACAATGAGGTATCACTACATACCTATCTAAATGGCTAAAATAAAAAATATTGAAATACCAAATGATGGTGAGGATGTGGAGAAACTGAATTACTCATACATTGCTATTGGGAGTGTAAAATGGTATAGCCACTCTGGAAAAATTTTGACATTTTCTTAAAAAAATTAAACACACAACTACCATATGCCCCAGTGAGCGTACTCCTAGGCATTTATCCCAGAGAAATGAAAAGTTATGTTCACATAAAATCCTGTACACAAATGTTTATAGCAAATTTATTTAAAATAACCCCTAACCAGAAACAACCCAGATGTCCTTCAATGGACAAATAGTTAAACTGTGATATATCCATTCCATGGAGCACAACTCAGCAATAAAAAGGAATGAACTATTGATACACAACACAGCAACACAGATGATTCTCCAGTAAATTATACTGACTGAAAAAAGCCAACACCAAAGGTTATATACTCTACAATTTCATTTATATAACACTCTTAAAAGGACAAAATTATAGAAATGAAGAATGTACTAGTGTTTTCCAGGGCTAAGGAAGAGGTGGGGACAGGTAGGCAGTATTATGGCCATAAAAGAGGAACATGAGGGATCCTTGTGGTGATGGAATGTTTAATATCTTTAACTGTATCAATGTCAACATCCTGATTGTGGTATTGTGCCATATTTTTACCACTGGGGGAAACTAGGTAGAAGGTTTTTCTGCATTATTTCTTACAACTACATGTGACTTTACAATTAACTCAAAATTTAAAAGTTTAATTAAAAAATCAAATGGGAGGGTGGTACAGTTAGAGGAGGCATTGCTTACATTAAAACACATACTGATATATTACAGAGAGAATGCAAATTTTGCCTGAATTTTTATAAAAGATGAAACATCAAAGATGTTTTACATTTGCAGTAGACTTTTGAAACTATGTTGTAGACCCTTAGGAACAAGAATCTGCATGACTTTGTTTCCCAGTGTACTTCAGTGAAAAGCCTTGAGAAGTGCTGGGTGGAAAGAAGGAGGCTTTAGAGAAATACCTGGATTTCACTTTTTACTAGCCCTGGGACTCTAAGTATTTTACTTAATTTCTCTGAGCTTCTGTAAACTGAGAATAATAAAAATGTTTTCTTACTTTCTTCCCAGGGTTATAATAAGATCAAATGAGAGAACATGGATCTGTAATGTGAAAAGTATTGTTATTGTTAAGACAAACACTAATATGAGCACAAAGAATCAAGGATTTAGATGTTTCTTTACAAGCAAAAAATAACTAACCTAAACATAATAGTGCAAACAACATTGGCTTTTTAGAAGAGTAAAACACAAGTACTAGAAATTTATGTAGAACAAGCTAAATGAAAGCAAAATTATCTCCTCTCTAATATAGCAAATTTTTCATTAAAAGTGTATTTATCTTGAATAATGTCTTCCTACTTTTGTCCCAGAACTGATGGAATGCAGATGATATCTCTTTTGCTATTTAGAACATTTTAAGTTTTACCCTTGTGACACCATCTCCCCAAAATCAAACACACTGAGGCCTTCAACCTACTGTGCAGATACAGCCCATCCTAAGAAGTGATGCATTTCTAAATTTAAAAAGGTAGGAAATAGAAACTGACAGATTGAGTCAACACCTAGAAATAGGAGTTTCCAAGACAAGGTGTATTTATAGGAGGTGCAGGGGGTGGAAATCTTATATTGCTCCTGAAATAAAAACAAGAACTTTTGTAAGCTAGGTGAGTGACTATACCAAGGGAACAGAAATAAACACCTGGCCATTTAACACTTGAATCATTCATCTGGAGATCTTTCAGCTGGTTTTACACTCATATGTCATGACAGAGACAAGCCAAAAGGACCACTTTCATAACTGTGCAGACTCAGAGAAGCCAAGATGGGGAACTAGCAGAAATATGAGATCTGGCAAGTGAGCAGAGAATCAGAAATCTAGAACCAAGATGCTTGGAATTCCAGAATGCAGTTGGCATCAGAACTCTGTGTTATTGGGATGGCAAAAGAGAGATCAAGGGTAAGGAAGGATGAGGTGAGAAGATGGTCTAAAATAAGGTCACTCCCCGGTCCTAGACAGATACTGAATCTAGACAGCCATTAGGATAGGGAAAGTGTATATAGAACAACACAAGAATCCAGTTTTTACCAGAATTAGGGTCTAAGTTGAGACTTTCAGGAGAAGGTTAAAATTATACTATTTATATTTAAGTACAAGGTCATGGGAGACAAAACAAACAGCAAGGATGACTTGGGTTGGAATACTAAAGAATGAATTAGAACACCTTATGTCACTCTTGACTGTGGGCCTGAGGGATTCAGTGCCTGGGGCAAGGTTGATCTTCTAGGTATGTTGGGCGTGAAGACAGGCACGCTGTGAGTGAAGAGGACTTCAGAAAGGAAGCTGTAAAGTCTCTGATGTAGATTTATTTCCTGCAAATTCCATGTCTAAGATGACTCAAAAATAATGGTTTTTTTTTTTTTTTTTTTTTTTTTTTGCGGTACGCGGGCTTCTCACTGTCGTGGCCTCTCCCGTTGCGGAGCACAGGCTCCGGACGCGCAGGCTCAGCGGCCATGGCTCACGGGCCCAACCACTCTGCGGCATGTGGGATCTTCCCAGACCAGGGCACGAACCCGTGTCCCCTGCATCGGCAGGCGGACTCTCAACCACTGCGCCACCAGAGAAGCCCCAATAATGCTTTTTTTGCACTAAAAGACATATATTAACAGCAATCAGCATAGTAATGCTGTCTCTTGTCCTTTGATTTTTATATTTCTCTTTTGTGTTCTGGTCATAGTAGAAATAACTTCTATATAAATATCAGAGGCTGAATATCTGAAAAATTATAGAAAAAAGGTCAAGCTATGAGCAACTTCAAAGTTAGTCTTATGGAAGATCTAAACAGGAGTTCATCTCATCCTTCACTTTGATAAATACCAAGGTCGATCCCTGGGTTCGAGTTTTGCAAGTCTGCCCATCTGCAATGTTTTATTCTGATCCTTACAGATGGGCAGATTATACTAGAGATTTCATGTTAGCAAGATGATAGTAAGATAAAGGATAAGTCTGTAGTTGAATAAGCTTGGTACAGCATAATTTTCTAAGGTATGGAGTAACCTAAAATCATTAGATTAGATGTGCGGGGGTAGGTTTTGAGTGATGGTTCTTTTTCTTAAGAAAACATAAGGAAAGCTTTCTTATCTTCCCTTTTTGGTTAATACCAAGATTTCATAGACTGGCCTCAAATCTCTCCATGAATTAGGTATAGGTCACTAGCACTCTTTTAACATTAAAGATCCATCTACAGACAGTTGAAGTCAGCAGTGACATGAGGCAAACTATGTTGTCTGAGTGGAAACTGCCCAGCAAGTGTCGTGGTGATCTTCAGAATAAGAAGGCTTTGAGTGGCCCCCCAAATGTCCTGTCTTATCCAGCAGCAGCTGGACCTACACCTTTCCTTTTCTTTGGCAAAATGCTTTGGATACAAATCTGTGATTTTGCTTTGATTACAAGCTAAATCATTTCACTGAAAAACCTTTTTACTGTTAAGTTTCTATAATACTCACAAACAAGTACCCAATTATTTGGGAACTACCTTTTGTTATTTTACTCTTCCCTGTGAATTTTCCTTCATGTGGAGTCAGGCAGATCTGATTGGGGAAGTAGCCTACAGTGAGCCTGAGGGAGAGCAGAAAGTCAGAAGATGGATAAGATAGAGAAAGAGGAATGAAAATTGGAGCCAAGGTCATAAACTAAACAGGAAATAGATCCAAGTGGGAGCAAGCTGGAAGCAAGCAACAAGACTTGAGGGTGACTGTAGCAACTTCCATTGGGTGTGTTGACAGTAACAGTACAGGACTGAGATGGGAAACCAACCCACTCGTGCAGTTTTTGAAGGAAAGGGAGTTTGTTTTACATATTACAATTATTCTGATTTGGTGCTAACAGCAAATTACTAAGCTATTGTTTACCTCTTTACCTGGGTTTCTGTAGGTGGAACCTTACTAAGAATTCAAATCAGCCCCCAAAAGTTATTTTGCTCATTCTTTGAAATCAAACTAGCAAAGGTATAATTAGCCGACTCTAATTCAGTTTAATATGTAATACCTGATTATTGGACCACATCTTATCTCTGGGCTCTCTTGGAAAATCATGTCTAAAATAAGGAACAAGACTTACCATGCAAGGAGCACCTGCTGTGTGCCAAAAACTGTGCCAAACTCTTTATACATAGTAATTTATTTAAAGCCTTCAGCAAACAAAGCTATTAGATTTACTTTACAGATGAATAAATTAAGGCTTTGATGGTTGAAGTGACTTGCTCCTGGATATGCAGCTAAAAGGAGAGAGAAATGGGATTCCAAAGTTAAAGCTCTTTCTGCTCTTCCATGCTGCTTCCCTCTTTGGATTACCAAGCTGTGAACTGCATGCTCTTTGAAGTTTACTCTGCAGATAGCTACGTGTCACAATAACTATGATAACATCTAATAATAAAGTTGATCTTGTGGCAGTACCTACACCCAGACAACATCTGATTCATTTAAGTCATTTGCTCTCCAGTGCAATATTACTTTCCCCAAGACTTACATGAAAAAACAATAAAAGAAGACTGAGGGGAAATCAAGTGTAATCTCAGTACCATGCTTAATAAATGCTGGTCTCAGATAGATGAAATAGATGAAATAGAATAAATAAAAGTAACTTCACTTAGTTACCTCTTCTCTCCCAAAGGCAAAGTGACACATGTTATAAATGGCAGAACTCCATCATTGAATGCATTTCGGGCATAATACTGAAGGAGAGCCACAGAGTGAAATTCCCTGGACTGGTAACCTCATCAGCTCTTTTTTCCTTTTGACATTGGCAAAAGCCTATAGTCTGGATGGGAGCTCTAATTGCTTTCCATAACGTTTCAGCACCTGTTTCCAGGGTCCAGTGGTCAGATGAGCAGACTGAATGCCAAAAGTCGTGTTTGCTATTTCCAGTTCTGCCATAGCCTATGACCTGGGAATTCTGGCTGACCTCACCTCCCCAGCATTTTGCAGTATTTTCTCATTCCCAGAACCCCTCATAAATATGCTATAGGCTCTTGACTTGCTGACACCCTAGAATGAGAGATGATCCTGAGGGGCAGCCAGGATGAAACTTCCTCTTTTGCTGAGAACTGCAAGTGCCAATGCAGCTGAGGGAAACGAGCATCTTGGCATCTTCTGCCGGGTTCTCATGCCAGGCCTTTGATGTACTGTAAACATCTGACTTCTCTATGTAGGGCTGTATTTTCTATAGTACATGTCCCCAAGTAAGCCCTACACAGCTGCACAGCCTGTGACTTTAATAACTCTCAAAGCCTCTTCCAGGTTTTGTGTTACTGATTCACTAGCAAAGGATCAATTTATATTAAAGGCCAAATATTAAAAATTCTAGGGAGGGCTCTGGAGTACCTATTTTGGAATTTAATTGAAATCAGTGTAATATTCACAGATGAAAAACCAAACAGGTATATTTTGGAGGCTTGTAATGATAGCTCTGTATTGTGAAATGAAACCCAGCAGGAAGGAAGGTAAAACATTGATTTTTTTCAGGATGCCATGTGTCTGTGCACTAAAGAATGCTTCCCAAAGTCATCAGTATCTCCTATTAGAGCACCTGTGAGCTTCCTGTCTTTTGAAGTACTTAGGAGAGAAAGATGATGCTTTTATTGTCTCCCCATATCCCAAACTTTTGGGAAACTTTTTATAATAGAGATGATCCCAACCTACAAATACAAATGGGTTGTATTCCAAAAGTGCATTTTCAATTGTTCTTTGTACCCTGGAATATATTTTCCCACAGAAATAAGATTCTACTTGATGATTAAATTGCAAAACAAGCTATACAGAAAAGCATTTCATCCATGATATGCTGAAATATGCCAGTCATGTGCTGAGCCCTGAAGACCCACAAATTCCCTTAATAAATTCACATTATCATGAAAAAGAGAAACTATTATCGACAGCAGTGTTCAATATGGTTAGGTAGGTGCTGTGAAGAAGACACACAAAACGGCTCTGGGGGTCCAAAGTAGGGACCAGCTGAATCTAGTTTTGAAAGACAAGAATGTGAAGTCAGAGAGTGTTTGATTTGAAAGACAAGAATGTGAAGTCAGAGAGTGTTTGAGTGAAGAGGCAGAGAAGTGCAAAAATACAGCATCTTTGGAAAAGTGCAACAATAAATGCATGGGGAATGATGAGGTTAGAGAGGCAGGTGAGAGATGAAATGAATGAGGAGACAGGATACCAGAGGAAGGAGCTTTGTTGGTTTATCCTGGTGGTAATGAGAAACCATTGAAAGAGTGTCCCCAAAGGATTGGCATGATCAGATTTCCATTTTAGAAAAATCATGCTGAGAATGAAGGTTAGATCTGGGAGAAGTGAGAGAGGAGACTAGGACACAGATTTGGAAATAATTTCAAAGTTTTTCTAGCCTAATAAAATTACTTGTAAAGTATTTCATATGTTTATAAATGCAGGCGTGGTAAGATAAATTTGGATTGTTTTTCTAAATCAGTTTTGATAAGTTATGTTTTTTGGAATTTTTAAAATTCATGTAAAGATTTTTAAAGCATTTGACATAAATTTTTCTAATTTCCCAATAAATAGTTCTGAAAATATGTATAATAGTTCATCATCTTTTTCATCTGTAGTTACATTCAATTTTGACTAACATCTATAGTTCTATCTACTTTTTAATTCCTAATATTTATTTGTTTCTTTTCTCTTTTTCTTTTTTTTGACCACTCTTGACAGACTCGAAAATTTTTAATTTTTTTTAAGAACTAACTTACAGTTTTGTTGATCTTTTCTATGTTTATGTCCTATTGTTCCATTTTATAATAATTTAGGGTCTTATCTATGTTATCATTTTCTTCTACTTTCTATGAGTTTATTATGTTGTTCTTTTGGTAACTTCTAAATGTATATGCTGAGCTCATTAATTTTCAACATCTTTTTCTTTATAACATAAACCCTTAATGTCATAGGTCACCCTCTAAGAACTGTTTTAACTGAAACCCAGAGGAGTTGGTTTGTGTATTCTTATTATCATTCATTCTTATTTTATTATGATTTATACTGTTGCCCTTGAGTTATTTAGAATTTCTAAATGGACAGGGTTTTTTTTTTCCCCTAGTTAAATTTTGTCACCGATTTATAATTCTAATTGCATTTTGACCAGTGACTGTGATCCATAAATAACAGTCCTGTTTATTGAGATTTGCTTTTTATTCCTGAATGTGTCCAGTGTTTGCAAATGATCCATATGTATTTAGGAGAATTTGTGTTCTCCACTTGTTAGGTATGATATTCTGTATATCCTGTAAAGCTAATTTTAGTAGAAATTAGTTGCCTTAATGAGATAAGATAACGTGTTCAACTAAGGCCATGGTGATGGAGAAATGAAGAAGATGTATCAGAGCTATATTTAGATTTTACTTAATAATTAATTGGATGTTGATATTATGGAAATTGAAAACTTAGGATGATTTAACAATATTCTGACTTGGGTTATTGAGGGAATTTAGATGCCATACATTGAGAGAGGAAATACAGGGGGATAAGCTGGTTTGTGACAATAGGATGAAAAGTCAAGTTCTGACACGTTGCTTTTGAAATGCTGGTATGACATCCAGATTAATATGTAGAAAATAGTTGAAAATATGTATCTGTAGCTCAGCAGAGAGACCTGGCCTTGAAGCACTATTTTGGAAGGCATCCACATCAGGGGGGTAATTGCAGCCCAAATAAAGTAAGTAGAAAGAGAAGAGAAGGTAGCCAAGGACACACCTCAAAACCTATAAAAATGTATTATTATACATATGCCTTCCTATCTAGTATTTTGCTGCTAAATTGACAAAAGGCAGTGATCATGTAAGTTACTCTTAGCTGCCATCGCTGACAGTTTAAACCCAGATGCAGACCCAGAATGTTTCTTGTAGCAGAGACTCCAAAGGTTTGTCCAGAGAAGCCATAAACGTGCTCCGGCTGCTTTAGTTTTCTCACTAAGCTTTTAAAGAGGAGCCTGCTACTCATGACAAGAGCAGAGTTGAACACAGAGAGGTCGGGAGAATATGTGTGGGTGGGAGATACAGAAATTTTGTTTTGCCTTGTCAAAATTAGGAGAGGAAAATAAAAATTTCAGTAAAGAAGAAATCTTTCAAATATATAAGAAAATAGTGTATACTACACTAGACATTTTTGACTCCAGGATCTATAGCCATAAGCCAAAATCAGCTGTTTACACCTTGATGCAGAATCCACTGTATTAGTGCCATGGGCCCAGGAAGCACCTAACAAGAGAATACTATTTTTTTCTAGCTCACCATTGTTATTTTACTGTCAGTTTTTCCCTTGATACTGAAGATAAAAAACAGGAGTCAAATCACTGGGGCAGACAACTTCTCTCCTGGTTGTACATCTGCTCTTTTACCCTTCCAACTTATCTCTATGCAGAAAATTAGTAAATGTAGATGATCCTCAAATCTTTGGGTCAGAGTTTGTAGGAAATGCCGACTCTGATATCAAATAGCAATTTGAGTTTAGATGAAGCTCTTATTCTTGTCCTGCTTCAGTTTTCTCATCTGTAGAATTTGGGTTTAGAAAGTAGCATCTCTAAGATCACAACCTACACTGAAATTCTCTAATCTGTCAAGCTTAGGGAAGAGTAGTCATGAAACAAATATTCTCAGGGTAAATATTGAAGTATAATTCCACATCCAAATTATTTATCATGCTTAGAACACCATTGTGAGGAAGTAAAGGATTATAATATATATGTATATATATATATATATATATATATATATATATAAAAAAAACAGTTCTTCATTGTCTTTCTGCCTTTCACATTTTAAGAAAGCAAGACATTCCTAGTGGTCATCAGGAAGACCATATTTCAGTTTGGAAACTGGGTCTGTCCCTCTGAAATAAATTAGATGTGAATAAATATAGACTCCAGTGCCATTTTTAGAGAATCCTGTTGTCGATAGTAAGCACAATTTAAAATGGAGCCAGATGCCACGTCCCCTTCTTGGGATGTTTAAGAATCTAGATTGTTGCTGACTGTGCAAAGTGGATGTTTGGACTATGTATAGAGATAGATACCAGATCATTCTAATCAACAGAATAAAACAACATCACATTTAGATTTCATGGCAATTTGACAAATAAGATTTAGTGGATGTGCCAGATTGAGTTATTGAAATAGTTCACTCTTCACCTTTTATTGAATACTCATTGTGTTCCAAGGACATGGTTTAAAAATAGGCATCAGACAGTTATGCACACAAGGGTAATCACAGCTCTCCTAATAATAAGTTTTTAAAAGCACCTTTCTCTTAGTCACCAAGGAAAGTAGGCTCAGTGATTTATAGGAACTGTGAATACACACTGCTCTGTCTCTTCTTTCCAGAATAAGGCATCCTTCCTTTATGTAATCCCTTTTCTGGAGTGTTTCCTAGGCAGGCTGTGCCCTCTGAAACAAACAGGTGTTAAAGTAAATCTGATGCAAATAAAGACTCCTGCTGTCACAGAGACATGCTTTGTACCTATATAAATGCATTTCTCAGAAAGCTCTTACTGTTGAGAAAGACTGAAAGGAAGCCGAGGCTAGCTAAAAATGTTATTCTTTGTACTCTGAATATATCTGCTTCGGCTTCAGACTGGCTGCCTTAGATATGTGTGTTTGTGTTTAACATATTAAATGAAGCTTCTTTTTCCCTTTTCCATGATTTGAGAACAATTCTGTCCTTTGGGTTCTAGATTCTGAACTAATTTGTCTACATTTATATTGTGGTGCCATCTGAGATGCCCATGGCTGTCCATGTCAATGCATGGCTTCAAATGACCATTACCTGACAGCCCCTTCGCCTCTGTAGCCCACACTCGAAGTGCACTCCGAGTGGCCAAAGAGAACTTTACACACACTAGCTCCTCTCTTGCCCTGCTTGAACTCCCTTTATGTCTGTTTAGTGGGGTGGTCATCACTGCAAATTTCTCACAGTTTTCAAATAAGAAAACATCATGTTCCCCATGTCTTGAACTTTCTTCTAAGTGAGGTCTGCCTGATGCAGGCACAGTGAGGGAGGATGGACCATTAGCTGGTTACTAGGTGGGTCTCAATCTAATTGTATCTTATTAAGCTCTCCCTTTTGGGTACCTGAATGTATACAGCAACCTGCAGACCCTAGGACAAATTTAGAGAATCATATATTGGCACTAAAGTGGTATGAGATGCAACCTAAATAGTTTTGTTTGGACTGAAATGGAATCCTCAGCTCCATTTCCTTGGCTCTTCTGGGAATTCAGCTCTCCTTCGAAAATCCTTAGAAAGCCTAAGCCAAAAAAAAAGTCTGTAGGTGGTCCTAGAACAATATTCCCCAAAGTGTGCCTTGTGCCTTATCCTGTTAAACACTCTGGAAAACAGTTCCATGGTTGAACAAATTTGAGGAATACACTGCCTTTACCTTCTGGAAATTCACAATACATATTAACATATTAAATGTTTTAGGAACTAATACATTTAAAATAAGCTGTTATTTTTTTTTAATCCAGGGTTTCCCAAAGTTATTTTGCCAGAAAAACTATTTTTTGCATAGCAGTTATCATCATTCAAAATTGAGGTAATGCAGCCTCAGAACACTCATAGAAGGAGCGAAGAGTTCTCCCTCACCCAAGGTTCCTGAACGTAAGTCCGTAAGCCGGTGGTTTTTCTTGAATTTATCTAAATCCCTAGGACATCCTCAGGAGGAATATGATGGGACAGAGATTTGGATCTGGTGTGACATTTGAATCTAGGGTGAAAGGCCAAGCTGTTCAGAGCTGGACACTCACACACTGCTCCCACGTGAAGTGGTACTTTGCCTACCAGCATGGTTTCCTGGCTTTGTTCCTCTCATAAACCAAATTTGCCCTCCCAATTTAATTAACGTAAGAAATCAGAGGTGGAAAAGCCTGAGATTTTTGCCAGAGGAACTTCTGAATCTATTCCAGCAGGCAGTGAGTCAGGTCTCATCTTTTCACTTTAAAGAAAGTCCAGACACTCTAAAAACGTGTTCTATTTCTAAAAAAACACTATTAAACTGTTACATACTCTTCTTCTGTTTTCTTCTCCACTGCTGCTGATGGTGACCAAGAATAAAAGCTGTGTCTTTTATATTCAACGGACATGTCTACTTCCCTGATATTATTATTTTGCATTTCTATAGCCTTTATCTTTCAAAAGGCTTTACAATCATTCGTTAGTTATTCCTCCAGCCTCCCTATTAGGTAGAACACTATGATTTGCCACTTTTACCATTTTATCTTCCTCTATTCAGTCCCTCCCCTCTTACACAGGGCCTACTGTGTGTCAGGCTTTTATATCATGTAATCACCATAATCCCTGGGAGTGGTAATATTTCTAGATGGGGTTGAATTAGATTCATGCTGCTCTGCCCTCCTCCCTCCAAGTTTGCAGTAGAGAAAATTATATGCAACATTAACACCGACCAAATAAGGGAAAAATTATTGGCTTTATAAATGGCTGGACAAGCATCTGAGGAATACCCCTCCACCACCCTCTCTGCCCCACTCACACACCATAGTCCAACCCTATGCAGTTCAGCGTTTCTCAGGTAAGAGCCATCAGTGGGAAGCTCAGATTGGAGTCATAAGTAAGGCTTCTTACTTATTCCCTTCCTACCCTACCCGCACCCACCCACATACACATATATCTAAAACTCTAGGTCTGCATTTACCCAACCAGTGGCAGAGGCAAGGAGTGGAAATAGAAGCAGACATGGAGGTCCAAGCCCAGATGGCAGGCCTTGCTCAGGATCTGTTTCCAGGGAATGCAAGAGCCCCCCCCCCCCCCGGCATGAGCACAGAAGTACCAGGTTGAACTGAGGAAACCACCTTCAGGATATAGAAACTCTGCACTTATAAATCATAACCATCAAGGACTGAGGTGCTGTTCCGTTCGAAACTCCTTCCATTGAGACTAATGAGGTGTGGATCATGTGGAAAAATAGACGACACTGAATCCTTTATGAACAGTTTAGAAAAATGACAGCAGCAGAAATATTCCTCATTTCCCAAAAGTGGTATTAATTATCAATATCATTTTACAAATGAGAAAACCAAGACACAAGGTGGTAAAATGAATGGTAAAACATCATATAAGCTGGTGAATGGCAGACCAGATGATCTCTCTATACACTGTTTCTGACGGCCCCAGGGTCTGCTGTCCCTTGGACCCAGAATCACCTACCCTACAGCTACTGGTCCCATGTTTTTCTACCTTCCTTTCTACCAAGATAATTTTTACCTCAGGCACCACTGTGTATATATCCAGAGGCAGTATATTACATCTTACATTTCTACCTGGGTTAGATAAGTGCCCACCTTATAACCATACCTAGCTGGTACTAGCTAGCAGTCAATTTGAGTAGAATATCTATGTGGCAACTATTTTGACAGTTTATGGTCATTTTTTTTTAGCTGTTAATGCACTTTCTTCATAGGAGAATCCATTAGGACCTTAATATGGGGCTCTTTTAAATTTCACATAGTCCTAAGAGCTGAATTTAGTGCCTTGCTGTCTTATTTTTAAACCTTAGGCAATAAGGAGAAACAAATTGAAGGGAGAAAGAATTTTGGAAAAATTAGAAAAGAGGAAGAATAGCAATTAAAAGCCTGACCAGGAGAAGACAGAAAAACAAAAGCAGATGTGAAAATTGAAAAGTCAGAGCATCATAGAGATAATATTTACTGTAAGGGCAAATAGTCCAACAGATCCATCAGTGAATTTTAAAGATATCAAAATCTGTTATAATAGATGCTCATGATTATTACCCTGGCTCTTCAAGGAAAGAAGTTAAATGAATAGCAGTGTTTTCTGTTTAAAATGGTAGGAATATATGTGCAACACATTTAAGAAAGATTTCCATCCAAAGAAGTTAAAATGTAAAATATCTTACTGCTTAAAGATGGAACTACCCAGCTATTAAGAAACAAACAAACAAAAAACTTGGCTCTCCAGAAGTAATCATTTCCAAAGAGTCTTGGATAAATATGGTCTTACAGATAGATTTTTGTTCTGCCAGGAATAAATATACTGAAAGGGAATGACACGTTTGTCATATGTCCTTATCATGTATTAAACACACGCATCCCTTCTCATGTTACTTCCATCCACCTGCTCCTCCCACATTCCATAGATCCATTCAAAGAAACGTATTGCCTCTTGATACACTCCCAGAAAAGGGGTTTTATATAAAAAGTGATGTGTTATTTATCTGAAATTCAAATTTAGCTGGGCATCCTGTATTTTTATTTTCTAAATCTGGAAACTGCACTCAGGAAGTTCTAATGTTCAGCCAGTTTGTGTAACCAATGGAAGTTCTGCTGTTCCTGCCAAGACACCTTGCTCCCAGTACCCAGAACTTGCTAGAAGTCATCTGACTCCATCTGTCCGGTCCTTTGAAGAGCATTTGGTCTCTTGACTGTCAGTAGAAATCTTTGACCAACAACATCAAAATGATACATCCCCAAAGTTCTTAGGGATGGTCCTACCCAGCCTCTAATACCCAGACCCTGTAATTCACATTCAAGAGATTGGGCTGCTTTGATGTCAAGAGCTGTTGCTTGTGAAATAGAAAAAAGGACCACAGAAGAACAATCTGATAGTTAAAGCCTGTATTTATGCCTGATGATCCTGAGAATTGTCATTGGGAAGAAGCATAGCACAGATTTTTAAAGGCCATGAATAAACACGGTTCTCCTTTTTTTTTTTTTTTTACATTTTTCTGAATTTAACAAGGTGTATTAACCCTTAATTTGCCTTCCTTGTCATTCTTTTCTATTCATCTGCATTTGGTTCTCTTGAGAATAATGAAAGGAAATCAAAGTGCCTTTGTGAGTTTTGACAGCCAAGTGCAAATAGATTGATTAAAAACATGGTGTTTCTTTTTTTAATTTAAATAGAGGAAAGATTTGTGGGTAATATGCATAATATGTGTTCACTGGTAACAAGCTAGCAGTGGGAAGAGGGAGAAAATATGGAGGCACCATCAGTGTTGTTCTGCTTTTAAGCACGAGATTGATTTTAAATTTTTCCTGCATGTTAGTTCCATTACAGGCAAATTAATCCTTCTTTCGGTAACTTGAGACTTCTTTCTGAATTCCTTTTGGGAAAAAAAAATATGTATCAATGGTTTTCATTTTTCATGAACAGCGAATTAAATCCGAATGCTGAGTTAGTGATCCTAACTCAGAAGATGGTAATTTTAAATAAGGTGGTCTGCCAAAGAAGCCCCTTACTTTTTACTTTATTGTGTTCTCTGCCTCCCCAAATTCCAGCATAAATGTAGAAAGCTCAGAATAAGCTCATTCTCTCTCCTTACTAATATCACATTTCAATGTGAGGATATTTTTTCATCCAAAGGGTCCTGGATAGGCTCATGTATGGTTAGCACATACTTTCTTTCCCAGCTTCTCACTTTGCTCTTAGGTGCTGCATGCTCTTAGGTGCTCTTAGGGACAAAGTGAAAGTGCAGAAGGGAGTATTAGGGTATAGACAGTGGCCAGAGGCAAGGGATTGTAGGTGGTGAGGAAAATGGTTGGGATCAGCTGGATGAATCAGAGATCTGGATATGATTGCCCTACGTGAAGTAGCTGCATCATAGACCGTTGTCCGATTGCACTAGAAGAGAGATGTCTAAATTCTTGGGCTAGGGCTGGTGCAATAAAGAGGTATCCATGCATACTTTAATTCAGATTACAGTACATAATGGGTCTAAATCAAGAATAAGAAAGAACAGAAAGGGAAAGGGAAAATAGACCTGACTGACCTGCAGCATAGGAGGAGTTAGAAGGAGGAAGGGGGTTTGAAGCAATGACATCCTACCTGGCAGGAGACAACCCTGCAATTAGGGCACATAGCTGTGGAATATGCTTGGTGATTCCCAGCATGAGCCTCTGGGTTCTGTAGGGCTTAAAACTTCCATAATTTGGGAGTCCTCATGAAAAAAAAGAATACAGTTTGGGTATAAAAGTCAATTTTTATTTAAAGTAAAAATAGGTGTTGCAATAAATTATAAACTAAAAAAACTGGTACATACTATAAACATAACAAAATCAACAGACTATCATCATTTTATTAATTAACTGCTGATATACATCTAATACTTTTATCCCTCCTTTTTCTGGTTGTATATATTTTGATGGCTTCTTTATAAGATTATATGTTTGTGATATTTTCTATAGACTATGTATAAAGACAATTTAATTTCTCCTTTGCTACCAATGATCAAAGTTTGTATAATAGTATTGATAATTTAAAAAATTCCTTTGAGTTTCACAACTGTTATTGGCAATATCATGCAAATGTTTCAGAATGTTTTCAATTTGGAAGAAAGGAAACCTCTGTTGGGATCCTCTCATCTTTGAGCTATAAGATATAAAGGCATTTCAAGTTTTCTTATACAGTGACTACTGTTAAATATTCTTTGAGTTGACAACAATCTTTAACCAGGGTGTTGCCAATGTTTTCATTCTAGTGGCAAACTAAGAGTTTTACGTTATCTGTGTTGGTTTTAATGTTTTGCGTAAAGTTGACAAGAAATTTAAGTATTTCTTGATTCAGTGATATGGTGGGATTTTATAGACAACTTCCCATACCACCACACCCAATATTTCTAGTAATATGATGGATTACTTTCCTAAAAAGAAGAATGCTGTTAAATGCCTCCAGTTTACATAAAAATTAAAATATATGATTTATATATATAATACACATGATTATATGCACTGCATCATCAATATATTCCTAAAAGGAAAAGTTTTCCATCTTGGTGATAGCTGAATCTCCTGTTTACAATATTTCAAATATTTCATTAAGGTATAAACATGAAAAGTGTCCCTTTCATATTTGTATGACTCAATGAGCTTTCACAAATATACTTCCATGAAATAGATCAAGAAATAGAGCACTATTGTAACCGGAGCATATGTTCTTGTCTCATCACAGAAAGAATTCAGAGATGAGACCTAGAGGTCAAGAGAACAAAAATGAAAGATTTATTAAGCAATAGTACACTCTCAGGGGGAGAGCGGACAGTCTCAGGTGAGAAGCTGTCCTGAGTTTCTTTGGCACGCTGGTTATGTGCGGTGTGAAAATGAATAGGCGGAATATTCATTGAGGAGGGAGGGGTTTGGGGTCGTATTTCCTGATTCTTATCCCAGCTCCACCTTCCCAAGGGGAGGAGGGATTTTCGTCCTTATTTAGCCTTAATCAGAAGTGTCATGGTGTAGGTGCATGATGGGTACTTCTTATCTGCAAGGCTAATTTTATTGTAATGAGGGCATAATGAGCAAAAGGTTACAACCAGATGCCAGAGATTCCTGCCTTTTCCCACCTTTCTTTGTCTGCCACCAGGACCCTTGTTGCCCCAAATGCATGGTTTCCTGTCAGTCTGGAGGTTCCTGCTTTTCTTTGCGCAAAGTCCCCCACTGTTCACAAGATGTATGGTTTCTTGCCATTTGGCCCATACCCCACTTTCTCTGCTCACATCTAGCTATCTGCCTGCTCTAACACTATTAGCACTCCTCTTTGCTTCCTCCAGTCACTACTACCCCCACAAGGGTAGCCACTATTTGTCTGCTTTTGTATATTACATAAATGGAATCCCTATAATACTCTTTTTTTGTGTTTGGTTTCATTCTCTTAATGTGTTTGTAACATACACGTAGTTTAGATAGTTTATTCTTATGCCATAGAGGTTTCCAATGTGTGGATATACCACGATTTTTAAAATTTTATTCATGTATTTATTTATTTACTGATGGACATTGTACAGCTTCTAGTTTGGGACTATTGTAAATAGTGCTGCTGAGAGCATTCTCCTATATTTCTTTTAACAAGATGTGAACCCATTTCTGTTGACTATGTTTTAGGAGTGGAATTTTATGGTTATGTTGGTTATGTTTTTCGGACTGGGTTCTAGGGTAGGCAAATATTCTGCTTTAGTAGATTCTGCCAAATCGTTTTCATAAGAGGCTGAACTACTCTGCTTAAATTTTACAGGTCTGATGTTTGGAAGAATTTTCCATTAACTATCTTTTGGCTTTGAACACTTTAAACTTTGTCCTTCACTACTCATGTAATTCTGGTATTGGGTGATATAAGTTATGTTCATATTATGCTACAGCCTTTGTCCCTACAATACTGTGTAAGACAGTACAGTGGGAAGAAGGTACATTCTTATACTAGGGTGCTAATAATAACTTACCTATTCAAGGAATCAGCCGTGAACCTCACAAACATGTCCCATTCACCCTGCCTATAGGCAGCACCAACTCAATTTCTCTTTAGCAAGATTCCCAAGATAACTGAAGCCACTACAATACCACCCACAACTAGGAGAAGTGTGATGGAGAAGAGGGGTGAAAGGAGGAAACAGTTGTAACCTGCTGTGATTAAAATATCATATTTTTGCAAATTTTACAAAATATCTGGCCAAACTGAACACACAGCTAAAGCCTCTCCGACAGGCTTAGAAAGGGACCTTGGCAAGTAAGAGACCCTGAAGCTTAAGCTTCATTAGCCTATCCATTATCTGTTGCTTGAATACTGCCATATAAAAAAGAGCCACAACTCAGCAACATTCAACAATAAGCCTATTTGCTCATGTGTGGGGGGTAATTGGCAAAGTGGTTCTGTGGATGTTGGCTGAGATCACTTGTATGTTGAGGGGATCAACTGATCTAAGAAGGCTTTGACTGGCATGACTTGGGATCACTCAGCTCTTCTCATGTCCCTCAACTTTCATCGTGCCAACCCAGGCATGTTTCTTCTCATGGCAGTAGCAAAAGGCATGAGCAGAACAAACCCCAATGTGCATCATGTTTGCTAAATCTCAATGGTCAAAGCAAGTCATCTGGCTGAGCCCAGAGTCAGAAGTGGGAGGGGCCTACAAAATTTCATAGCAACATAGCAATGAGTATGAATAAATGAAAGAAGGAAGATTGGGGCCATTCCTGCCACCATTCCATGACAGTTAGGTTGCCAGTAAATCCACCTCTCATTCCTGGCCTTCCCTCCACACAAAACTGGGAGTGTCTTTAGGAGTAAGCCAGGGTTGGATGAGAAAAGTATACAGAGGGCACACTGTAGTATAACTTGCGTCATGATGGAAACACCCCTTCCCCTTCCCAAAAATCTACCTTTGTCGTAACTGAGCTTCCCACAAACTCTTCACATCAAGAAGTGCATGGAAAATGATGATATCTTTACAGCTTACTAGATGGGCTGCTCATGATGAGGGAGGAATTGTGTAGGTTCTCTGAGGGCTAAGGGGCTCCATATCTCTGCATACCCCGAACCAGTTCCTATCACATTTGTGTGATCCAGCACACTAGTTGAGAAGGACTTCATTAGAGGACTAAGGCTGCTCAGGCTTTCACCACTAGATACTTATCCCTTTGGTGTGTGAAACTCTTTGCATATGGAAGCATCTCTGGGGGGATGTAATACAATAAGCCTCATCAGTCATTTACACATGAGTACATAAAGACTTAATCGCTATATCTTTTACTGAAATTTCATTTTTGTTTGTTTGTTGTATGGGAACAAGAAAAGATAGACTGGTAAATGAAAGGCTTTACACAGGCAAGAGCAGGATACGTGCTCTGGAAATATAGAAAGGAAACAGTAGAGGGAATTCCCTGGGGGGTCCACTGGTTAGGACTCTTGCTTTCACTGCCGAGGGCCCGGGTTCAATCCCTGGTTCGAGAACTAAGATCCCACAAGTCGTGCAGTGCAGTGTGGCCAAAAACAAAAAAAACAAAAAACAAAACAAAACAAAGAAACAGTAGAGAGGAAGCAAGAGGGCTCCCTCATAATTTGGATTCAACCTCCTCTACCTGGGACAACATCTTAACTTTTATTGGAAAAGTGAGGCATATTCTCATGCCAAACTACTAATGTACCCTGGAAGAGATGCCTAACCTGAACTACTAGTGTCATGTTGTTTCACAGAGAGTTTAGATATAGTAGGAAAGTCAATCGTTCTTGGTGGATTATCAAGTAGAGTTATATGACCATTAATCTGTAAAGTCATTAATAATTATGGAGCATTATGGGTTGATGCTCCATACCCTCTCTACAAGTTCAGGGAATTATTTGCAGAATGACCCAGAGAGAGAGTGCATTAACTTTTTCTGCATCGGTCCTGTCTATAGAGCTATGGATGCTTTTAAGACTTAGAAATTCAAGTAGAATCTTCTTATAACCAACTTGAAGAGAGATCGAAATCTCTGTGTTGAATCCAAATCTCATTAAAATTGAAGTTTACTGCTACAGAGTATGAAGGAATATACTGTTTATTGAGTATTTTTAATTTGTTTACATAAAACAAGTGTTAGGTATGCACCAAATCTACAAACAATAACAAATGGGAAAGATGCAAAAAACGATGTTCTTGCCAGTTCTAAGGGAGTACCTAAAATTATCTCTTCTACTGTAACTATATTTAAATGCAATATAAGATGCTTTTAATATGATTTGTATGTTTTTCACATTTTTTTAGTAGTGATGGAAACATGGACAGAGCTTCTCTCATGGTGTTCAATTTTTAGGAGTGTGTCTTAGGCAATAGCCTTGTAGAGATGCCTAAACAGAATTACTGGTGTTATATTGTTTATAGAGTTCAGATATAATAAGTTATTCTTATAGGATTATCCTATAGATTTATAGAATACTAATCTCTAAGCCCATTGCCAGTTTTCACTCTCATTTCACTCTCTAAGGCCTTTTCTTAGATACTCTAATGCCACTTTATCCATTTATGAGTTACATCTAATTGGGGGCCAAACCAGAGCTGAAAATCAGGCCTTCTGAGACTTAATTCAATGATGTGTTCATATGAGAAATATCAGTTTTTCTGGGACTTGGATCTACACCCAGACTTTATAGTTTGACACCTTCTGAAGTTCCTAGACCTCATCTAAATAAAACCCCAGTCTGAGCACTGGAATCCAAGTTTCATTTCTTAATAACCATCACACATGCACACACACACACACACACGCGCATACCTAGCAGTGCACAGGACTCTGAAAATTCACCAACACATCTGGCCTTAAGGATATTTAGATTACACCGCTATTCAACCTCATATTTTACACTTAATTTCAAAAGAGCAAGATTTCCATTAGGTAGAATGACAGCTAACTTCAATACAGTTTTCATCACAGGGAATGTTGCCCATCCTCCAAAGCAACCTTTCAGTTCCAACTTACTGTAGGCAGAGTGGGAGGGAGGACCTGTTTATTCACTCTGTGTGCTGGAAGGCAGAGTCTAGCCCTGAGAGGGACTGACACCCTTAGTGCTCAGAAGGCTGGTGTGGAGTGGCTGTCTCTTGTTCTCCCACATTCACTCATTCCAGCCAGAGAGTTAGGACAAAACTTCCATTCCAAATAACCTCAACAATCCCATTGTGCCACAGAGAGTTGACTCTCCTCTTTTCTAAACTTATCATACTTCCCAACAGTCTGAGATAAGGGTGGTAGAGAAGGGACTGTGAAGGAAATAGAAATCTGTTCAACCTGTGCATTCTTTGCTTGAACTTTTCAAAACACCAACAGGAAAGATGGTGAGCTTCAAGAGACCAGGCAGTAAGCATGTAAGTCTGGTTCTCAAGGAGAGCAGGGTTTCAGTGGAACAGTGGATCAGGGATTGGAGTGGATGAGGATCAGATTGAGTATATTCCCTGCTTCTCTTTAAGTGTATTAGGAAGATATGGATTTGAGAGAGAAAATGGGGAGATGTAGAACTCTGAAGAACAGAAGGGATTTATACCAGAAGACACTGAGACACTGGCATAAGGTCAGATGTTGTGTAGAGTAGCAGAGAGATGTTAAAGAGATGATGAACAACTATCTTCTAAATAAAAGCTAGGTTTTGGAACAGATGGGACTAGGAGCAGCAGAAAAGGCCCGGGGTGGTGATAGGAAGATAAACACAAATGTATTAAGAGAAGTATCGCATATCACAGCTAAGTCAATGACAAGATAATTAATTGGCACTTAAGAGCTTCTAGTTATTTTGTCTTGTGGTATTTCATAGTTTATGAGAAAAAAATGGAATAAGGATTTTTATGCTTCTTTCTAAATCAACAGGATTGTGTGTATAAATAGCTATATACTTATCCCCGCACATACATGTATCTTGAGTGAGAATATGAAAGGATAATTTTTTTTCTTTCCTATTCATCAGTGCCTAATCTAAATCCAATCAAATAATAAGATGAATGTCACTGTACTTTCCTAAGAGAATGTCTCCCATTTAGCCCGTGATTGCTTCAGTCGATTCAGGTTTAATACTTGTGTCCGTTCTTGGCACAGTAATACTGTGTAACAAACCACCTTCTAACTCTGACCTTTCAAAAATAGGCATTCAGTCTCCTATTCATAGACTTTCAAAATAACCATGTCTCAGCTGATCTAGGTTAGGCTCAACTGTGTGAATATGCATCAGGCTGCAAGTCAGGTGGGCTTAACTTCTGGCTGAAGTTTGGGTTCAAGTCAACTTTACATGTGTTCAGGCTGGAGCCCAGGCTTCAGGAACAAGACGTTATTCTCAGGGCAAGTGGAAGGAGCCTAGGAGAATGAGTTGAAATACGTGAAGACTACATGAATAAAAGTGCTTAGAGTACTACACAGCATGGATTAAGCAGAGCAAGAACTCTTTACAAGCCTAATACAGGCATACCTCATTTTATTGTGCTTCGCTTTATTGCATTTCTTTTTACAGACTGAAAGTTTGTGGCAACCCTACTTTGAGCAAGTGTATTGGCACCATTTTTCCAACAACATTTACTTGCTTCATGTCTCTGTGTAGCATTTTGGTAATTCTCACAATATTTAAAACTTTTTCATTATTATATATTTGGGTTTTTTAAATAAATTTATTTATTTATTTAATTTATTTTTGGCTGCGTTGGGTCTTTGTTGCTGCCCGCGGGCTTTCTCTAGTTGCAGCGAGCAGGGGTTACTCTTCCTTGCTGTGCATGGGCTTCTCATTGTGGTGGCTTCTCTTGTTGCAGAGCATGGGCTCTAGACGTGTGGGCTTCAGTAGTTGTGGCTCATGGGCTCAGTAGTTGTGGCTCGCAGGCTCTAGAGCGCAGTCTCAGTAGTTGTGGTGCACGGGCTTAGTTGCTCCGCAGCATGTGGGATCTTCCTAGACCAGGGCTCGAACCCACGTCCCCTGCATTGGCAAGTGGATTCTTAACAACCGTGCCACCAAGGAAGCCCAGTGTATTTGTTATGATAATCTGTGGTCCGTGATTTTTGATGTTACTATTGCAAAAAGATTACAACTCACTGAAGTCTCAGATGATAGTGATTTTTAGCAATAAAATGTTTAATTAAAGTATGTATACTGCTTTTTTAGACATAATGCTATTATATACTTAATAGACTACAGTATAGTGTAAAATAACTTTTATATTTGCTTTATTGCAGTAGTCTGGAATTGAACCCATAATATCTCTGAAGCACACCTGTATACTTTTTATAAGTATTTGGTACTTACCATTACATTCTTAATAGGATTGGCTGTATGTTTTTCATATGTCCACTTTTTAATCTAAATACAGTATAGAATTTCTTTGATTCAGTGAACTGCCTAATAATCACATTCTAATTTCCAATGTGCTATCATGATTTTCTCTGGGTTTGGTACAGTCACCCTACATATCATGAGGATTCATGGCCCTTTGCCTCAGATAAAATTTGTAACAATAATGAAGAGCAATCAGTATCTTTTACCTCACCACAGCCCTCTCGGCATCAGATGGCTGCAGCTGTAAGCAAAAAAGATGCCAGAAAAGAATTCTGATCTGTGGGGCCTTAAGGCCTTGGGTATTTCCTCCATGTAGAGCGAAGACCCTTGAGGCATGGGATATGTGGCTTCCCTTACTGCCCATGAAATAGGTCAAGATTTTAGATTCAATGGAAAAAAGGTGTCTTATGGTACTTACTGCCTGATAAATATCACTCAACACTTCACTCTGTGGTTTCTGTGCATGATTAAGCTTACTGCCAGATGAAGCAGGTTTTAGTTCACCTGCGATTCACAAAGCAGAGTACATAATTTGCCAGTCTCTCTGTGATCACCTACTCTAAATTCCTATTTTCTAGCCACTGTCTCCTTTATCAGTTAAAATATTGTGGATATGTACAGCTACCAAATGCTTACTGAACTGATGATTCATTAAATTTCATTGGCCTCAGCCTCTGTCCCTGGCTCTGAAAAATGTAACACATCCTATCCCTACCCCCCAAAATTGGTTGTAGTTTGGAGAAATGGGTTAAAAATATTTGAAATATTTATCTTCCTACATGAATTTATTTAATATAATTGTTCCACTTAATGAAAAAGCAGAAGAGCAACATCTGAGTTAAATGAAATTATTAGATGGTGATATTTATTAAAGCATCTTATTCATTTTATCAAGAGCAGTGAAGTGGTTTTAATATGTGCAGAACTTTGCTTTTTTCTATTTATTAAAATAAAATCTATCTTTACTTTGATTTATATTCTAAGATAAAAATCAACATGCTGTTCTTAGACTTTCTGATACTTGCATAAATGTATGGACATAATAAAATTATACTAATATACATAATGGAAAGGAGGAAGGCAGCTCTCATATAGTCACCATGCTAATCATAGTCAGCTCTACCATAGAGTATGTATTCAATATTAGAAAGTGTTAACAGCTACTTAAAAACTAATTTGCTGAAAGTTTGATAAAAAAAATTATTTGGGTTCTTATGAAAGCCATTCCTGTCTATGTAAGCTATTACTTTGCTCCATGTTTTAAGGTCAAAGTGGTTCAAAGAAAACCTGTTGTTCTAATACCAAGAACATATAAAATTCCTTGTATGTTAATTATTGCTGATGCTGGCTTGGTATTTGTATTAGGCCTTAGTCATGGGAGAATGGTTTTCAAAAAATGATTAAGGTTGAGCATATTTATCTGAGGGAACATTATTGCTGAACTCTGTTTACTTAGACAGCAATGAAACATTCAGCAATTCCAGCAAAAAAGTTGACTTGCTATCTAAAGGTGGTTTCCAATTTCCAAAATACATAAGAAAGGATAACACATTGTTAAACTGCAAATGACATCCCATCCTTTGAGACAACTGCTCCATTTTATCCTGGGTCATAAATGAAGTGGGTTTGTGAAGATGAAGCTTTAGCGTATTCAGCCAGTGCCATTTGCCCACTTTGTTTCTGACAACCACTCAAAAAGGGATTAGGAATAGATTAATTAGAGACACTGGAGGTCAGAACTGAAAGCAGCATTAACAATTTTGTTTGGGGAAAATCCAGCTAATATTTCAAGTGAGAGGGAAAAAATGGAGAATTTAGAGTTGAATTTTGGACCTTCATTTACTTGGACATTTACTTCCTCTTTCCACTCTATACCCATCTTTGGCTGTTCTAGTTTCAAATGGTGCATGTTGTCATTTACATTACTGCTACTCAAAGTGTGGTCCATGAACCAGTGTCAGCTGATAAAATGTTCACTGTCTATGAATATGCATTGTACTTATATAAATATGTATATATTTGTGAGATAAATATAGAAATAGAGAGTAAATGTTTGGATAAGGATACTTACCTGGTGAACCAGTAAAAAAATCCACAGATCACATTTGGAGTAGTAGTGATGATTAGCATGTAGTTTAAGAGAAAAACTGCAAAGCAATAGGTGTCTGAAGATTTAAACTTTAATTGGAGCTACTGTCAACTACTAACTTCACCTTTCTGGTCTCAGTTATCTCAAATGTAAAATAAGGACTTAAATTAAATCTTCAATGTCCCTTCCATAATTAACATTCTATGATTCTATTGAATATGCTTTTGACTTTTGAATATACTTTTGTAATATTTCACTTTAACATTTCTTCATTCATTTATCCATACTAACCTTTTAAGTTGATGCCTGCAAGACATCACAAAACATACCATAAACAGCAAATATCTGAATTACCAACATTTTGCCTGCTGTTTGTTAAAATAAGATTCTCCTTTACCTTTTATTTTGTGTTATAAGATAGAAATTAATAAACTGTCTTATAGTTTTCATTTTAATATTTTAATATATGGACATAGTAATGTTATAAAATATTCAATAAAAATAAGGAAGGAATGGGCAGATATTGTATATTCACCCTGATATTCATGTTCGACAGTAACTCCTTTGTGCTCTTCTAAATAGTTCCTTTACCAAGAGAGATTGAATCAAAGGAGAAGACTTAGAAAGGATCTGTGCTCTCAAAAAATAAATTTCCACCAGAAACTAAAAGACGTAAAGAATGAATTTCTGCCAAAGACTTAGAACAACCAGTCCTCCATTAAAAGCCATATATGGGCAGACAAGCCCTGTTTCAAATGAAAACTCCAAAGTTACTCTTTACTGGGTAATTTAAGAACTCAGTGTTTACTTTGTAGTTGATGGTGAACTTTATGGGATGACAGGGCAACCTTGTCTTCAGGCCCTCAGGCATAGTGGGAGCTCTCCATGGTACTGCTTCAGATCCTGGCAGCATCAGCCTGAATGATTCTTGGTTCTAACTTGGGCCTTCCTTTTCTAAGTTGCTTCCAATATCCTGTTTGATCAAAAGAACTTAAATGAGATAAAGGAGTATCTTGCGTTACATGACACATAGTTGCCCCCCAAAAATGTTGTTATACCTTCCAGACTTGACCTGTGCTAGTTACAGCATAACTCCTTTATGAGTACAGCCTCAATTTTGACCAGCCACTCATTCCTATAGCTGATGTTAAACCTATCTACTTCAATCCACTCTTTTTATTTCCTTGGTCGGTATAGCCTCACATGCCCTCTAGTCTTCTAGTCTTTTCTTAGAACTGAAAACCATGGAATTGTAACATAGAGAAGGGAATTGTAATTATCTCATCCAACCACTTAATCTCATAATCATAATGGATCTTAGATCTCTGCCCACTCTACTGTTCTTTCTACTATACCACATTTACAACTCCTAAAATTTTTGAATACAAGGCAGATTCTGTTGTATATAAATCTGTCTCCCAAAGAAGAGTAAAACACTGGAGAACAGGAACAGATGAATACAAATTCTGCTTTATTTACTTACTTACTTACTTATTGTTTATATATTTATTTATTTTAGAACACCAATTACATTGCACTGCACATTGCAGACGTTAAATTTGAGTACTTGTTGAATTGAGTTTGCAGCATTCTTACAGCTTCTGCATCTCAGTTGTTGCTCTTCTCTTCTGTAAATTTCCTCATTTTTGTATATTTGGTTCATAAAGATATTCAGTTCAATTTTGTATGTTTCATATACTTATTTTTGAGCCTTGCTTAGTATTTTTCACATACTACGTGTTAAATAACATTTCTTTTTTTATTCAATTTTCCTGTGTTGTATCTACAAGCACCTCTCTGACCTTTGAAGAGTGCTTCCTTATGCTCAGCATCTAAAAGAACAGCTCTTTGTCATATTTGCTGTACACAGAATATACTTCTGTTTCTTATGATAATTCATACTTGTTTTCTTTTTCAGTGTTGCTGATTTCCAGGTTCATATCTTCTTATTGAATATATGTGTCTGTTAGATTGTTTTCCCCTCTGCTGGAACATTTATTTTTTTCCAAACTCAATCTTATTTTAGCTGCTTTCTGTTTATATTTGTAAGTGTGTTTTATTTACCTTCTGTTCTCTGACACTTGCAATATTTTTAAATCTATGTCATCTGTAATTTCACCAAAGTCATTCTTGTGTACAATGATGAAGCTTATAATACCCTCTCGAAAGAGATCATCAAAACTAGTTCACTGGTCATCCATGATAAATCTTTACTAATTGACCAACTAATCGCATTAAATTCAGACTGAATTTGCATTGAATTAAAATCTTTGCTATCTATTTCATATTTATTGAAATTGAACCATATGAGTTGTCCTGTGTTGACTTTTTTTACTTGCTTATGATTCCGTCCACCATAAAGCTATCAGAAATGATGTCCACCATTTATTCTTCTCAAGATAATATTGCTTACCTGTCATCTTGATGTTTAAGATTGTTCTCTGTGAATATCTGTTCCTTTTAAAAACTGCTTAAGTCAGCCTCTGAAATCATTCTCTGTACCCATTATGAAGATGATTTCCATTCATCCATTATTACTACATCTTTTGGACATACATAGAGCTCTCTCTGTTCTTCATATATTTGCAAAAATCAAGTTCAATCACTGTGACACTCATCAAGTCAACTGTAGGCATCATATACCCAGAGTTACTGATTTGTTAATGTTCAAATATTCCAATTATTCCATTCTCTGCTTTTAGGAGCTGTTTTTGCAGAAACTTAATTATATCCTAATCATACACAGTAATTGTTTTCTTATTAAAACAAGATTTAAGAAATTAATTGAGTCTCTCAGCCATTTGGACTTATCATTAATGTCATGTCCCTCATTTATATTTGAGTTCATTCACTCAGTTATTTTCTCCATGCTTATATCCCCTCATGAGGTTTCAAAAATACTTCATTTTAGCTTTAACCATTTGTGCCAACCCTGACTCATTCTTCTTTTGTAGTATTATTTTTTTCACTTCTAAGTTACAATATCCTACCATTTCTTTATGTGAACAGTGGCTTAATAGTCAGTAAATAGAGAATAGCCAGGATTACTACCCCACACTTGATTCAGATCCAAGATTTCTAAAGAGCCTCAGATGTGGACTCATTGCTTGCTCGGGGACCTAATCAGCTACACTTTGGACATGATTTCTATGCATACACTATCCCCATACACTACCAATGCCATCTACACTACAGGCCCAATCATATGCCCATCCCCTGCCCATGGGGTACACACAGTCTTGTGATGAGTATTTCCCAGCCCTAGTTCCTACAATGTATAATCACATCACGACTCTCTTCTCCCAACCACTTTTTCTTTCATTTACCTTTCTAATTATCCACTTGCCTCCTGACCTTCATAATTCTCATCTTTTTGAATCACTTCCCTATTCTTTTACCTAAATTCAGTCTAATAGACTACAAGGTTAAAAGGTCCTGTGTTTAATCAAGATATTCCTAAGTCCTAGCCAGTGGTCTTGTTTCCAGTGGCAATTTATGAAAGAGGGTTTTAGGAACCGAAAAATTGTGAATAATCCTTTGGAATTTAGTGAAATAGGAGTTAACTTCGGTTCTCTTCCTCATTCAGTCTCTCTACCTTATTCTTCTTATATCATGCACAAATTCTTTCTTATAGCCATTCCACCCACATGCCCAGCATAAAGAAATAAGGGAAAAGAGCTGGATTTGATCAGCATAAGGTAATCTCAACAGGATGGAAGCATTGGGGCCAAAATATTACAACCATAAAAACAGGAATGAGAGTCCAAATGTAAGAATGGGGAGTGGAGGGGGGGGGAGAAACCATCAGTAAATTCCTTTGGTATTAATACATTACCCAGTAAAGCAGTACCTTCTTTATATTAATGTGATATAATGGAATTCAAATTTCAAAGTAATTTCATGATTATTCAATTTGTGAAGGGTTTAACAATAATGCTTTTAATTGCATACTCCCCTATGCCACTTCAAATATGCCTCTGTTTAGAGAAACTTTATGACATGATGTTTTAGGAACATGGGTGTTGATTAAAGTAAGTTGTATCAAGAAGGTATGGATTCAGAAAAACAGGAAATTGTGAACCAAGAAAATCATTTATTTGGACTTCCCTGGCAGTCCAGTGGTTAAGACTCCATGCTTCCACTGCAGGGGGCACAGGTTCGATCCCTGTTTGGGAACTAAGATACTGCATACCACACAGCGTGGCTGGCCAAAAAGAGAAAAAAAGAAAAAGAAAAAGAAAATCACTTATTGGATCAGCAATTATTGGACCAGAATGTGTTTGGAGAAATCCATAGAAGAAATAAACCTTAAGTACTTGGGGTAAGGGACAATGTCTTTTTCAAATGTTTAGCCATAGTACCTGGCACAAATTAGGTGATTGCCTTAGGTCAGATTCCTTAGGCACAGAGCCTAAGATAGGGATTTAGGGTTATGTGATTTGTTGAGGAGTGTTCCTCAGGAAAAACCTATAAGAAGGAGGAAAGTGAGATAAGGAAGAGGAAAATCCAAAAAGAATAGTGCCTGAAGAAAGTTCTCACCTTGTCCTGGTCTGTGGTGAGGCTCTGGATTGTGAATAGTATTGCAGTGTTTTCCCACTTTGAGACAGAAGGGCTAGGCTTAATCCTGAATCCGTACGTCATTAATCACTTGGGAGTAGATACGTTGCAACCCCAAAATTTCTGGACATCTTAGTACCCATCCACAAAAAATTCTCCAGAGAAGGCCACAGGTATAAGCTGCTAACCATAGTTCTCACAGCAGCCTGGAAATAGTTACACCCTTTGGAAAGGGAATCTGGACTAGCTACCTAAAGCACAGACTGCAGTAATCAATAAACATTTATTAGGTGAGTGACGAGATGAGCATGGCCCAATCTGTCTCTAACTTCACATTTTACAGGAACTGGATATTTTTCCAATTTTTCTTTATGGCCGTTAATCTCATTCAGCATACTACACATGTCCCATCTGGCTTAATCAGTGTCATTTTAGAACTCACATTTAAGTAGCAAGTGAATATAAACAACTACCAAGTCCAAGAACACAAGTCAAGAAGCAGTAAAAGAAGAATGTTTCCTCTTAAGATAGCTCTCATTGGCAGGGTAAAGGCAATAAGATTCACAAGCAGCTGGATGGGTGTGATCATAAATAAGGTGAGCAGAAGACATACTAGCAGAGCACATTAAAGCAAGGTCCCAAACAATGCAGAAAGACTCTATAATTCTGGGTAAAAAGAATAATTGGAAATGCAGGGTAGGCAAGTGATACCCAGATCACTTGGGTGTATGGATTGCTCTTTCTACATAGCCCTAATGCAGGGCCTCAGATGATAGAAGGCAGAGGGGTGACAACTTAACTTACTGACACTGGGGAAGTTTTCAAGGATACCCAGGCTGACAAAGTGATGGTTATGTGTTAATCCTTTACCAGAACACAGGTATACAGCCACCTTTAGCAACAACATCTGTGAATGAAAATGGTAAGACTATTATTAAAATGTTACTTGTTCAAGTATGACATTAATAACTTTAGGTGTAAGGGTGATGCAGTCTCACTGGAAATGGCACATAAACATTATTTTAACACAGCAGATTTCAAATGTTTAGGCTTCAATCTGACCATGATCATTTTTTTCTAAATATTTATTTATTTGGTTACCCCAGGTCTTAGTCATAGCAGGTGAGCTCCTTAGTTGTGGCTTGCAGGCTCCTTAGTTGCAGATTGCTGGCTCCTTAGTTGTGGCACGTGGGCTTCTTAGTTGTGGTATGCGAACTCTTGGCTGCAGCATGCATGTGGGATCTAGTTCCCTGACCAGGGATCGAACCCAGGCCCCCTGCATTGAGAGTGCAGAGTCTTAACCACTGCACCACCAGGGAAGTCCCCTGACCATAATCTTTTAATGTGATTTTCTAACATAAAAAAATATTTTCTGTTTACTACTAAATGATTACATACATTTTACTCATAGTCCTGACCTTAGATTATCCTAATGATTTAGAAGTTTGGGTAAGTAAACAGAATTGTCAGTGTGGCCCTTTATTTTGTAGAAACTCTGAGTATCTTATGAGAAAAGTTGGTTGTTGAGTATTTCTGTTAATGTTCTTCAGTGGTCAGCAACAGAAACTAACTGACCTAACAGGACAAATCAGAATTTATTAGAAATTTTCAGGAATAAATCTAGACTTGAAGGAAAAGGTGAAAATACATCTGTGGTAAAAGGACCAGATTGTACTTTTGCAGATTGTATTCTGTTAGGGCTGGCTGGTTTCAGGTTTATCCCACTGTCACATGCACACACACACACGCACACACACACAGAGTCATGCTGTACCATGACCAATGGAGCAGACTTCATGTTGGAACATGGCCTCATGGGCAGATGCTATTGGAAATGAAAGAAGTCTTGAAGGTGACTTTGGTACAGTTTGATCTCCATTTTACTGATGACAAAACAAGACCAAGAGATACAGCTATTTTTGCAAAATCAAATTTATTAAATATTTATTGAAGGCTGACCAAAAAAGAAAATATGTCCTTGGTAAAGCAAAAATAAAGTGACTCTTAAGCAGAAGGTGTTTGGGGGCTTTCTCTGTAGCATGATGCCATCAATGAAACATCCCATTCTGAGACTCTCCATTCAAGTTTCACATTTCCAGGAGAGAGTTTATTAGTCTAGCCTAAGTCATTTTCCCCCCTGGAATCAGTCAGCCTGTCCAGAGGCTGGTGACACAGAAATGGTCACCAGAGAAATCACTGATGTCCAGGCAGCCATCCAGTTTATGTTGGCTTAAGCATTAGAGTTTGTCCCTTGATATCTGTGGTCATCAGTGTGTTCAGATCTGTAAGAGCTTTTAAATTTAATTTTATGTGTTCCTTTAATGGGTCTAAATGTTTACACCTAATTAGGACTTTTTAAAAATGTAGAATTAAATAAATTTAAATTCACATGTACCAAGATTGTGTTTAATGCTAGCATCTTAAATTCAAATTAAGCATTTGATCTGTGATACAGGGACTGCTATAAATACCTCTTTAATGAAGGATCAGAAAAAAAAAAAAAAAAGACTATTTGTGGTGTCCGGTGCTCATATGCAATGACTCTTAGTTTTACCTGGGCTTTCTTTTTGAAAAGTTGGCGTCTTTCTCAGTGAGTTGCCATTATTTTTCATCTACACATTGGCTTAGCCAATCAGCCGAATCAGTTGCTCAAGGCTTGCTGTCTAAGTCTGAAAATTGTCACAGATGTGAGCCCCAGAAGGACAGGAGCCCTGCCCTCCATCTCTATAGCCCCATGCTTAGTGGAGCATATTGCAAGTACTAATGTTGTGTTTGCTGAATGAGTGAGTGAATGAATGACTACATCTCCTCTTCTTACCTTATAATGTCAGCTTTTATTTATTATTAGCAATATAAACTAGTGTGTACAAGCTCTAAAGAGGTATATAAGACCCACATTGGTCAGATTTTCCACCTAATATTAGCAATATAAACTAGTGTGTACAAGCTCTAAAGAGGTATATAAGACCCACATTGGTCAGATTTTCCACCTAATAATAACTAATAAATGCTTCAGTGATGGAGGTGGAATTTGAAATTTTTTAGCCATATAAAGTTTGAGTTTTATCTTTGGGTTTCATTTACTCATTTATCTTCTCTAAGCATCCAATGGCTTGGGTAATTTGAAATTGACAATTTCCATTAATTTTGTTAAATGCATACACTTGTGGACCTGCATCATGGGCAGCAGAAAAGGGTAGAATAGTGTATCCTCATAATAAATCTGAACCCACTTAACCTGCTTGGCTGGACTTGTACTTCTTGGATCATAAAATTTGCCCTCTGTAAGCCCAAGGAAGAGTAATAATGATGAAAACTTGACTGAACTTACAACCCCAAATGCATGAGAGTTGTTATTTAGGGCCTATCGTAAATACAATGTCATGTAGCTTTCATCAAAACTTTGAGAAATGGGTACCGCAGATTTGGAGTAATGTCTTCAACTTGCAGATACTGCAAATACCAAGGCTTCAGAAGCATCAGTCTCTACTACTCAATTTGACCCTGTAATTCACCAAAGCTATTTGGATTCACCAAATCCTTTTTAGCTGCCACACTTGTAGATCTATCCCCAAGTAATTCTCACTTACTTCTGGAGTTGGTGACGTGTGCCACTATTGTTATTATTATTACAATTCTATTATAGAATAACTTGTTCTCAAAGTATCAAGTAAATCTTTTATTGGTTAATGATGAATGAGGAAGATGAATTCTTTTGCCTCTCTCTTGTTTGTCACTCTTTATAACCAGAACAAAAATGCTTCCTCATTGCGTTTTATTTATTTTTTTGATACACAGTTGTATCCCATGACCGATGAAGGTATTAGGCTTGTGCAAAGTGTCCTCCATCATATTTTCCTAGCGCCCTGTCCATCTCAGATTATCTCAAGCTGAGACACACCAGTGTTCTGAAAGGACACTCATGAAGACCCCCACTTCCCTGTGAGATGCTCTCTTCTAATCATGATTGTCTCCCCATGACTCTATGGATGTCAAGAATTGTCATTTTAGTACATCAGCCTTGGCAGCCATGCACCTCATACTTGTTATGGAAAACGGCACCTGTGGGTATGGCCCAGCGGGGTGGAGCTCATTGGCCTGATTGCACACATCCTATTCCATTGAGTTGAAAAGCCTGAATTGTAGTAGAAGATCCAAACACCTCAGTTCCAGCATGAGTACAGCATGTCATCATCATCCGTTTGCTTAGCTGTCTCTCCAATAGCCTATGATCTGCCTAAAGGTGGGAGCACACATTTTATCTATTTTTACAACTCCTCTCCCTCAAATAGTACAGTGCATAGGACACAGTTACTGATGCTCCAACTGACCAAAGGATTTCCTTGCTGAAGTGTATACAGGGCATGACCATAGGATTGGAAGCCTTAGCCACGAAGTGACACACTGGTGGCAGCAGAACAAAAATACAACAAAACTTCAAAATGGGTGGAAGGAGAGAGGTGTGTTAAAAATCTAGAGACTTCTCTCTGCTGCCAGTCAGGAAGGGATGCATTTTATGGAAGAAAATACTATACTCTGGGCTCGTGTTCTTGATGAGAGCGGCACATAATACTGATAAGATCTGAGCTACGCTGTCGTTCCTTTCTTATTTTTCATACATCGCGTTCATGTATAAATGTTTGAAAAAGAAAAAAGAAAGCTACTCATTTTGAAATGTCTGTGAATAAAATATGTACATGTATTCAAGACTCGGTTTGACACTACAACAGTATATTTAAGATAAACTATTTATCTTCCACAAACACATTTCACTGTTTTAACACATCCATTTGTTTCTGGAATGAAGGCAGAGGCAGGAGGGTGGGAGGAAGGAGAGGGAAACAGGAAGGGAGCTTTGTGTTGTGATATTTCAGCTTTCCTCTTGACAGCAAAATCCTAACTGGAATATGGTTTTGTTATCCCCAATGTCAGTTCACAAATCATGAATGAAGCAGCTCAAGCCAAGTGGCACCTAGCAGTAAAACTGGCATTTCTCAAAATATTGGCAGATCGAGCGAGCAACTGTTGATTTTAAATGTTTAATGAGCAATATGTTACTTATTCCGGTAATATTGTTGTGTTTGCCTAACCTTTCTCAGACTGCCTCCTTCTGCTTTATTGCTGGAAAGCTTCCAAAAAGGAAGGGGTGAGTTAGGGAGGGGAGAGAGTGTGGACAGAATGAGGGAGAACTATAAGAAGCAAAAGCTAATTAAAACTGCTCTCCTGATAATGGGGAATGATCCGTGTCTTCTCAGTTCATAACTCAGGGACTTTATGAAACCCCAGCCCGTTGTTCCTCACATGTTTACGATCACAACGGAGTGAAAAAAAATCAAGGAAGAGAAAAAGAGAACGGAAGAAGGACAAGTAAAATTGCCGGGGTGGTTGAAATGAGCAGTCCAGGGTAACTGGGAAGTCCTGGGTGAGATCTTGAGAGTGAGATCAGGATGGCAGGAACGTGGGTGAAGTCACTACACACGGTTGTGATGCAGGAGTCTTGGTCCAGAGAATGGACCTGTGGCAGGATTGCAACAGCAATCAAATCAGTGGAGCAAAGGAATAAGAGAAAAATCAATAGTAACTTCATACTATGTGGCAGAAAGCATCTGGCTTCTTGGGCCCCCTTGTAGTGAAACACTGCCAAAGCCTGCTCATTTCTTAGCAGTACCGACTGGTGAGTCTGAATGCATAATTGGTCAGTATGTGTAAAATATCTGGTGGAAATTAAACCTTCTTCCACGTAAGTTTAATGAGCACTATGAAACTCTGCGTATCATTTGTTGCTTTAAAAACAATTAGCTTTCTTTATCAGAACCATTTCTTTGAACAGAAGTGAATGAGGAACTCAAGACGTTACTGAATAAGTTTGAAATCCTCTACAGGGCTAAGGCAGATAATCCATGCAAAAGATCTGGATCAGTAGGGGTGTGAAAGTGGAGATAACCATATGACTGATTAGCATAAAAACTTAGCTACAGAGACAAATCTCCCAAACAGAGCCCTCATTATAGTTTGGAACAAAAAAGAATTCCTCAGCGCTCTAAGAATTCAAATGAAAGAAAAAAAAATCAATCACCTGTTTGTGGACTTGGGGAGGATTTAACCTTTATACACATATACCAACAGCCTGTTATCATGCTTCTTGCAGCATTAGGAGTATCATTCCTAAACTTCAGAAGAAAAACACTGTTGTATAAAGCTCATCTGGGGTCACATTTTGTAAAGTTCCTTCAAAATATGTGCACATTTGCACTCTTCCCTGGTAGTGATCCTGTAGAGAGGAACTGTAATTTTCCTTAATGCAGCCATAGGGCCAATTTTTGACATTGGGTTCAAAAACCCTGGGACTGATGCTAATGAGGTCAGAACAAGGACACTTTCCATCATCTAGTGAGCTTCACTTTGTCCTCTGACCACAGTATTTAGCCCTAGCAGCGAACCCTCAAATAAATATTCAGTCACAACAGCAATGGCTTGTCACAGAAAAATCAGAATCATCATTAAGTCATCATTTATTGAGTATCTACTATGTGTCAGGCATAGTACACAGTGATATTTGGGATAATATTAAATTATTCTGGACCGTCTAGTAATAGGTGTCTATTTATAGAGATATGGCTACAACCCATCGTATTTGATAAAATGAAATACTGCAACCACTTATAAAAGCCATACTCTAATCTCATACTCAAATATTTCAGTACAGATTGGTGAGGGTATGAAGAAATCTTATTTGGGAACTGAAGATTAAAAATGCAATTGGAACAAATAAATTCAAATGATAGATTAAGATTACTTGGCTGGTTTTCTCTGATAGAAAGGAAAAGGAAAAAATCTCTTCTGAGAAAAATATTTGGGTGAGGATCTCCAGAATAATTTATGATTTGGACTGCAATTAGACAGTTTGTGTTACATTTGACTCACTGTCTAATTTCTAATCTATCCATTTTGAAGTTGTTATAAAAAGAAATAAAAGCAATAATATTCTCTTGTATGGTTGTTATGAGAATTACTTGAAACAATATATGTGTGTATAGAAAGCCTTAAATAAATAAGTTATTTCTATTAATCTTATCTTTTTCATTTGAGGAGGCCCTTCATTCATTTTTTTAATCACCTACTATGTTCTGTGAACTCCTTACTTGTTAATAAAATATTTATTCTTTTTTTTTTTTTTTTTTGCGGTACGCGGGCCACTGTCGTGGCCTCTCCCGTTGCGGAGCACAGGCTCAGGACACGCAGGCTCAGTGGCCATGGCTCACGGGCCCAGCTGCTCCGCGACATGTGGGACCTTCCCAGACCAGGGCACGAACCCGTGTCCCCTCCATTGGCAGGCGGACTCTCAACCACTGCGCCACCAGGGAAGCCCAATTCTTGAGATATCAATTTAAGTGATTGATAAATCTTAGGTGATTTTGTCTTCTTAGCACTGAGCAGGGTTGTAACTTAGATTTAATCAAATAATCTCTCTCATACACACACACAAACACATTTGAGAGGCAACCTTCATGATCATGAAAATGGGCTGGTTTTGTTCACCTCTGTGTCTTTAGGACTTAGCACAGTGTCTAGCATGTGGCAGGTATCCAATAATATATTTAGTTGAAGGTATAAATAAAAGTACAAGTCAATGAACAAGTTGGGGTCAGAGATATAAAGATAAATAGGCGTAGAGACCTAACTTTAGGAAATTCATAGTCTAGTGAGGGAGACAGAAATGTATACAAGTGAAGTCAGTACAACCTGATCTAGGCCACCATAATTGCATGAACAAAATTACTGGAGAGTATAGGGAGACCAAAAAGAATTTAGGCTGAGAATAGGGGTAGTTTCAAGCAAGCATTAGGAGGAGGAGACGGAAGGGAGGATGCTGAGAAGGACTTCATAACGGAGCTGTCATGTGGACTGGTTCTTGAAGGCTGATTTAGAAAAAGCCCAGACAGAGAGGAGAGGAATGTCTTTCTGGAGGAAGAGGGACAGCATGTTTTGTTTGCATTAATCTGTGCAATGAAAACTAAAAGCTCTGACTCCATATGTCAAACAAAACAAACGGTTGTTTTACAATAGTCAGAGGCAGTATTCAAAGCTTGATTAGATTTAAATATACAATAAAAATTCTGAAACGTCTCCAAGAGGAAAGAATAAACCTATAAGATGGCAGAAGCTCAGAGTGTAAAATATTTCTAAGTACATGCACGCTCTGGCACATGCAAATGGGTAGTGGTCAGCTCCTTTGGGCATGTACCTTTACTGACTGATTCCTATGTGGAAGGTGGAATCCTGGGATAATCTGCAGAGGGGAAAAAGGAGCAAGCTGGAGGCTTTCCAATAGCCTAAGACAAGAATATTATGAAATTTAACTGTGTGCATTTACTTATAAAGATATAGGACTTGGTAATTTGCATATATTACCTTTTTTGAACTTCATGACCATCTTATAAGGTCATCAAGAAAGGTATTATAACCTCTATTTTACAGATGAGGAAAGTGAACTTTGGAGACTTTTAATGACTTGCTCAAAGTTAGCAGCAAAGCTATAAACTCAGGATCCCTAAACTCATTTCCAAGATTCTGTTATACTTACTTATTTTGTAAAACAGAATGAAACAAAACCAGTAAAATAAGGTAGAATGACCAGAAGAATCAATGTAAATGTTAAAGTAAATTTTCTGAATCTCTTGCTATATCAAAAAGTTTAAAAATCTAATCTAACTATATTTGATCTACTCACCAAATATCTCATATCTTAGAATACATAGCTCTCTTTTTTCTTTATTTTCAGGATTTCTTCTCTCTCAAGCTATAGATCTTTTTTTTTGTCTAGTCTCTTTTCCCTATTTCTGAAATAGAATTGCTGCTCTAGTTAAAAAAGCATGAACTTCAGTGCTAGACAGAGATGAATTCAAATACTGATTCTGTAATTTATTTTCTTTATAATCTTGAAAAACTAATTCTAGTATCTCTCTGTGCCTTACCATATCTCTAAATATATGTATATGTTATATATTATATATATGTTATATATGATATGTATAGATCATATATCTATATATACTATATATGTTATATATGGATGTTATACTTCCTGAATTAACAAGTTAGTATGTGTGGAATTGCTTAGCACATACCTGGTTCACAGTAAGCTCTCAATAAGTATTTGTTTGGTGAACCAATATTAGTTCTCTTCTCCTTCCCCACTATCAGTGTGATCTTAGGCCAGATACTTAATAACTAACTCTGAGCTTCAGTTCCCTCATCTGTAGAGATAATAGTACTTGTGTTACAGAGTTTTCAAGAAGGTTAAATAATATAATTCTTGTGAGAGTCCTTAGCACATAGTTTTCACTCAATAAATGTTTGTGATCTTGATCTTTCCTCTTCCTTTTTTAATTTGCATTTTGCACACCATTTAAACTCTTCATTTTTCAATCCTCAAGAATCTCAATTCTGTTTACTTTCCCACCTTCTATTGTTGTCCTTCTCCTGGCACTCATGCCTCTCCTCTTTCCCAGATTTCTACTTCCTATTTTCTCCCTCACCCTCTTCTGTGGTCCCCCTTCTTAATCCCTGATTCCTTTTCTCTTGCCTTTGCCAACTCTTCGAGAGCTAAAGTAGAGGCCAGGTGATGTCTAAAGGTAGCAGATGGAGAAATCCCACCTGCCCAGAGGACTTCTCAAGCTGTTCCAAGCACTGAAGAATAAATGATTTAGATGTCTTTGATTTAGGAGAATGGAGAAAACAAAATGTATTGAACAGAAGGGACCCTCTTATTCCTCTACTTCCACATTTGCATGTGCACACACACACACACATACACACACACACACGCATGCATGAGCCTACTCAAAAAGTATGCATGTGATCACTTCCTCACTCATTCTTGTGAGTCCTTTTATCTTTGTATTTATATTTAATTTTTCTTCACTTATTTTCAGGACTTCAGAAATAATTGAGTATGTAAATCAGTAATCTAAGAAGAAATAAAAAAGGACTTAAAAAGGGAGATGCTGAGATATAAATAACAACTAGACATGAACATTTTAATACTTTTAGAACCAGCATCCTCTTAGCTGTATCAGCCAAGCTGCACACTTGTTCTGAGCAGCTTGTAACTCTTCTTTCTCACAAGGCCCTCGGCTACATAATATAGGGATGTTTCTGAGTCCAGCTGGCGATTGCTTTATGTCCAGAGGCAAAAGGATTGACCATGTATACCATACTTTTTCTAGCTTGTATAAAGCAAATGCTGTTCCTGCTTTGCTTATTCACATAAATGTTTATTTCTTGAATCTTGCAAAGCATCAACAGTATCCCAGGAAAGTCAGACAATAGGGCATTTTCAGGTGGAACAGAGAGAGAAAAATGTAAATGAGTAGGAAGTTGAAGACACGTGTTCTCTCTCCCTCTCTCTCTCTCTCTCTCTCTCTCTCTCACACACACACACACACACACACACACACACATTACTTTCATGTTGGTTTTCTTTGGGTAGAGTTGCTCTTTGTACACTGGAATAATTTAAACAGGGGTATCCTGTCTTTATACCTTCTTTATTTCAGCACTGCACTACTAACATTTTTTTTTTCCCTTTAAGTCGCTGCCTTTCCTGAGACCTTCTAGGGACTTTGGAATCTTCTATAGTAAGGATGATTTCCCAGGGCTCCACCTTTCTAAAGTTGATTGTCTTCTGATTCCCTGTAGCCATTCTTTCTCTGTCCCTGCTGAATAGCTTAATCTTAGTCTTGAGCCTTGACTCAGGGCAAAGAGGACAATTTAAAAGGGGGGAGGGGATGAATATCTCTATGTTTCAGGGTCTAAACCATTTGGCCATTCCAGGCTGCTGGTCCCTATGAAAATGTCATGCCATTTCTGACATGGTCCATCAATTTTAAGAACTCCCAGGCAGCATAAAATGAGAAAGAGGTTTATTGTGAACTTGGGATAACACTATTCTCAGTGGGGAAAACTTTTCAACTCTTGGAAATATAGTTTCTTGTTTCATAATTTGAAAGCTCTGTGACCGATTCTTGACCGTCTCTCTCCCATCTTGTTGTTGGGCGTTTGTGTGTGATTTCATAAAATGGCTTTTCTCTGTTGTGAAAACCCAAATTCTGTGTACCTTATGGGTTTGCGATCACTGTCTCTCCAGCAGGCAAAAGAAATGCCTGGGGCCTTTTCAGCTTTTTTGGAAAGAAACAAGTATAATGCTGTTAGTCTGATTCTAACTTTTACTGCATTTCTCCTGGGAGCAACTCCGTGGCAAGTGCAGAACTCTCTTCCCTAGAAAGTCTCAGGATGCGAGAATAAATATTTCAGTTGAGACCTGCAGCCAGAGCTTTGAAAGCTTTTTTCACATTGTGGCTGGTTTGCTGAGTCCGGGGCAAAGGAACCTGTGAACCGGGGTGCCTTTGTGAAGCTTTTGCAGTGAGAGTGTACATCTGTATCATCCTCACAGTGTTAAAATGCAGATTCCTGGGGCTCACCACAGACCTACTGGACTGGAACTTCTTGACTTGGGCCTAATAGTCTTCCTTTTTAAGGCATTCCCCAGATGATTTTTTTCTAGTTTGGAAACCTCTGGTTTAGAAGGATATTTAAGATGACCTAAAAAGGAAAGTGTACTCATCAATACTGATACTGCAATGATTTGAAAATAATTGCTTAGCTCCTAGATCATAGAACATTTCTGAAATATAATTTTGCTGTCATCTACTACATTCCCCAATTTTTTAAAAATGGGAAACATAACAGCCCAAAGAAAAGTGCGGTTCTCCAGACTTACATGTTAGAATTTGTTCCTTTACACTAGAGGTTGCCAAATATTTTCCATAAAGGACCAGGTAGTAAATATTTGAAGCTTTGCAGGCCATATGATCTTGTTGCAACTAAACCCTGCTGTTGTGGCTGATAGCAGTCATAGACAACAAGTAAATACACGGGCATGGCTGAATCCCAATAAAGCTATTTATGAACACTAGAATTTGAATTTCATATGATTTTCATGGGCCACAAAATATTGTTTTTGTTTTAGTTTTTAAAAAAATATTTTAAAGTGCAAAAGCCACTCTTAGTTATGGGCTAGACAAAAACAGGCACCAGGTCAAATTTGGCCCATGGGCCATAGATTGCTAACGCCCTCTCTGTACCTCTATTGGTTCCAATGTAAGACAAACTTGAAAAAAAATAAACCACAATCTCAGGAAATATGTTTTTCAAAAGCATTTTTGGTTATCAATAAAATAATAGGATAGATATAAATATAGATATATGCCATCAATGAAAGAGTTTTGTTTAGGAAAGAGATCTGTGTTAAATCTCCATTCTTACATTTTACAAGTGGTTCATCAGATATAGGGCAGGTTATGCAGAGTCTAAGAGGTAAAAACTTTTTTTTTTAAATTTTTTTAACATCTTTATTGGAGTATAATTGCTTTACAATGGTGTGTTATTTTCTGCTTTATAACAAAGTGAATCAGTTATACATATATATATATATATATATACATATAGGTCCCCATATCTCTTCCCTCTTGTGTCTCCCTCCCTCCCACCCTCCCTATCCCACCCCTCTAGGTGGTCACAAAGCACTGAGCTGATCTCCCTGTGCTATGTGGCGGCTTCCTACTAGCTATCTATTTTATGTTTGGTAGTGTATATATGTCCATGCCACTCTCTCACTTTGTCCCAGCTTACCCTTCCCCTCCCCATATCCTCAAGTCCATTCTCTAGTAGGTCTGTGTCTTTATTCTCGTCTTGCCCCTAGGTTCATCATGACCACTTTTTTTTTTTCTTTTTAGATTCCATATATATGTGTTAGCCTACAGTATTTGTTTTTCTCTTTCTGACTTAGTTCACTCTGTATGACAGACTCTAGGTCCATCCACCTCACTACAAATAACTCAATTTTGTTTCCTTTTAGGGCTGAGTAGTATTCCATTTTCTATATGTGCCACATCTTCTTTATCCATTCATCTGTTGATGGACACTTAGGTTGCTTCCATGTCCTGGCTATTGTAAATAGAGCTGCAATGAACATTTTGGTACATGACTCTTTTTGAATTATGGTTTTCTCAGGGTATATGACCAGCAGTGGGACTGCTGGGTCATATGGTAGTTCTATTTTTAGTTTTTTAAGGAACCTCCATACTGTTCTCCATAGTGGCTGCATCAATATACATTCCCACCAACAGTGCAAGAGGGTTCCCTTTTCTCCACACCCTCTCCAGCATTTATTGTTTGTAGAGTTTTTGATGATGGCCATTCTGACTGGTGTGAGATGATATCTCATTGTAGTTTTGATTTGCATTTCTCTAATGATTAATGATGTTGAGCATTCTTTCATGTGTTTGTTGGCAATCTATATATCTTCTTTGGAGAAATGTAATTCAGGTCTTCTACCCATTTTTGGATTGGGTTGTTTGTTTTTTTGATATTGAGCTGCATGAGCTGCTTGTTAATTTTGGAGATTAATCCTTTGTCAATTGCTTCATTTACAAATATTTTCTTCCATTCTGATGGTTGTCTTTTCGTCTTGTTTATGGTTTCCTTTGCTGTGCAAAAGCTTTTAAGTTTCATTAGGTCCCATTTATTTATTTTTGTTTTTATTTCCATTACTCTAGGAGGTGGGTCGAAAGGATCTTGCTGTGATTTATGTCATAGAGTGTTCTGCCTGTGTTTTCCTCTAAGAGTTTGATAGTGTCTGGCCTTGCATTTACATATTTAATCCATTTTGAGTTTATTTTTGTGTATGGTGTTAGGGAGTGTTCTAATTTCATTCTTTTACATGTAGCTGTCCAGTTTTCCCAGCACCACTTATTGAAGAGGCTGTCTTTTCTCCACTGTATATTCTTGCCTCCTTTATCAAAGATAAGGTGACCATATGTGCGTGGGTTTACCTCTGGGCTTTCTATCCTGTTCCATTGATCTATATTTCTGTTTTTGTGCCAGTACCATGGTGTCTTAATTACTGTGTATAGTCTGAAGTCGGGGAGCCTGATTCCTCCAGCTCCAGTTTTCTTTCTCAAGATTGCTTTGGCTATTCAGGGTCTTTTGTGTTTCCATACAAATTGTGAAATTTTTTGTTCTAGTTCTGTAAAAAATGCCAGAGGTAGTTTGATAGGGATTGCATTGCATCTGTAGATTGCTTTGGGCAGTATAGTCATTTTCATAATGTTGATTCTTCCAATCCAAGAACATGGTATACCTCTCCATCTATTTGTATCATCTTTAATTTCTTTCATCAGTGTCTTATAATTTTCTGCATACAGGTCTTTTGTCTCCTTAGGTAGGTTTATTCCTAGATATTTTATTCTTTTTGTTGCAGTGGTAAATGGGAGTGTTTTCTTAATTTCACTTTCAGATTTTTCATCATTAGTGTATAGGAATGCCAGAGATTTCTGTGCATTACTTTTGTATACTTCTACTTTGCCAGATTCATTGATTAGCTCTAGTAGTTTTCTGGTAGCATCTTTAGGATTCTCTATGTATAGTATCATGTCATCTGCAAACAGCTGCAAACAGTGACAGCTTTACTTCTTCTTTTCTGATTTGGATTCCTTTTTCTTCTCTGATTGCTGTGGCTAAGACTTCCAAAACTATGTTGAATAATAGTGGTGAGAGTGGGCAACCTTGTCTTGTTACTGATCTTAGTGGAAATGGTTTAGTTTTTCACCACAGAGGACAATGTTTGCTGTGGATTTGTCATATATGGCCTTTATTATGTTGAGGAAAGTTCCCTCTATGCCTACTTTCTGGGGGTTTTTTTTATCATAAATTGGTGTTGAATAAGTGGTAAAAACTCTTAAAGATGGTTTTGACAGAAAGAAAAAGAGGAGAAAAAGAAATTAACTTTTAATGAGTATCTACTGTCTCTGGGCACTATTCATCAGATTCAAAAAAAGGAAACTAGAACATCCCAAAGTAGTGAATATCTACAGTTAAAACAAATTTGTTATTATTAATTAATTGTTATTAGTATAATAGTTTCCTAAATAGTTACATCCTCTTTACATTTTAGTATTGTCTTCTTATGCTTTGTTGTATCTTGCCAGCACATTGCCGTTGGTGTAATAGCTATCAAATTAAATTCTTTACTATACTTTTTATTCTGAGGAGCTGGTACTCATTACAAAGGGGAGGCACCCTTCCTGTATTTTTTGTGTGTGTCTCTCTCTCTGTAGCATGAGAGAGAGTTCAGCTTTATGAAGAACCTAAGGATGTCAATTGCCTGATTGTATTTGGCTTTTCACTTATTAGTCCTTTGGAAGCTCTTCAATGGTTTTGAAACTATGTGCTAAAGAACACTGACATTCCAGAAACTGAACTTAGTGGTTCTGCTGCTAAAATGGAATATTGGCCTTCTTTTACTGATTCATAGAAGGAAAATATTACTGAATAAAATATAATTTTATTGATTGAAGTTTGTCCCATAAAACATTCTCAAATTTTTTGATGTCTACACCATTTTTTTCTGAATTAAGATCTAACAATCCAATGTAGGTGTAAGATAAATACAAAATCTCATAATCAAATATTTAGCTTCTTATATTTGGATTATATTATTAGAAAAAGAGTACTATGATTATCCAGTGCTCTTCTACCTGAAAACTTTTGAGGACTTATGTCCTGGATTGTAATTTGGAAAAGTTACTTGTGTCTTATCCAGAAAGGAAATTAAATCTATACAATTAAATTTATTGAAATTACTTTTAAACTTTTCTTCAGCTAAACTTCATTTTGAATATGTTTGCCTTAAGTTTTATATTTTCAACTTCTTAATGGAAAATATATTTTTTCCAGGTAAGGGAATAATTCCACGTTCCTGCTAACGCAAATTCTGTCACTAACCTTTCTCCATTTGTCCCTGAATATATATGTTTTACCCCCACACACACACACACTCTTCTTTTCTTCCAAATACCTCTCATTCTTAAGGTGCTTTAAGATATTCCAACTCTGACTCCTTTATGGAAAGAGGGATAGATTGCTCAGTGACCAGTGATTGGTTTGTGGAAGGGGGACATCAAATATCTGACAGTTTTGGAATTGTGTTCTTTTGATTAGTGAGAATCTAATCTTGCCATGCTCTAACCAAGGCATAATTAGCACATGCAGTTCATATGTAGCCAGCAGCCCCTTTTCCCATGCCAATGGCTGATAGCTCTCATCTGTGACAGCATTTAACAGTCCTCTAGGTAGACATTTCATTAGATAAGTGTTGAACATAGAGACAAAACTTTTTCATTATCCCTGATGTGCAGAGAGTGATTTGATAACCTGCCCTTAGACCACCTGGAACTATATCAAGACCAGAGATATTGGTTAAAAAAAACTAAACTAAAATAAAATAAATGGTTTGAGCCTCCAGTCTTTTAAAGAAAACTAAAGTTTATTGCTATGTTGTCAGGAATGACCCTCCAAACTTTTGTGACCCTTAATCTTTCTGATACCCAGCCACATTGCACTCATATGCTCATCTATTCACTTACTCTCAGAAGTATAGAAAGATAGGTAACTGCTTCTCAGCATGGTGATTTTATGTCATATCCAAAGGAAGTCTTTTTGTGAATAGGCTTAGGTTCAACCAACCAAAACGAACCTATCTGCCCTGACTGCCAACAGACTGATTTTTGTAGGTATCTGTGAGTCTACTCTAGGCTGTTGAAATTCTGATGTTTTCTTCCTGCTCTTTTTCTTCCACATGGTCTGATTTGATGGATTTCTGCCTATGATCTCGTGTGCCGCACTCTATTGCCTTCTTGTTTGCTGCATGACTTCCTCCCCATGCTTTCCTGCCTTCACATCTTCCCTGTGGTCTCCTCTGCCCCTGAACACAGCAGGTCAGACAGTGTTGCCTGAGAGCCACTACTAAGTGTGCCTTCAGGTGAAACCATCTGTCCAAAGGCAGTGATTTGAGGTGCTTAACTTTTTTCACCTTGAAATAACAAGGTCTTCTAGACCAGGAACCTAAAGTTTCATCAGTACATGTTGAGATATCAATATAATCGAGTTTAGCATTCTGGAAACCAACAGTATTTTAGAATAGTATGCAAGGAAGGGGAAGCTGAGGAGATGTGAGAGCCTAGTGATTTTTTGAAGACATTCCAAGACCTCCTGCTTAGAATTTACCCAATTATCTTCTGAAAACTTGGACATTATGGCTCTCATCAAGATATCGATCAGCAAGTTTAAAAGACCACCTAACATGACCTCAAATGAACCCAAAGACTGTTAGAGTGTTTTATACCTATTCCAAGATTGACTTATTTATAGATATCATAAGCCATGACCTTTTAATCCCTATCTGCAGCTAATTTCACACCAAGACTTAGATATTGGTGAGAATGATTTTCTGTCTCAGTGTTACCTCCAACATTTAGACGCACTAAGCCAGAGCGTATTCAGTGTGATATTGAACTGTGACTCCTCTTTCCCTAGCAGTGTCCTTTTCTTCCAGTCCAATCCTTCCAGTTCTTCAGAACCTCTTCCCACAACTACCTATCCTGATTGCCTGCAGGCTGACAAGTCCCTTAGGTGTTCATTGAGAATTAAGACATTAGCTGATAAAAGGTATAACCACGTGCATTGATATTTACACTGTAAAAGGAGTCTTAATGGGAAAATAGTTAAGCTTTAATGTTTGATATCTTTGAGACAATTTATCCTGCCTGGCAGCCTGTCAAATCTCACCACACAGGCATCCCCTGCTTTGCATCACCTTATCTGCTTACACCTCACGCTGGCCACATGTAATTTCAATGTAACTCTACAGCAAGACTACGAGATTACGGGGTAGGATAACTCAGAATCCTATGTAACATGATCCAAAGAAATTAAGTCCCTCATCTGTTTACAAATTAATTTACTCTTAGAAGATCTTCTAATCCTTGATAAGGTCAGCAGCCATCCATCTGTTATTCTTCGAGTTCATGGATAGCTTATCTACTGATCAAAAGTGCTTTTATAACAAAATTCATGCATAATGAAGGTAGGAAAGGCAGTTTGCATTTTCTTGTCCAACTTTGCATGTAAATGACCTATTCTTTGTGATTTTTACAATATGAAAATCTAGCGATCATGCCAGGCAAAAGACAATGAACTGCAGGAGAGAGAGAGAGGAAAGTAAAGGACAGCAGACAATTGGGCTGGGACCTAGGCTTTGTTTAGAATTCCAGGCAGGCCAGCAAGTAGTCAGCATTGGCTTTTATCAGGAACCTAGTATCTAGTACTTCTACGCAAGATGGAAATTAGTCCTAGGAATAGAGCTGAGACTTTTAAAATATGATCTAATGGCTAAAAACACTAGGGTCCCACAGACATCTTGGCTCTGCCATTTACTCTCTGTGTGATGTTGGGCAAGTTTCTTAACTTTGCTAAACTTAAGTAGCTTCATTTGTAAATAAAAATTTAAAAATATGCCTACGTAGACAGATGAACTAATGTATGTAAGGAGCCCGAGTGTCACAAAGTGGTACTAACAATAAGAGGAATTGTTAGCTCAGTGATGGGACTTGAGTGTCAAGTTCAATGCAAAACATTGATTCTTCTCTTGATAATTCAGCTTTTCCCCTTCGATCTCCCCTGACATAAAAACTGGATTGATCCCAAATCCCAGGCGAAGGTTAAACCTGTCAGCTGCAGTTAATTGAAGTCCCTTGAGAGAAGAAGAGGGATGTGCCTCTGAATGTCAGACTACTAAGATCAGCTGCGTGGGTACCAAATGTAGGTGTGCCCAAGCATCACCTCGGGAGCTTTATGAACACATGGATTCCTGGGCCTCATCCCAAGCGGTTCTGACTCATTAAGTCTGTGTAAGGGCCCAGTGATCTGCCTGTATAATAAGCTCCCAGGATGGTTCTTACATAGGTGGCCTATAGATCACACTTTGAGACACACTGGAATAGATGCTGGCAGGAACCTGAGAGAAGCTGATCACTACGCCTGGGCACAATATTTGCACAATTTTTCTAAAGTGAAAATAAGAGGGAAAAACATTGATTCACATAGCTATTTTTTTAATTTCAAAAATAGCAGCAAGAGTTTAAAAATTTGTCAAGCAGACATGATCTTCTGCAAATATCTGATGCACGGAAGCCATTTGTAAAGGGTATTGAGTAATGTATTTGACAGCATATTTGACTGAAGTTTATGAAATACACAGAAAATGTGTCCGAAGGGGTAATTTTTAATAGTCTTTATAGAAAAGTCTATGGTCTCCCTTCAGTGAAGCCATTTCTAGGTAATAATGGCGGTCCAAGTCACCTGCTTTCTAAATATGTGATCCTTGGATAGACTCCAGAGCCTCTTAAATAAATGGATAGTAGCATACTGAGTAGAGAGGCTATCTCAGTCAGTTCAGGCTGCTATAACAAAGTATGAAAGACTGGGTGGTTTAAACAACAAATATTTATTTCTTATAGTTCTGGCAGCTGAGAAGTCCAAGACCAAGATGCCAGCAGATTCAGTATCTGGTGATAACCCATTTCTTAGTTCATAGATAGCAGTCTCCTTCCTGTGTCCCCACAGCGCAGAAGGGGCGAGAGAGCTCTCTGGGGTCTCTTTTATAAGGGCACTACTCCCATTCATGAGAACACTACCCTCATGATCTAAGCATCTTCTAACGGCCCCACATCCTAATACCGTCACACTGAGGGTAGGATTTCAACCTATGAATTTTGGGAGGACACATTCAGTTCCTAACAATATGCCTTGCAATTATCAAGTGTCTTCAACAAGCATTTGACAGTTTTGAGATTGAAATCCATTAGCAACTGAATTTCTGTATATACAGTTATCTTGTGTGGTTGCAGTGAGATCCTTGTAAGGTAAGAATGGGAAGTGAGGGAGGAAAACCTTCTAAGCAGACTGATCAACTTCCTAGAGTGAGATGAAATGGCTTCAGCACAGGGCTGGGAAGTTGTCTGATATAGACAAATGATTGAGTACATTTATGTGCTTGGCTGAGATACAAAGTTCTGTGCTATACACTGTGGAAAAAATGCCTGAGCCTAATATTTTTTATATGACAGGTATTAGTACTTGCTCTCTCCATCCATAAAAGGTCTCTATATAGATCCTATAAATTGTATACTTTTAAGGAAGTAATTTTGTGGTTCTTACCTGTTAGGCCCTGGGAGGCCTAAGCCAGTAGTGAATTTAGAAGTTCCCAGGGAGAAAAAAAGATAAGGTGAGTTTTGCTTGGGCTAAAGGAATATAAAAGAAGAAACACAGTAGAACAAAGGATGGGTTCTTTCTACTTGATACCTGAGACTTCCTTACCTCTTCTGGAAGACTCGTAGTTCATATCATTATGGAAAATCAGGTTGGGGTTGTTCTCAGAATATGCAGGTCCGATGGCTATCATGAGAGCAGGGCACAGAGATTTCTGGGTAGTGGTGCTGCATCAAGGCTAGTAGGCTATTAATTAGTGATAGAAAGAGAGAATTTAGAAGTCTCCAGCCTCAGAAGAATGGAGTTATTGACAACTAGATTATGGGTCAAGTTCATAGTCTAGCCCTACTTTAGCCCCAGCTGGGGACTGGAGTGCAATCTGAGTGCCAGCAACGAGGACCAAAGAGCAGTCAAGCAAACTGGTACATAGGGTGGAGAACAGGAAAAGAAAAGGTATCTGACTGTGCATCCAGGTGCCTTCCACCTTCAGGGTCAGCATGGAAGTCCAGACCCCTCTCAATAGTGGGCAAAGAACTTCTAACAATTGGCCAGGCTCGAATCTCACTGCTTCGGGGCAGAGTGGGCCTGCAGGTCACAATTCTTTAATAGACACAGTGCAGGAGGTAGAGTGAAACAGACAGTACCCACGTACAGTCATTAAAACTCCTTATTGCCAAGCTAATTAGAGAATTGCTCTGATTTTATGTGGTATCAACTTCCTTGCTACCATTCCTCCTGTCATTTGGTATTGGTGTCTTATTTTCCTATTAATTCTTCTTTCATTATGCCAGAAATATAAAAATCTCAGAGATTTTCTTTTTCATTATAAGAAACCTGCCCTGAGGATACAGCCACAAGGGTGGGTATGTCTTTCCCCTGTACTGAAATTATTAAATCCAATTCCATTTTTAAGAAACTTTTAATATAAAAGTAACATATGATCTATGTCAAAAATTCAAGCAGTATAGCAGGGCATAAAATGAAGAGAAATTCCCTGACCACACACTTCTGGCTCTCCTAATTCCATAATCCAGAAGTCAGACTGCTACTAATATTGGGTAGACATTGTGTATATGTAAGCAAATGTGTTAAAAAGCATATATATGGAGATTAATCCTTTGTCAGTTGCTTCATTTGCAAATACTTTTCCTCATTCTGAGAGTAGCCTTTTTGTCTTGTTTATGGTTTCCTTTGCTGTGCAAAAGCTTTTAAGTTTAATTAGGTGCCATTTGTTTATTTTTGTTTTTATTCTCATTACTCTAAGAGGTGGGTCAAAAAAGATCTTGCTGTGATTTATGTCAAAGAGTGTTCTTCCCACGTTTTCCTCTAAGAGTTTTATAGTGTCTGGCCTTACATCTAGGTCTTTAATCTATTTTGAGTTTATTTTTGTAGATGGTGTTAGGGAGTGTTCTAATTTCATTCTTTTACATGTAGCTGTCCAGTTTTCCCAGCACCACTTGTTGAAGCGGGTATCTTTGCTCCATTGTACATTCTGGCCTCCTTTGTCATAGATTAGGTGACCATAGGTTCATGGGTTTATCTCTGGGCTTTCTATCCTGTTCCATTGATCCATTGATCTATATGTCTGTTTTTGTGCCAGTACCATATGGTCTTGATTACTCTAGCTTTGTAGTATAGTCTGAAGTCAGGGAGCCTGATTCCTCCAGCTCCATTTTTGTTTCTCAAGATTGCTTTTTCTATTCGAGGTCTTTTGTGTTTCCATACAAATAGTAAAATTTTTTGTTCTATTTCTGTGAAAAATGCCATCGGTAATTTGATAGAGATTGCACTGAATCTGTAGATTGCTTTGGGTAGTATAGTCATTTTCACAACATTGATTCTTCTAATCCAAGAACATTGTATATCTCTCCATCTGTGTCATCTTTGATTTCTTTCATCAGTATCCTATAGTTTTCTGCGTACAGGTATTTTTGCCTCCTTAGGTAGGTTTATTCCTAGGTATTTTATTCTTTTTGTTGCAATGGTAAAAATATACAAACAGCTCATGCAGCTCAATATCAAAAAAACAAACAACCCAATCCAAAAATGGGTGGAAGACCTAAATAGACATTTCTCTAAAGAAGACATACAGATGGCCAAGAAACACATGAAAAGATGTTCAACATCACTAATTATCAGAGAAATGCAAATCAGAACTACAATGAGGTATCACCTCACACCGGTCAGAATGGCCATCACCAAAAAATTTACAAACAGTAAATGCTGGAGAGGGTGTGGAGAAAAGGGAACCCCCATACATTCTTCGTGGGAATGTAAATTGATACAGCCACTATGGAGGACAGTATGGAGGTTCCTTAAAAAACTAAAAATAAAACTACCACATGACCCAGCAATCCCACTACTGGGCATATACCCAGAGAAAACCATAATTCAAAAAGACACATGCACCTCAATGTTCATGGCAGCACTATTTACAATAGCCAGAACATGAAACAACCTCAATGTCCATTAACAGAGGAATGGATAAAGAAGATGTGGTACAGATATACAATGGAATATTACTCAGCCATAAAAAGGAATGAAATTGGCTCATTTGTAGAGACATGGATGGACCTAGAGACTGTCATGCAGAGTGAAGTTAGTCAGAAAGAAAAAAACAGATATCATATATTAACGCATATATGTGGAATCTGAAAAATTTGGTATAGACAATCTTATTTACAAAGCTAAATAGAGACACAGACTTAGAGAACAAATGTATGGATATCAAAGGAGAAGGGGGGAGGGGGTGGGATGAATTGGGAGATTGGGATTGACATACATACACTATTGATACTATGTATAAAATAGATAACTAATGAGAACCTACTGTATAGCCCAGGGAACTCTACTCAGTGTTCTGTGGTGACCTAAATGAGAATGAAATCCAAAAAGGAGGGGACATATGTGTACGTATAGCTGATTCACTTTGCTGTACAGTATAAACTAACACAATATTGTAAAGCAACTATACTTCAATAGAAAAAGCATATATATGAATATATGCATATATGTATGTATATAACTTAACACAAAGCAGATGTACTATACATAGTATTTTATAACAAATATATCTTTTTTATGACTAGATAGCATTATATTACATGAATGAAATTTTCTTAAGTGAATACATTCATAGGAAAAGTATGACACATAGTAAGCACATAATAAATACTAGATATAATAATGTGAAATATTTTGTGATAATCTTTTCCTTGCTTTGGTTTGTAATTTTACAATTATACAGCAATCATGGAAAAAAATAGGTTAGTTTTGCTTGTCTGTAACTTTCATAGGAGAGGATTTATACTGTATTGATTGTTTTATTTATTTCACACCATATTACATTTGGGAGATTGCCCATGTTGCCACATAGAACTGTCATATTTTCTTTGCTGTCTGGTATTCTGCTATATGAATATGCCACAATCTATTTACCCTCTACACAGTGTGGGTGCTTCCAGTGCTGCTATGAACATCTCTGCACATAGTAGTGGAATTGCTGGATCATATGCACATCCTCAGCTTTAGTAGATATTGTTAAACTGTCTCCCAAAATAGTCAGTTCAGCCTACTGACTTTGAAAATTCAACTTTTTAAGGAGTTTGGCCCTTTTATGTGATATATATTTTAAATACATTTTTCATCTTATTATTTATGTATTAACTTTGTTGATAAGGTTTTGTACTGTGGAAATTTTTTTACTTTTTATAGGTAATCAAACTAATAAATCTTTTTTTCTTCATGGCTTCTGTGTTTTATGACTTGCTTAGAAAGGTGTTCCCTTCTTCCATATTATCAAACTCTAGTCTTTTCTTTTAATACTCTTATAGTTTAACTTTTAATTTTGAATCACTTGACTTATCTGAATTTGTTTTGGTGAATACTTTTTTTTTCAAAATTGGAATAGTCTGTTGTTTCCAACACGATTCTAGCAACAATAAGAGAAAAACATAATTCAATAGGTAGTTAATTACAGTATTGACATACAAAACTATGTTTTTTCTAAATGTGACTAATACCAGTTAGATAATGACAAAAGAACCCTATTCGCTAGAAATAAGAAAATATAAAATATATGAGAATAAGCCTAATGCAAAATTCTCAAGACTTAGGAAGAAATTGATGGATAAAGAAGACTTAAATGTGGTATCTTATTCTTGCATAGAAAGAATCAAGATTGTAAAGATATAGATTTAACCTATAAATCTAGTATAAACCCAATAAAGGACCAAATATTTAGTTTTTGTTTGATTTAAAGGATGATTCTAAAGTTCATGTGAGAAAAATAGGTGAAACCAATCAGGAAAATTCTGATAAATGACCATTCATCTCTTTCATTAAAATGTATTAAAAGCTATGGTAATTAGCATAGTAAGAGATTGGCCTAGGAATAGTCAAAAGGAATCCAAAAACAGAACAGAATCAAGAAACAAACCACGTTGTAATTAGGAGTAGTATTTAAAATCATTGAGAAAATATGATTAATAGTATTACTAGAACTAGTCCAAGTATATATGAATATAATTCCTGAAGCCTTTAATCCATTTTCCACTCATGTGCAATAAAGTCAACGCTTTCCAGAGCTGTTTAATTGTATCTATCCCTGATGAGAATGTGAGTTCCATAAGAGTTAAGAATAATATCTTTCACCTACTTCCTCTGTTTCTTGTACTTCCTGTTTAAATTACTGGCCGGCACATGGTAGCAATAGGTTATTTGTCAAATGACTGTATATAAATGTACTCGGAAGCCATGCTCTACTCTTCAGATCATAATCCACTTGCGTATGTATTTTTAAGTATTTAGGTCTTATTATACCAAAAATGAATATTTTGAATTGTTATTCTTATTCAGCATTGAGTTGCCCCGTCTCTATCCCCTCTACTCCCTTGATGGTTAATTCCTACTTTTTGTCTATAGTTATCTTCTTCTGTTTATAAAGATCTCAGAAAATAAATGAACAGGTAAAGAAGTGAAGTGTTAAAAAATAAGTAGTTTTATTCTTCATCTATATCCAGTTGTTTAGAAGAAGTCTCCACTTGCATGTGCTTTAAGCATTCAAATTTAACATATGAAAACTCAGTTTATGACCCACCTCCCCACCACATAAAAATATCACCCAGGACACAAATCAGTCAAACTAAGAATTTCGGGGTCATCCCTTTCCCTCACTTGCCACTTTAATTAGAGTTCAATGTGTGAAAGTAGCTCCCACCCATCAGACTAAGGCAGTCTTGTGGGGTTTCTTCATTTCAGTCATTTAAACTACTGTGGTGGCCTTTTTCTCTCCCCTTGTTTTTATTTAAAAAGAAGTGGAGGAAACATCCTTACGCAGTGCTTTTTAAATGAAGTGACTTGTCAAGTCAGAGGCTGTGGCAGTAATCTGAAATGCAGTAAATTTAGCGATTCTCACTTGCACTGACAGCCTGTCATGCGCTTGAAACATAAATAGCAGTGGAGACAAATCGCTGCTGTTTTCTTATTAAGCGTTGGCCCACTGGCCTGGTAACATAGCCTTCCAGGAGCGCCTGGACCCAGCCTGGGAGGGCGAATGCTTTCCAGAGCAGGCGCAAGCTGCCTCCCGGTCTCTCCCAGTCCACCTCTCCAGTGTACCCGCAACGCTGTAGCCAGGACCCTCACTCCCACTGCAATCCATCTGCTTCACAGAGAGGCTGAAAAACCCCAGCCAGGATTGACGGGTGCTGGTCCCCAAACTGAACATTGATGGGGTAATTCCTAATTCATACACTTTGGTCGAAAAGCAAGAAACAAATTGCCAGACTCCTTACCTGCTTAAACTATTTTATCTCTTTCTTTTTTCTTTTTTTTTTTCCATTTTCATCTTATTCACTGGGTTTTTATTTTTTAATTATTTTCTTAATTGAAATATAGTTGATTTACAATGTTATGTTAATTTCTGCTCTTCAGCAAAGTGATTCAGTTATATATATATATATATATACTATCTTTTTTACATTCTTTTCCACTACGATATATCACAGGATATTGAATATAGTTCCCTGTGCTGTACAGTAGGACCTTGTTGTTTATCCATTCTACATATAATAGTTTGCATCTGCTAATACCAAACTCCCAGTCTATCGCTCCCCTCCTCTCCCTCCCCCTTGGCAACCACAGGTCTGTTCTCTGTGTCTGTGAGTCTGTTAAACCATTTTCTTTTCTGGCCTACCCCGATCCCTACCCCCCATTTTTCTCTCCGTTACTTGTTTACTGACTCTAAGCAAGAACAGGTCTCTAAACTGGATCGAAAGGTTCTTTCAGCAGTGAGCCTAGCTGAAGAAGTGAGGCTGAGATTTGGGGGTGAGCCCCACTAAGGTCACTGCAACATCAGGCCTGGGATGAAAGGACAGAGGGCCAGATGGGGTCATCACCTGCTTTGTTTTAATTACCTTTCAAAGGCTTCTCGGCAGCCACAAAATTATGCCCAGCAATCCTTGCACAGTGCAGTTGCCCTGCTGAGTTTAATACATTCACTTACAAAATGCCAATTGATTTATGTGACTCTTGAAAACAGCAGCCGCTGCTCTCATCTCTCTTGATATTTAATCCTCAGCCATGGCAGAATCACTAATGATAGGTCGTGGAAGACCCCTACAGTTCTGATGACAATGGTGGAAGATCTTGTTTGTTGCTGCCTCTGACCAGCAACTCTAATCTCTGCCTCACCCCCTTCTTGGGAAATAGTCTAGAAAACAATCAACACCTGCAGGAATTTTTATACCTATTTTATTCCAAAGGAATCTACTAGGTATTTTGGGGGGTTTTGTCCAGTTTTACCTCTTTGCCGCCTCTTCCCCTCATCCCAGAATAATAAAAAAGACAGTGATTCCTTGCTTTATGACATGGTGCTACATCATACAAATGTTCTGTAGTCCCTACTATGGTGGCTTGAATTACTACCAATGTATATATTCCATGTTTAATCTACATTTAGCTCTAGTCTTTTGGCAGCTCCATATTTTTGAGTGCCTACGAAATGCACTCCCCGGGATATTTCAACCTGATACCGACCATGTCAAGAATGAAACTCATTATCTTCACTCCAAAATAAGCACTCTATCCTGATTTTCCGAATGGTACAAACTGCATTCAAACCCAGGAAGTCACTAGCTTTCAATCGACATGCTGTACTTAGGATGCACTTCCTTATACCCAAAGAAACTCAGGTGGACTACAAGAGACCCCAGGGCAGGTGAGGGTCCAAGGATGTGCACACATTCCCTTCTCCTGTCCTCATAGACATTGCCACTCTTTCCCACTGAGTCTAGACTCTGCCTCAGCTACCTTCTCAACGTCATGCTCCAGGTAGCCACTGCCAATTAGTCAGGGTTGATGATGACTATTTGACAACCTTGAAGAGCCATCTCCACTTTCACAGCAGTTCACAGGGCAGTTTATTACAATATATGTTGGGACTCAGTGCCAAGAAACTGGCACCAAGAGTAAGTGGTGTTGATGTACAAAGGACTTTAAACAAATAAAATTTCCATGGAATTCCATGCTTACACACCCTGTTTTCTCAAGAAAGGAAGTAAGGAAAGATGGAAGGAAGAAAGCTTAAAACAAATTCTTTTAAATTTTTATTTATTTATTTATTTGTTTGTTTGTTTTTTTGTTTATTTATTTATTTTTTGGCTGCATTGGGTCTTCATCACTGTGCACAGGCTTTCTCTAGTTGCGGTGAGCAGGGTCTACTCTTCGTTATGGTGTGCGGGCTTCTCATTGCAGTGGCTTCTCTTGTTGCAGAGCACAGGCTCTAGGCACGTGGGCTTCAGTAGTTGCAGCACGCAGGCTCAGTAGTTGCGACACGTGGGCTCTACAGCACAGGCTCAGTACTTGTGGCACATGGGCTCAGTTGCTCCGCGGCATGTGGGATCTTCCTGGACCAGGGATCGAACCCAGGTCCCCCACAATTAGCAGTCGGATTCTTAACCACTGCGCTGCCAGGGAAGTCCCAAATTATTTTGTTAAATGTCATTTTACTCAATACCTTATGGGAGCCAGAAGCCTCCACTGTGTCTTCACTGTGATGCAGAGATACTGAACATAGCAAATCCAGAATCTTCACTCCACCCCTCACACACTAGCCTATGTCCTGCTGTCATATCACGCTGCTCATTTCTCCTGCATGGAGAAGTCTCCTTCAGGCAGGATAACCACATTGCCACACCCTTTTACAATTTGCTGGCTCTGATTCTCTCCACTTGTGTTTTTCAACTTCCTGAAATTTCACTCCTCCCAGTAAGTCTTTCCTAATAGAAGTGCATTCTACACTGTTCCTGTAGCTCCTTTGCTGTTTGTTGGCATTCATGTGCAACCATCATTTTATATTGCTTTTGGAGGGACCTGTATAAAAAAATGAGTGAGTCTAAACTTTTAAATACCAGCTTTTTTCTCATGTATTGCTTTATTTATTTCTCTTGATGAGGAAGTTAAATAGACAAATCTTATAAAAGCTGAAGGCTGCCTTTTTTACCTTCTTTATGTATAACTGAGCTACACTGTTTTGGAAATTCCCGAAGTGTCCCATTCTCTACCTCACATGTATACTCAGAAGACAGAAATAGAGCAGATTCTGAGAGCTAAGAATTCAGCTAACTAGAATCTCTAATAATAAAAATAGTCATGCCTAGTTGGGAAAATGGGCTCCAAAAGTCAACAGACCTGGTTTAAACCTCTGCTCTTCCTTAATATCTTTATAAACTCAGGCAAGTTCCTTAAAGGTCCTCTCTAAACCTGGATTCCTCATCTTAATGGTATTGTGAATTAAATAAGATAATGTCTGAGTCATTTAGCAAAGTACCGAGTGTGTGTTTATTAAGTGGTAGCTCCTTCCACCCTTCCTCTGCAAAATTTCTTGAGCACTCCAGCATCCAGCATCATGCTGTGCACTAGGGGTACAATGATGAGCAAAACCAGATGTGGTCCCTACAGTGGAAGGTTAGCTGTCATCAATAGAGTTCCCCTTCAGAGAACTAAACATAGGGGATCTTGATTCCAAACCCAGCATCTACAAGGGCAGAACAGTTTCTGAAAACTGACACCAAGTAGGGGATAATGGTTAAGTATGAGTACAATAACAAAATGCCATGGCCCAGGACTGAAGAGGATGTGTGGATGGCAGCTTCCAGTTGGATGCCGAGAGCTCAAGCTATGTCAGCTAGCTGCCTTTTTGCATGTGAAAGCAAAAACACAAACCGTAATGAATTGGATCTTTCTGGATGCCAGGACATTCTTCATTTGGCCCATATTCATTCATAGAGCCAAAGCCAGTTGTGAATCCTTCCTGGCATTGCGCTTGCCTCTGATTTCTGGGTACTAACTACACCCTTTTGGGGCTACAGAAGGCATGGGGCCAATTTGCATAATCCACACCCTGTTGTGTCTTACTATTCAAATAGGGAACATTTCTACAGCAGAGTAACCAACCCCCTCCCTTCCATGTAGGCTCAAATATCTTAATAGTCAAATGCCTCTGTCTCTAGAGAATTCTCTATTCTTTCATTTCTATTCTTCTAACTCTTCCTTATAATCATCCTCATTGTATCACTTCTCTCAGATTTTTCCCCCTCATTCTCTTCAATACATTACTCTCCCCTGTGTCTCCTTATTCTCCTGTGATTGCTGCTCTGACAACTGTGTCCACTGCCTACTCCTTCCTTCTTTCAATCATGGATCTTTTACCACTCTTCACCCATCCCTTGACGGGTGATGAGAGGTGGGGATTAGAAGCGGTTTCCACTTTTGGACAGAAATGTTGTCAAACACTAAAGGGTCTCTCAGGTGGGATATGACACCGAGAAACAAAAACTTCAAAGGATCTAGAGAGAGACATGGTTGGAAATATAAAGAGAACCTCATCACAAGTATTTTTTTCTAGATTTCTTGTGTTTCTTTCTCTCTTCCTTTTTTTAGCATGTCTGTACAGAACGTGATGTGCAAAAAAAGTAGGGAAAGCAAAAACAGCAACAGGTGAGTATGTCCTTAGGATAAAAAAAAAAAAGAACGAAAACATGAAATGTACTGTAAGAACAGAAACTTGTTACAGTATTTGAAGTTAGCATAGGAAACTTCAAATGGCATCATTGATTTGCGATCCTTTTTTCTTTTATTTTTAGATGTAGAAGTTCATAGCTGGCTTCTTCTCACCCTCTTCACCCGCCTTTCCGACCACAGACTCACAAACACACACATACATACATATATACCCTACAAGACAAGTGCCACTTCTTTGCTTTTCATTCATCTGTATATGTGTTTGTATTTATAGCCAATGTGTTTACAGTCACTTATAAAATTTTCAAATTTAGGTGAGTAAAGGGAATGTCAACCCTGTTTAAAACTTATGTTCCCTTCTGTAAAAGGATGATCTACAAAGACATTATAAGACTCTTCTCAGAATAGTGGAGAAAAAATAAAATGCTTCATCCATTTCCTAATATATAAGAATCCTTGGAATTCTACTTTAAAGTCATAAAACACTCAAATTTAACAAGTTTTCTAAATTTCATTTCCTGTATCTCACATAAAGGAAAAGAAGGACAGATATCATAATGATTATTAGGGTAGCAGTCTTTTTTTTTTTTTTTATTCCAAATAGGGTGTTGGATATCATACCCTGGAGAATTTTCAAGAATAAGCCTGCTGTGTTTAGTGAGCAAATATTTGGGTGTTAGTGAATTGACATGTTGTTTCCTAAAAGTTAGAGTGAATGGTTATTTGTAAATCAATAGCTGTTTGTATGTATGCCTGTGATTGGGGGAAGGAGGCGGCAGTGGGAGAGAGAGAGAGAGGAGGAGGAAGAAGGAGAGAATGGGAGAAAGAGAGAGAGAGACGCGAAGGAAAGGTATTTAATTTCAAATGGCTGTTTGCTTCCAGATGCCTAGTTAACCTTGGAAATCTTAATAAATCGACATCTTGGATGTGAACTCTGCAGGTTTCACCAAAGCACGGTCCTCTGAAGGCACTGTACTCAGAAGGTGGCACCTGGCATACTTTAATTGGCGTTATTCCTGGCTGATTTGCCTCTACATCAGGGAACACAGAAGAGAACACTTTCCTCTTGCCACCAGCTCGAGGCCCTTCTTTCTGACTTATGAAGAAATATTAAAAGAACTAATATGTAGAACTTGAGTAAACAGTGGCTAAGAGGCGATATGTTAATTATGTGAAGAGTTTGAAATGTTCATACACTGAGGAGGGTGAGAAATTATTTAGCCTGGTAGCTGAATATTCCCAGGAGACACAAAAGCACAGTAAGCAAAGGGAGATTTAAACTAAACACTAGATCCCAGAACAAATATAACACTCGGCGACATGAGCAAGCTTGTGGAAACAGGTTGAGATGTTTAAAATACCAAAATATTGAAATTTGCATTTCAGGTAAACATTTAAACAAGGGCAGAAAATAACAGATAGGAACAAGAGAAGGGCCCATGTTAGCCATACAGGTTTAAGCCACCAGAGAATTTACCAACAGGTTGAATGTCAGATTCTGGCCTAAGAGTCTTCTCTTGAGAGAATATAGGGAGATGGTGACAGGACCCCTGGGTTGAGAACAGCTAGCCAGAGGGAACTGAAAGAATGGAGAACAGGTGCCCTGCTGTGGACAGATACATGGGGGCCAAGGGAGAGGAGCAAGAGGACCTGAATGCATTTTAAAATTCTGCAACTCAAGATGAACGTGGTGTATTCCATGCCTTGAAACAAGAAACTGCAGTTGATCAGATGAAAGGAATGGCGTTGTGCCCATTTCCACCTGGGGCTATGCTGGTGTCTGTACACCTTTTCCTGAAATAATAAATCTGCATAGCAGATACATTCTCAGGACATGGCCAGAGATGCCCCGCCCAGCATTTCCACAGCAGAGTACTCAGCACACCCTTCCTTCCCCAGTAAAAGGGTATTTTGTTAGGATCATTAAAAGGGAATGGATTTATACGCCAGCTTCTATTACAGAAAGAACAGAAGGTACAGAAAGTACCTTTCAATACTTGGTTCTCTTAAGCTAGATGATGTGTTGAATCTGACTCTAGTTTTTGCTTGTGTTTCTTAATTCAGTTCAGCTAACTCAACAAACATTTGTTGAGTAATGAATCTGTGCCAAACCCTGTGCTGTGCACGGGGATATTGTAAGACACAGTCCCCGAGGAATTTATAGTCTGGTTCTTTGACTTTCTAGCAACACAAAAGTATCCCTTTCCTCTCAAATCACTGTGGATTAATGAGAAATGCTCAAGTGAACCAGGGGAGATAATGTGTCATGAGTAAAGTCTCCTGTGGGTGCAAGAAAAATAGACTAGCTTCTTGGCACTTCTTGTGCCAGGATAAGAGTTTCAAATGAAGGGTCCAAGAGATAAAGGAAGAATGACAAGGGCCCAGAGGTATGGTTTAATATTTTACATTTTTGTCAAGACTGTTGAATGAGGGAAGACCGGATAGTCTCTTTTACCTATATTTGGTTTGCATCTTGAAACTCTCCTGCTTTAGTGAACCAACTGTGCACATTGTATGCTGGAGATAAAGGTGGCCATCAGAGTGCGGGAGAGCTAGCATGGGAGAAACAAAAATGACCTTTCTGCCTTATGGGTGGGGCATTTAATGGAAAACTCCCCCTTCATCCCCATGTAGTATTGGGGGAAATTCTTCCTAGAGACATGAGATTGAAAATTCATCCCATGATGATTTGTTTTATTATCTTCTTATTGGGAAAAAATGAAACGATGAATACCTACATTGGTATTCATGTAAGAACCGAGGTCCCAAACCCAATAAATATTACTTTATTTTCTCTAGTTCATCTTAATGTCTACTCTCACAGGTGCCAGCTTCCCAAATGGGTAGGGCTTTGGTCGTTGCTAAAAATCATCATTCCCATGCCTGGAACTGGTTTATACCTTTTAGAAATTCAAAATGCAAGGTAGGGATCCATTACCCAGAATTTCTAGGTATTTCATGGGAAGTGAAAAGAATTCAGTATCATTAGCCACCTCTAAGAAGACTATACTCCTTCTGCCTTTCTTCTACTAACAATGCTCTACCTACCTAGGAATAAAGTTGATGGATGAAGGAACAGGGCAGGGCAGAAATCCTAAACCATTCTGAACTCATCTTTTACTCTTTTTTCATCATAATCCACCATTATTCTCAAAATCAATAATGCTGTCTTACTGTAAATCCCACCTTTGCACTCCAGATTTTTAATGAGCTTTATCCTATTTTGGCCGGCAGTTGTCAATGTTGCCATTTGTCTTCAGGGTATTTATATTTAGCTAGAAGATTCTTAGCATCCTTTAGTCAGCATGACCCTCAGTTCATAGTTGTAAGTATGCTGGAAAAATCTTTTTTTCTTCTCCAAGTCCAAATTCTTCCCAGCTAACCCAGTAAAGTGGACTATTACCCTTTCTAAGATGTCTGTTTTCTTTCCTACCACATTCTACTTCTGTGGCATGAGAAGTTAGGTCTGACTCCTCGCATGAGTGTGGAGAAGAAAAAAGGTGAAAACACAGGCAGGAAATAAGATGGCCTATTGTAAATAATATGCAGCTCTACCCTTACAGACTAATTCTAAAAAGTTTTCAGTAGAGGCATGTGCTAGATAATGTGCAGGACTCCAAACCAAATAATTATAACTATTGCCTTTTTGTTGTTGGGATTTCAGAGTTTCCTCAAACCAGTGTTAGTGACAATTAACAGACTTGAAGCTTGGAGTATTCCTGACAGTTGCGTTACAGAATGTTATCAAAGAGGCCCTAGGTTCTATTGGGAGCCTAGTTAACAGACTGAGCTGACATATTTAGGCAGTGAATGTGTCTCTGTGCTGGCTGGCTGTTATGTTGATTTGGCCATCAGGCAATTTCCAGAAAAGGAAAACAGCTTGTGGCATGCGAACAGAGCTATTAATTGGTACCATTTAGTATAGGATGACCAGGAGCAAGTTTTCTTCATGGTGGCAGGACTGTGTTATTTAGCACCCTTCCAGCTGCTCTGTCCTAACCCAACAGCAGTGGGGTTTGTAACTTGAGGGTGAGGGAAGTTGAATTTAGCTGATGTCTATAGGCCTTTCTGGCCAAGTTCTTTCCTGCTCAGTCCCCTTTCCTCTTCACTTTCTCTTTCCCCTTTTTCTCCCCCCGACTCTCCACCTCCATGCCTTCATTTCCTCTCTCTCTCTCTCTCTCTCTCTCTCTCTCTCTCCAGAAATAAAGACTTTTAATCAGGGGGATTAAACAAGCCTGCCTATCTTGACATTTCTTTATGAAAATGGAGACATTTTTGTGCAACTTTCTAAAAAGGCCTCCAGACCCCTATTCCCAAGTGGTTAAGCCAATCATATTGAGCTCCCTAGCCCTCCCACGTGACAAAATGCGCCATCAGCAACACAATCTCTTGGATCTGGTCCAAGGCCTGAAAGTCTCATTGATGATGTAGTTTGACACTGAACAAGGAAAGCATAACTATAAGACAGGGTTTCGAACATGACCTTCGTGAAGAGAATTCCACATAATCTGGGGGAGAAGAGTGACAGTTTCTCGAAGGGAAGCCACGTGTCCTAATAACAACTTTAGTTCAAAGAGTGCTTTGAAGCATGGTCTAATCGATGATTCAGCACTTCAATGGTTGCCCTTCTGAGCCCTTTACAACTTGCATACCCCTCGCCGTGACTCCCACTTTGCTCTAAACCTTTAGCCAGTGACGGATGAGCGTGATGTATAAACACTCCAGCTTCTTGATTCTTGGTCAGCACAACTTTGAAGTGGGACCTGTGCTGCGCCCAGAGCTCCCTGAGGGATTGAGCTGAGTTACCATCTGTGGGATGAGACCTGGTGTTGCACCCCAGCATGGCTCCTTTCTCTGCCAGATCCCATTTTCCCACTCCCCTACCAGTTTTTCCTGAGAACATTTCCTTCCTTAATCATTTTCAAATGACTTTTTGTCTTGGAGTCTGCTTCTATAGAACCTGACCTCAGACAAAGAACATTGTCAAATTATTGAAAAGCCACGTGGATTTATTGCTTCTAAAAAGAAAAAAAGAGGTGATCTCCTGCATATTTTAAACTTAAAAAAAATCATGCAAACCTCTGTTTTACAGGAAGAGAATTTGAAGGAGAAGAAGAATATCTGGAGATCCTCGGCATCACCAGGGAGCAGTCAGGCAAATATGAGTGCAAAGCTGCCAATGAGGTCTCCTCGGCGGATGTCAAACAAGTCAAGGTCACTGTGAACTGTGAGTATGGCAGGAGCCAGCAGGTGCCATGTGCCCAGGGCCCACCTCCACCTCCAGTGAGCTCTAAAGAGCCTATATCAAAAGAACATTGCAGGACTTCCCTGGTGGCGCAGTGGTTGAGAGTCCGCCTGCTGATGCAGGGGACACGGGTTCGTGCCCTGGTCCGGGAAGATCCCACATGCCGCGGAGCGGCTGGGCCCGTGACCCATGGCCGCTGAGCCTGCGCGTCTGGAGCCTGTGCTCCGCAACAGGAGAGGCCGCGGCAGTGAGAGGCCCGTGTACCTTAAAAAAAAAAAAAAAAAAAAAAAGAACATTGCATTTCAAGCGGATGCTACTCTAGTCAGGGATGCACATTTGTACATTGGACATATCCAAGGGCAGGACTTGGCCTTTGAATTTGATAAATCAACTGTACCAACTCTAAATATAACCTATAATGCATTTAACAATACACTCTGTCTGTTACTTAGACTACAGAATTAAGAAAACATGAGCAGACGGCACTAGCACTTTAGGCAACCACTCTTCTAGTCTTTGTGGAGACCAAGGTCATACCACTTTGGAAAAAACAACAATTCATAACCACTTTAATTGGAATTTCCACCTTAATGTATTGTTTGTCAGAAGAGAATAATTCAAGACCATATTTTATCCTCTGCTATTGAACTAACTGGCCTTGAGAACAAATTTAAGCCACTGTGGTCAGATACCATGTGTCCCTGGTGGCTACGAGGGATACCTGATAAGTTAATATTGGTTATCTATTTGTCCCAAAGTATGGGCATTAGAAGGGAAGATTTCACTAAGATACATCGGTAAGTGGGCAAACTTTGAACTTCTCAGATGAAAGGATCCTTAGATGTAGTTCAAAAGGATGGGGGGGGCGGGGGCGGATCCATATGATGTGTCACCCAGCAAAGGAATAAAGAGAATTCATTTACCCTGTTCAGTGAGGAGTGACTGTCCACATCATTCAAATTCAAGTTCCACATCACATAATTGTGGCTAGTGACAGGGATAAAAGGATGTCCTGACAGTTCTTCCTTCCTGTGTGTTTAACACAAATACACACACAAATACACACTCCACACATATACATATACTCACGTATGCACATATAACATACATACACACATGCACAAAGGCACACAGACACACATGCACATACATCTTAACCCATATTTGAAAATATGCTTTGGATGGTGGTAAGTTACTTTCCGTTATCTTAAGCCTTCCATGCAGTTAAACTGTGTGCCAGTGATACTGTATAAAGTCCCTAGCAAGGTAGATATAATTGACTGCATTTTAAAGTTTGAAACACGAGAGCCCTAGGAGGTATAATTGCCTTTCCAAAGTGACACAGAAAGCAAGAGTAAGAAAAGGCATGCAGGGGCTTCCCTGGTGGTGCAGTGGTTGAGAGTCCGCCTGCCGATGCAGGGGACACAGGTTCGTGCCCCGGTCCGGGAAGATCCCACATGCCGCGGAGCGGCTGGGCCCGTGAGCCATGGCCGCTGAGCCTGTGTGTCTGGAGCCTGTGCTCCGCAACGGGAGAGACCACAGCAGTGAGAGGCCCGCGTACAGCAAAAAAAAAAAAAAGAAAGAAAAAAGAAAAGGCATGCAAACTCCAGCCTGTTTGATTCTAAAGCCCATGCCCTCAGGAGAAAGAGAAAGAGAAGTTTTCAATTCTTAGTACCTACTATGTGCAGCACTGATTAAGGGATTTACATTTGTCATTTAATCCTCCCAGTAAACTCATGAGATCATCTTTAGTCTGACTTTAAATATTTGGAAACTGAGGTTCAAAGAGCTGAAGAAACTTGCCTTAAGTGCCCCGGTCAGTGCTGGACTGCACTATTTCCTGTGGCCTTGCTCCAGCCTGGCAGCCTTCTGAAACAGGAAGGGAAATCCCCTTCACACCCGACCTAGAAGAATCTAACAGATAGGATTCTGCTGTAGCATTTAGGGCACTCATTTCCAAGAACAAGGGGATGCATTCGATGAGATCTGAAGTGCTTTTATCCTGAAGTGCGATTTTTTAAGTAATAGAGTTTTGAAATGCCAGTATTACTATTCTTTTCCAGTTCTGGGTGTGTTTCAGAGACGTTAATGATCCCAGTGTTACAAAATGCTTTAGGAGCTTTTTTTCACGTGAAAGGCAATTTCTCTCGGTGTTTATATAAGTTTATAATTAGGTTAATTAGCCTTTTTAATGTACACACAGCCATGCCATCATCTACCACCTCTTCTTTGACTTTCGGAGTTAAGATTTTATTTTCTCTCAATCGACCTTCATCTTCATTAGATTTCTGAAAGTCCAATCATGGAGTACATAGAAAATATTTATGCTTCCATTGTGTGAAACATCAAAGCGGTCTGCATTGCAGATGGCTCCCAAGATCAAAGCCAGCCGCCTGGGTCCTATTATTATTAGCACAATTATTCTGACGTTGTTCCTTCTTGACTGTCCCCAAAGTGTAACTTAGAACAGAAGAAAATACTGATAATTTTCAAGAAAAGCCTTGTATAAAAATGTGAGCTTTTCCTCGCGATGAGTGAACCACAGAAGAATATGGACAGAGACTCAAGATTCTAAAATGACATGTCATAACAAATTACATAGAAAACTATAATGAGCTTAGTCAGCCAGTCTGTCCTAACCAGCAGCATCTAACACATACCTGACCTTGTAAAAATTGCTCAGTAAATGTTTACTGAATGAATAGGTGAAAGACTAACAGATAAACTCTGCTCTTGTAACATTTCTCCAAACTTTGCAAATTGATATATGTCACAAATCAGGAAGCATGTTCTAAATCAATGTCCTTTGGAATCACCTTTTTATCAACACTTCATAAGCTTTGTTTCTATTATATTAAAACAACTAGCCATTGCACCTGTTGTCCTATTCAAACAATTCACCCTACTTAAATGTAATTGTATTAAGTAGATGAAGTCTCCAAGATTAAATTATAGAACCAGGTCTGGCTAGCAAAGCTCATGCAAACTGAGAAATTTCCAGTTTGTCACTTCATATAAGCCTGCCTACTATGAAAATGCCCCATTATTTAATCTGATTCCTCTTCCTTTTCAAGACACAAGGTTTGGAATTAGGTCAAGGGATCAGGATGGCTAAGATAATTAATGGCTGAATAGATTATCATAATGAACAGATCCACAATACCACTAAAAAAAAAAAAAAAATCCCAGTGCTAGTTATTTTCTCCTGCTAGCATCTCATTGACTCATTTACTCATTTGCCAACAGATATTTGTCCCAGGGCACTGAGAAGCTAGAGCAGTAAACAAGAGAGACAGAACAGTTCTTCCTGTTTAGCTTACAAGCTGGATTCTACAGTCTCTCCTTTTTATTTCTCTTGGGTAATCCTTCTCCACAGTTGGTCTAAGCACTGTGCATAGCCATTTGACATGAAAAATCTATTTTCTAAGTGGTAGGATGTCCTGGAGCTTACAGAAGCTAAATTATTGACCCGAAGTCTCTTCAACTAAATAAGCTTAGTAAAATTTTGTACAATAGGCAGGACTTATGTTTTCTTGTATCTCACAGGATAGTTGCTAATTTCTTCCAGATTCCAGCCCTACGGACAAGTGTCCTTTCATTTACAGGTTCTAGGTGTAATCCCTCAATTTCAGTTCTCACAGTGCATTAAAAGTAGCTACTTCTGGGTTTGTCTCTTTCTAGTGTCCAGTATCCCAAGAATAATGTCTAGTGCATAGTAAGTGTTCAGGACTTAATTTTATTTGGACTCTTCTTATACTGGACACTTTTCCTATTCCTGGAGAAATTCTTCTCAAAAGCTGCCCCCAGCTCTCAAGCCTGCCCCCAAACCCCACTGACCAGCTAATATTTCTGTCTTCAGCTTTCCCACAGCTCTCTCTCCAACTAGGTTCACATTGTCACGCTTTATTACTTTTTTTCCTCTTCTCATCTCCCTTTCAACTCAGCTCTGCCTCCACCCTGGTGTCCAGAGCTAACCAACCCAACATATAGGCTGGGGGACATGGGACTCTGGCATTTCTAAAGCTTGCCCTTACATTTGAGAGCCATTTATTTAGAGGAAGCAGAGGTTACCTACCATAGATTCCACAGTTGGGACTGGAGACATCCGTCCTCTCCAGATAATATTACTGTATTTTAACTGGACTCTTCAATACTTTGATTCCAAAATCACCTAAAATCACCTTGAGGAAAATAATGGCTCAATATGGAACCAAACTGGCTACGTTCTCTAACTATTCATGACTACACCTCTCCATTCTCCATGCCAACCTTTAGTTTACTCTTACATCTTTATTGATGATATCAATAAAGACACAAGCTAATGTTTATGAATCTATTATGGGATCATCAGAGGAACTATTCAATAAGAATCCAGAGTACTGCGATTTGCTACTATAACTTTGCAATGTGTACAAGAACCATCATTTTCTGAGTATCTCCAGAGTACCAAGACTCTATTAGAAATTTTGTATGATTCACGGTAATCATCACACCAACAGTGGCCAACCAAGGAAAGAGGCATATGGGGCCCGGCCTGCCCCAGTAGAAGGAGTATTTACTTTATCACTGACATTGTTTGGTATGTTTGGTTTAGTATTGCTGGTACATGGTGATTTTTTTTTAAAAAGACAACTTTTTGTTAGGTTTATTATTGTTTTTAACTTCTCTGGATACAATGCCTTTCTTATTGTTGGTGTCCTCTGACTCCACCCCATCAGTCCACCATCACACACTAACCCAGGAGATAATCAAATCATCTCTGTGCAGAGGACAAAAACAAAGCCCAGAGAATGTAAGCATTCTCTGCCACAAAATCAAAGAACCTGTGAGTGGGAGAGTTGAAACTCTGCCCAGGTCTAATCCCAAAGCCCTCTTTCCTTCCAAGATACCATGTGAGTAATCGTAATAAAAATAATAAATGTAATCACTTCAGGTGTTAAATGTGCTCTGATATATGAGATTTCATTTGATCTTTACATCAAAACTGTGAGACAGGTAGGCAGGCCTTATCACCTACATTCAAAGGTGAGGGACTCCAAGAAGTTAACATGTCACCTTCAGGAGGTGACAACCTAAGTGGCACAGGCAGAAATTGAACCCACATCTCCTGATTTCTAATATGGATTCATATCCACTATGCCAGTGCATGTTGTGCCATCTTGGGTACCTTTTAATTGCAGAAATACGTAACATTTGCCTTTTAAACTACCAGCATACTCCCCTAAATGTTGTTTTTCCTTATTAGGAATTAATTTCTCTCTGAAGGAACTCACTCAAGTGGAAACACAGGGAGAGTCAGAGCATGGGCTTCAGAACATGGGTTCCAATATAGACTCCATCAAATGCTGGCTATGTGAATTTGCACAATTTACTAACCCTCTGCAAATCTGTCTTCTCATTCATAATATGGGGTTAATAATCCTTGTTTCCTAGGGTTACCGTTTGGATGAAAAGAATAAATAAAGCCTAGTAGAGTGCTGACACATGGTAAATGTCTATATATTGAATCTTTTATTAAGAATTTTTTCCTTTGTACTATTATTCCAAACATTAGGAAGATTAAATGAATGATATTCTGTTTGCTAGGCCACTGTCATTGTTATCCTATTCAGTCTAATTGAAAGAGTCTTATTATTGGTGATATAAGAAGAAAGCCCTTAATATTTTCAGAACCCAGAATTTTAAAGTAATAAGAACTGGAAGAGTCCTCTGACAATTGTAAGCTATTGCAAAGTCACGTAAAGAATAACAATGGACCTCTGTACAGCATTTTTATTAAGCCACATTTTAATTATAACCATATTTGGAGCAAGGGCATCTATTATTTTAACTCTACTAGGCATGCCACAATATGATTTGTAATAACTTTTCTTAGCCTCACCTATGCAGAATTCATTACAAATGAATTTTGAAATGTTCATTCCAAGAAGCTGTGGAACAGACCTGCACCACTGTGTCATTTGAGAAGTACTGGAAATAACGAACTCTTCATACATTTATCATTATCTGTGACTATACCTTGGTACGAGAAACTTCCCAGATTTTCAAGGAGAGGAGCAAGTGTTTGGCCTTTGTAATTGACCAGTGTCATCCTGCCCCAAGATCAATGCATTTGAAAGTGTTCAACCCTAGTTCACTGTCATCCTTCCCATGCTGTCATCTCTGAGGCGCTAATAAATAGTACTACTTAGTTATTCAGGTTCTGAACAAAATGAGAAATAAGTAAAGGAGACATACACGAGGCCCAGTTGCCCCCATTGTTAGAGATCAAGATGGTTAGAGGTAGCAGCTTAGTGTGGCCAACCTACCTTCCCAATCATGACAGCCCTGGACGGGGCCAGGCCTGCCCACATGAGAGCAGGAAGGAAAGAGCCCACGTAAGACATCAGTGTGGAGAAGCAGAGGAGAACCTCTGCTCCCCAAAAGAAGTTTGATCCCAGGAGGAAGAAAGGGGAGAGATGAAGCAAACAAACCAAGTTTGCTCTTCCCTAAATTTTCAGTTAGAAAAATCACCCCCTGGATGGAAAAAGATATTCCATGCCAATGGAAATCAAAAGTAAGCTGGAGTAGCAATACTCATATCAGATAAAATATAGTTTAAATAAAGAATGTTAAAAAATATCACCCCCTGGGTTCCAGAGCAAGGAGGTTTAATAAATAAGCTCCCACCACATAGAAGGAAACATCTAGAGTGAGGAAGAACTCGTCCATAAAACTGTACAGCTGGGACTTGTGTTCCTGGTCCCATGGCGGAAGAGCTAGAAGACCTCCACCATGGATTATTATGTTGAGGTGCCCCAACTATGAGCTCCAGAAGTAGAGGTGATGGAAAATGTGGAGTCTGGCCCAGATTGGACCTGGTTTAGCCAAGTGGTAGTTATCATTAAGGATTTATCAGTCTTAAGCATGCAGCTCCAGAAACTCACGAACACTGTTTAAAACTCATTTTACGAATTGAACAAACCAATTGAATCACAAGCAAGATCATCACTCTGGCCAACATGATACAGATTGTAGAGTCATTGGCAGTTTAAGAGCCTAGCCTAATACAGTGAAGAGGTGAAGATGGGAAACTAACATTTATTCGGTGGATGGCATCACTTAGATGCCCACGCTGGAAACATGGGTGGGATCCTTGACACTCCTCCTTCTTTCCCTCACTGTTCACATCTAATCTTGTCAATTCTGAGGCTCATATCTCTCCATCTCAAATCTGTACATTCCCTTCCAGCCTCTTTATCAAAGACCTAGTGCAGGCTGTCTCTGGGTTCCTTCAGCAGTCTCCAAATGGACCTCCCTGACTCTGGTTCCAGCATTTTATAGATGAGGAAATTGAGACAGTGTGACTCTAGACAAAGTACTGAGCTCTCTAATGATGAATGATAGTGAAGGACATAGACTGGATTTGAGCTCAGGTCTATCAAACTTTAAATCCAAGTTCTTAACCTCTACTCCATACCCCATACTCTATACAAGTATCTCCCCCATCCACACCACTACCACTAATCATTGCATTAACCATTGAACTAATGTGCTCTAACGATCTATATAACCAATCATAGAATGAAAGGATTTTAAATGGAAACTTGGTGATCATTTTAGGCTAACTTCTTCTTTTAAAGGATGAGAAAGAAAAAGCTCAAACTGGTACGGACACTTGTCCAGGCCACAATTCTGGTTAAGAGTCAAAAGCAGACCTATGGTGTGCTGTTTCTGACTTCTAATCCTGACTCCCAACCCATGTATTAGATAAATGAGTTACAATTTTGAATTTAGCAATTTAAGGGTTAAGGGCTAAAGGAGTTATGGGTATAAAAATACACTTGGGTCCTAATGCTACTAACTGCCCATTTGTGAAGAATGGGCCATTTTGACTAGAATTGGTTTGGTGTGGGTTTTTTTTTATGGGGGGTGGACACACAGTGAGGCATGCGGGATCTTACTTCCCTGACCAGGGAATGAACCCGTGGCCCCTGCAGTGGAAGCACGGAGTCTTACCCACTGGACTGCCAGGGAAGTCCCCTAGAATTGGTATTTTTTAAGTTGGAAGGGATGCTATGTAGATCGTTAATGTGTGGTTCCTTCATTTTATAGATAATAAAACCAAAGCTCAGAAAGATAAAGTGTGTGATGGGAAGTCCACACAACCAAACAGAAACTAAATTCCAGCGCTCCTGGCTTCCAGTCGAGGGTTCTTTCCACTCATCTTGTTGCCTTTTTCTGTCTAAATAAAAATGAGCACCTAAGCCTAAAGCAAAACAACCGCCCACTCTGGCACATGTTTACACGTGGGCTGGTGGTGTTATCCAAATGTCCTCTAACTCCTCTTCTCTGTGACAGTGATTTAAAGATGTCCAAGCTGATGTGAAAATTAAATGGGGGAGAAAATTGCAGACTAACCTGATGATGCTTTTGTACATCCTTTTTAACTAAGAGGATCCAGGTCTTCTACAGGTAGAAAACGTGGAAAATAGCTTCTGAATATGAAGACAAAAACCTGAAAATAAGTGAGCTGAACCAGGTGCTGAAGAGCAGAGATGTCAATGAATTTTGTATATTAGAGTTCACTAATTTACCTAAATAAGCTTTTTCCTTTATAAAATATAAACAGATGGTTTGGGTCTATTTTGTCCATGTACACACAGCCAAGTTGCTGTTTTCTGGCAAATAACCTTTGGACAGAAGTCTTTTTCTCCTTGAGGATCCATAACCTGCACAAACACAGCATCATCAAGCCAAAAGCTCAAGTTTATCATCGTTGCTCAGTCCTGTGGACCTGTAAACACTTGTTCCACTTTCCATGGGATTGTTTGAAAGAATCATGGCAAATTAGAATGTGTTTCTGAGCTCATTTCAAGCCCATTACAGTTTTATAGACTCAGTCCTAAGCAGAAAAAAATCAAGTGCACAACTGCCAGAGAGAGCAGAAGACTGGTACCCCAGGAAGGTGTTTATGCACTACGATAGACTTCAAACTGCACCCTCACACATAAAAGCAAAATTGACCTGGGTCGTAGCAGTAAGGGAACACAGAGGAGGGAAAAAAGTATAGCAATCATCTGACATTAGTTTGTTTTCTTGGATTCCTGCAACAATATCAGGCTAAGCCTGGGCTGAGAGGACTTTAGTGCCCTATTATTTTCATCAGATTTCTTACTGCCATCTCCAAAGGTAACAATAATAATAATGATAACGATGACGGTGAAAAAGAAAAAAATGCTCAAATTATACACTTAAAATCCCAAGTCCTTTAGTATTACCACTCAATTTATGAAAAGCAATAAAACTATGCAAGCATTATAACCTATGATTGGAATAACGGATGGTCTATTGGGAGAGGGAAAAAGATATCCTAGATTTCATTTCCATAAAGCCCCATTAAGTGTCCCGTTTAAGTAAACCAAGTCTACAGTTTCATTAATCTCTTATTTCTATTTAGTTTTCTAGTGATCCGTCCTGTTCAGCGGATCACATAATTCTGGTAAATGGAGCTTTAAGACCATTCCTGTCCTGCCTCTCTGCAATCAAATTGTCCTTTCTAATTCCTTCTTGTGTGGAAATTCTGGAGCACTGTCCAAAGTTCATGTAAACTGTGTGTCTGTCCTTCCTACAGATCCTCCCACTATCACAGAATCCAAGAGCAACGAAGCCACCACCGGGCGGAAAGCTTCTCTCAAATGTGAGGCCTCGGCAGTGCCTGCACCTGACTTTGAGTGGTACCGGGACGACACCAGGTATGTACCAAACCTGCTGCACCTCCACTGCTCCGCCAGGTCTCCCCTGCTCAACAAGGGAAACCAGAAGCCGTAATGACAAAGCCAAGTCCGGCTGTAATTAGGTAGGCCTATCCGATTAGACTCTTCATTTTCCAAGGTTTTTTACCAAGTGCTTTGGAGCTGTAGATCCTTTTTTTTTTTTTTTTGCGCTACGCGGGCCTCTCACTGTTGTGACCTCTCCCATTGCGGGGCACAGGCTCTGGACGTGCAGGCTCAGCGGCCATGGCTCACGGGCCCAGCCGCTCCGCGGCATGTGGGATCTTCCCAGACCGGGGCACGAACCCGTGTCCCCTGCATCAGCAGGCGGACTCTCAACCACTGCGCCACCAGGGAAGCCCCAGGGCTGTAGCTCTTAAACTGAACCCCAAAGCACTCAGGTTGCGTGCATAGGGTGAGGCAGGTGGTTCGGGGGGTAGTGTCCACCTGAGTGTCTTTCTTTCCTAGAGCAGAAACCAAAGCCTGATGAAACTCATCCATTCCCGAGTCTTCTCCATCAATGGACTTTGATTCTGATACTATGGGATTGCATGATTAAAATGAGGAATTGAGCAGTAACAAGCTCTACCTACTTCCTTTCTCTCCTTTTTCGCCAATATAATGATGAAAAAGAAATTACTATACCAAATCGTCATCAGTGTTTCTCTTTACTCTTCTGTCTTTGAACCCTCAGGATAAACAGTGCCAATGGCCTTGAGATTAAGAGCACGGAGGGCCAGTCCTCCCTGACGGTGACCAACGTCACTGAAGAGCACTATGGCAACTACACCTGCGTGGCTGCCAACAATCTGGGGGTCACCAATGCCAGCCTCGTACTTTTCAGTAAGTATGCCAATGCAGGGAGCTGCCTGGGAGACCAAGTTGATGGAGTTCTCCTGTGGAAAACTCGAAAATCATTCCCATATCTTTTAAAGGTAAACTTAAACAAAAATCAGTGTATAGCCACTGAAACAAAAACACAGGTTCACAATCCCTCTGTGTAAAATGAGATTTACAAGTGAATACCTCTCCTCTCTATTCCCTGGTGTACGTTTGATAACTGCCTTGTTTTTTTGTTTGTTTTTTTAGTTTAGTTGTTGTTGTTTTTTTTTTCCCTGGTTGGTTAAACTGTAAGAATATTCAGAGAACAAAAATCTCTTTGGTGATGGTCTCTTTAAGGAACAGAGATGGTGTAAGATCGTGGAAAGTGGATGGCACTTAAAAAATGGCAGTGATGGGAGTGATTGAGGGAGAAATATTCAGTGAGGATGGATAAGGTGCTGGGAGAAGGGAGAGGCTGTAAAAAGAAAGTGTATTTTTAACAACACAAGAGGAAGAGTGGAATGACTGATTAAAACATAATAGAAAATCTAACGGAGGAAAAACATTGCAGAAAGGTTTCCATGTGACAGCAGGAAACATTACTTGTCTGCTATATTTTTGGAAGAGAGATGGGATGGTGAGAGAGAGGACCAAAGCTGCTTCTTCTGAAGACCAAAAAAGGTCCTCAAGGCAGACTAAGGAAGGACAAGTGATTTTAAGTTATTAGTATTAATAAGAAAGCCCACCTTAGAGCCTTTCCCTTGAGCAGCATGTTGTAGTCAGATACCTGACCCCCTGCCTTGTTGGTCTGGCAGCTATGAGCACAGAATCAAATGCCTCCTGAGAAACAGAAGTACGATGGGTGAGATCAGGGGAGATGATGACACTTAGAATAGGAAAATGTTTATCAGAATAAGTAAAACAAACAAAAGTGTTAGCATGTGCTGGGCTAGACAGTTCATTTGGACTAAAAGAGAAAGTCCAACAAATTTATTATTATTTTGAAATAATAAGCCACTAGGAGTTTGTTTTTCTGCACAGGCTGAATTGGAAAATTTAGAAATACTATGACCAGGATAAATGTCTCCATCTTGCTTTATTCAGTTTAGATGAGCCTTCAAGAGAAAAGTTTTTAGGAGAAAAATCAATTTAAGTGATACTTCCCTCGAAACGTAGTATTAAAGCCATTTTACAACTGCTCAAGATCCAATCCACTTATTAAAAAAAACCACCACAAACTATTCTAAATTTGGCCTTCAGTTTCTCATTCATAACGCCCGTTGACTTCCATCTGTACGTGTGATGGGATACAGCTATGCTACAAATGCTGCATCAATATGAAGTTTAAAATTCATATCCCTGTTTACTTGTCTCCAAAGACCAAACATCAGTGTTCTTTACTTAAGCTAGAGACGTCGATATCTCAAAACACTTGAGAAGATATTTATTAAGAAATGTACTTACCTGTTTCATTCCTGACATTAGGGATTCCATAAATAGGGGGGGAAATAGCCTCAACTATGAATTTGAGATTCCGACAAATCTAAGGTGAGCTGATTAAGTAGAACATACGCTTAACAAGAGGTTTTGTAGGGATTGGAAAAGTGAAAATGGGATAATTGGATTAGTTAGAGAAAGCGAGCCACTATAAATTTGCATAAAAGTATGCAAATTTCCTTTTCTTGTTATCCCACCCAGAAAAAGGACTGTGCTAATGATATTTTTCAAATAATAAATACAATGATACCTGTAGACTGAGAGAGAGGATGGGGAAGGATAGAAGGATGGAATAGGCTCTATGATAGCCTATTTTTCACAAGTATGAAAGAAAGAAAGAGACAGAGAGAGAGAGAGAGAAAGGGAGGAAGAGGGGAAAAGGAAACATTCGAGGAGGAGAGGAAGAGCGTGGACTAGGTCAAAGATAATAGAGATACTGCTGGTCTGCTGGTGGTGAGGAAAGGTAATCTCAAGCCCTGAAATACCATGGTCCTATTCACAAAAGTCCACTTAAAGTACTCAACCCAGTAAGACTAAGAAATGTCAAGACTCTTAGAGAACTTCTGTTCGTAAACTAAGAATCAAGAAATTGGGCAGGTAGATCATGGTCATATTGCCCTTGATGATTTCATAGAAGTTACCCTCATTATACCTATGAGAAGAGTACAGGGCCATGATGAGTGATGTGCTCCTTCGGTGGGCCCTCTTCGAGGCAGCCCGCACTGGCACCAGCTCTGCACACCGCAGCAGGCACAGGAGAGGAAGCACAGGCCTCAGAGTTCGGCTTAGAATTGATTTCCCACCTGATGGGAAAGTTAGGGAGTGTCATACCTACAGAAGAATAGAACACAAAAGGTCACTGGGCTTTGAGGGGAAAAGAAGCTATTAAAATTGTCAAACATTAGCAAATCTACTGTCGTCCTATTTCTTCGACACTTTAAGGAGGAAGCTCTGCTCGTTGTGTAACAGGAATGGCAATTCCACCACAGCTGCCTTGCCACCATGGTTTGGGTTTGGGAGATGTGTTGTTACAGCCTTCATAGCTGGATCTTTAAGAATAAGGCTCTATGGTAACCAATTTACACAGGTAAAAGGTGGGGAGGAGAGCACACACAAGGGAGAGGAAGAGAAAAAAATGAAGAAAAAGAAAGTACATGTGTGAACAGATTGCCTATCACTTAGATTCAAAGTAGATGGGTTTATTGGGAAGAAGGAAGACACTGCTGGTGGCGGTACTTTTCCACAGAACAGGGTCAGGAGGGGAGAGATGCTTGGGAGGGGCGGCCGTAGCCAGCACCCGTGACAGAGAGCACTATGTGGGCAGCGGGATGCTCTGCTGACCCAGCCAGTCCAAAGCAGACGAGACAGCTGGTGAGCTGCTGCCAGCCAGAGGCAGCAGCAGGCAGAAACCCAGAGCCGGAGCCCCTGAAGAGTTCATGATTATCCATCTTCACTGGTGCATCAGCACATTTTCCATGTCCACCGCAGTGACGTGCTGACTTTCTACAGTGTCAGTTTGCGGTCACTGATACATCTTGTCCTCCACCACGTGCATACATATGCTTCTTCACTCTCTATTCAAATATTATCTTCAAAGGGGTCAAAATGGGGGCTTCCCTGGTGGCGCAGTGGTTGGGAGTTCGCCTGCCGATGCAGGGGACACGGGTTCGTGCCCCGGTCCGGGAAGATCCCACATGCCGCGGAGCGGCTGGGCCCGTGAGCCATGGCCACTGAGCCTGCGCGTCCGGGGCCTGCGCTCCACAACGGGAGAGGCCACAACGGTGAGAGGCCCACATACCGCAAAAAAAAAAAAATTTAAAAATGTGTCAAAATAATTGAATGAGAGTGCAAGAATACCTTGTATTCATAGTCATTTTTCCTAAGCCAATGGAAGCATTCCTTTCTCATTTGTCTTGTCTTCCATACATTCTAGTATTCTGTTTATTAAGGATCCATTCCCTTAGCCTACATATCCAAGTAACGCCTTTTATATCTTTTTTTCATCCTTGGCAAAGTGTTACATTATATCATTTTTCTGTACACATTAATCCATGGTACAATGTATACAGTCAAGGATTCCGCTCCTTAGTTTTTGTAAGATGCGGGAATATGTGTCACATGGGTGAAGACTTGGACTTCTGGTGATGCCAAGAGACATTCCATTGTCAGCACGTGTAGCATAACAGAGTCCATGTATCCACACTGGTGACTGCAAGCCATCCGCAAAGGAAACCTTATCTTGTTTTATTGCTTGCACTGAGTTATTTTTAAAGCAACAGGTAGGGAGGAAGAATAAGGGAGATGATTTTAACGTCATCACTTCTTATCAAGTGAGTATGTACAAGGTACTCTGCACATGTGCCGAACACTTAACATACGTGACCTCACGTAATCATCATCACAGCCTTATTAGGCACTCATATTTCTCCATTATTCAAAGAGGTTAAGTAACTAGTGCAACTAAGTAAGGCTGCTTGGATCTAAATTCGGGTAATCTCCTTCCAGGGTCCAGGCTCTAAACCAACACATTATCTAGCTTTGTATATGTAGGGAAAATGTTAGGAGATGTATCTTTTGTTGTTTGGAGGTGAAAAGACATCTAACTTCTTTCTCCTTCTTTCACTTAATGATATTTTTTCACTGAATATAAATATTGTTATATTCCTTCCCACCCAGGGACACTACTTCCACCACCTCCCACTTCCATTTCCATTAACCCTCCCCAGCCTGAGTCCACTAGATTAGTGAGACCGTTGGTTCACCTTTGGCACATTGAGATTTTGAGCAGAGAGTCCAGCCTACTGCTCAGCTTTTGACTCTATAGGCATGTCAAAAGAAGGCATTCGTCATGTTAAAGACAGTCCTACTGATCAGTTACCTTCTACTTTAGAGAAATGTGTGGATCGATAAGGTATTTTGAGGCTGCTGAGAACAAAAGAATCAAAATACAAAAAAATCTACACTGAGCCATACCACATCTGTGTGTAGGAGGTTTTAAATTTTTCTTTTTAATTTTAAAAGATCATTAACCTGTAAACCTATACTTGCTTAAATTTCAAGAACAACCTAAGCAACCCAGCACTGGAGAGAGCCCCTAAAATCAGGGCCTCCCTGCTTCTTTAGAAGTCATTTTAAGTTATTACCTTTGGGGCCCAGCATTTAAATATACACCACGTGATGACGCTAGTTAAGACTTGGCAAAGCCTCTTAACCAGCTACTACTGGATGCCATGTAATAAAGCAGTTCGAGCAGCTATTTGAACACTATCCACATGTAGTTTGAAAGCCCTCCTTATGCGGGCTCTCTGTGGATACAGTAGGAAATAGATGGGCACCAGGACTAGTTTTAGATTTAAGAGTAGGCATTGAATACACCTACTTCCAGAGAGACCACTGACCATATCCAATACCCACTGGAAAATAAAAGAAAATCATATCTGAGTTAATAAATTACCTCTCTCTGTACACCCTACTCTCAAGCCCAGCTTTTGCCATTTAGGTGCTTTTAATTCAGAGGGGTTTCTTTCATAGTGTTAACTCCAGCTTAACTGTTTTTTATGGTGTCCGAGCAGAATCAGCCAATAACACCCTCCACCCCATTTAGCAGATAAGAAACCAAAGCTCATATTTAAGACTTACCAAGAGCCACAGCAGATCGTATTGGGGTAAACCTTGCATTCTATTCTTAAAACCTCCCAATCAATTGATAAGCTATGTTGACCTCCTCAAATACTAGCAGGAAAAAGACAGATCACATAACACCAAGGTTCCTGCTCTCCCCTACGTTTAAATGTTAAAAGTCGGAGATTTCTTTTTCATTTTAAGTGGTATTTACTTCACTTTACACTCTTACAGGAGCGCATAAACCCTGGCATAAACTACAAAATACAGCGAAATTATGGTGGAAGAATAAGGATAAAAAGCTAGGATGGGGAAGCATCTAAGAAATGATAAGCCAGTAGGATGAAATTAAGAGAACGAGAATAACTAATGGGGTGTGATGGGGCTAAGATGATGATAACAGGGTGGGAAATCATTGAAGAGGCAATGAGAGGGGGGTGGATGAGATGTTTAGCAATATAAATGGTCTTGTCGAAATGAGGGCAGAGTGCATTTACCCAGCTGTGAACAGTGTGATGAGAAAATATTAAGCTGAGTCATTTAAACAGTCTGAGTAATAATTGTAATAATAAAATAAGATAGATATAGTATAATATGGGACAGTGGTCTCCAACTGCTCTATAAATGCTGAAGGCAGTTTAGCTATTTATTTTCAAAGCTGGAAACTTAATACCAAATAACCAGTGGAGGTTTAAAACATTTTTCTTCTTGACACTTGTGTAACTAAGACACATTTTTTCACTGTGCTATTATTGACTTGTACCATCTTAATGCACTTATAAAACTTTGGCATTGAAGCCACACCTTTCATCCAAGAAAGGAAAGCTCACTCTTCAAGGAGACTGGGTTTTCTTAGTGTCCAGATGTATTGAGTGCCCAAATTCCAGGCAAAATCTACTCTTCTAAGCTTATGACACAAGACGGCAGGCAGATCAGATTTGAATGTGCACATATGCTTTTCTTCTTATGGTTTTGATTTTTGTTGATTTTCATTTATCACTGGTCTTTATCTAACCAAGCTGCTAGGAGGAATGTAGAAAAGTATTATGATTACATTACATTATAGGGTTCGGGGGTAGCAAGTAATGCATCCTATCCCTAATGCAACATTCTATCTTTCTGAAAGAGCCCCAGAGGAGGATTTAGAGTTAAACCTGGGTTTTGATGAGACAAATAGAGGATACCTTAAAGCCTGAACTCTTTCAGCACGTTCAATTTATGGTCAGTAGTTTGGGGATGGGACTGCGAGCGACTCATAAGCTGAGACTCTAGTGTTTAAAAGAAAAGCACGTCTTACTACTGAACAGGATGTGTCATCAAGCAAATCTGACTGGTGATCAAACTTAAGATGAGATTGTATTATCACAAGGGGGTGGGGTTAAGGAAAAGACTAAAAATCAGATTTTATCATGCCAAGAAGCTTAGTATCTTTGCATTACTCTTGCACTGATATCAGTAATGTGGAAGGAAAAATCTGAGGGAAAAATTGAATTAGTATATACCAAAATAAATTTTCTAGATGCTTGGCTAAAGCTGATATGAACTGTAGGGCTTAAAGGGAGGAAGGGAGTCTTTAGTTACCACAGGTTCATCTGTCAAAAGTTAAAGAGCCCAGAACCAGGGCCAAGATGCATGACCTGAATTTGATCACTACTAATTTAAATACCCTCAATACCAACACCCCCCAAAATCTGTAATCTTGGTGGATTTTCCAGAGGAGGGCAGGATCCTGTTTGTAGGGTTACCACAATAAGGTGTTATCCCCTATTCTGGCTAATTTTTTTAAAGACTTGGGATGTTAAAGTTTACTAATAGCTCTCTGATAATTTAGTGTTGGCTGGAAGGACAGACAAATGCTTTACAGGAGATGATATGATCCCGTAGGCATGAAAATCCATCGTTTTATAATTCAGTAGCTAAACATGAGTAAGATATATCTATATCTATCTATATAAATGCTCCATGATGCTTACTATTTTTTCCCCTTTAGAGCGTGTTTTACCCACAATCCCCCACCCCATTCAAGGTCAGTATGATTTTTATCGTTGTATTCTGTTGCTGGGTCATTCTCCATCACCTATAATGTGCAAAACACAAAAAGAATTGACAAAATTCGCACACAAAAGGAATCATTTTTTTCTTTAAACCTTCAAAAAAAGGTCAATCGATTGCCCTCACACTAGTTGAAAGACAGGTAACTGGTCTGTACCTGACCTACCTTCAAGTTGGTCACTAACTGGGGAGACAGTGCTAAACTCAGACAGCAATTTTTTGTTCTATTAATACATATTACAGGTAACTATGAACTCACATATTTGGAACACTGCTGGTTAAATTCTGTAGCTCACAAAAAATATGAATCCTCTAACTGACCGCCTGATACAATCCAAATCTGAAGTCATTTGTATTACTTGTAAAAATGAATTTATCTATTACCAAAGGTTGAACTCAGCCAGATTACAAGGACATTACCTTTTCTTAAAATCTTGGCCAATGTGGGGGCGTTTCCTTTTAAACATAACTATTTTAGAAAACACAAATAAGAAAACAAGGTAATCATTCCATATTCCTTCTCACAGAACTTTCTACACACTCAAATTAAATTTTGCCTTCTACATCACGTTTAGCTGCAAGTGCAGTGCAGCCCCGACCTTCTAGCTTAAGGGCATTTAAAGGCAAATTGGCAAATAAAATTAAAACAATAAAAAAACCTGAAATGAAACCAACCTACCATTGAAATTAAATTCCAGAAAAATGATTTGCAAATAACACTCAAAGACTTGAGAAAAAATGGAAAGTAGGCCATGTGGAGCCTAGTGTGGAAAAAATAAATCCAATTAAACAAGATTGTCGTATACACTCTGAAGGAAATGTGCTCAGAATTAAAGGTAGGAAGCTGCTGTTTTATAAGTTTGAAGATGGATCATGTTTCATTAACACTTGTCCAAACTAAAAATTAGGCCAGAATTGGGTATAGATATGGAGAGTGTCAATAGTGTGATGTTTTGCATATGTATGTATTCACATATATGCAAACTTATTTTAATTATATTAGAAATGAGAATTGCAAGGTTTCAAGGATCAACTAGACAGCTTAATAAAAGAAGTATTCTTAAATTTGAAGTAGGGGCCAAACTATTTTTAGAAGAACTCTGTTGAATAGAATTCTTCCCTAAAACATTGATGAAACCTGTTTCTTATCCCAGTCACTAAAAATAAGACTGTTAAAATGTGCCTGTTTTTTAGACTTGACAAGAAACTCAGTGTTCATGGAAAGCATCCCATTTTGAATTCCTGACATGCCACAGTCATTTTAAAACATTTATCTTCTACTGTTGCTGCAGAGATTGACAGCATTTTATCATGTTGCCATCTTGCAAATATCATGATGTGACAAACATGCACATACGCGTTTGTCCCAATGGGTAACATTTTCAAAGAGGTCATGCTCCATCCAAGATGGGCTTTGTACAGTGTCACTCTTACTCGAGGTATCCTTTGTGAGAGCAGTTCTACAGCCACAAAGTCAAATGTTGTATCTGATCACTCTTTATGATATATATAACATTGAACAAAACGAAGCCAGACACTGTTCACAAAGGACAGCTGTTTGATGTTGAAAAACAGTTTGGACCAGGATGGAGCATGTGGGATTTTGTTGAACTTGTTATTTTCCCACAAACAGAACTGTTGATTGGAGAATGACCCTAGTTTGATTTCACATTGTAGATAGACTGTTGTCGATAACTTCCATAGATCCAGTAGTTTTAGAGAATAGAGTTTATCTTACTACTAATACTTAGGGCTTCTGCTCGTAGAAATTGAAAAGCTGTTCATGGAGACTTGGGGTAGCTGGTGAGAGACGTAGTTGTAGGAAGTGCCCTCTTAAGTTTCCTGTTCCTTACCAGGACTTTTACTTTCTAGAATCAAATCTGTTTTCTTCTCTTCTTTCCAATCAAGATGGCAGCCCATGTGAAATACAGTTTCCTGTGGAAAAAAAATACTAACATATGGGATCCTTAACCCTTTTTATAGAGCCCCTTGTGTACCGAAATACCTAAGAAAAGATGACTGCCTCACTGTGGTCGTAACTATAACACGAGACACCTTCATTTAATTAAGCATTATATATTGTCATCATCTATGTGCAATCCTACCTTTCCCTCCTAAAGTGTGAAGATGTCTATAAGCAGATGGTTGATGCAAATGGCTTGAAGGATTTTTGAGCCAATTAATTTCCATAAGGTGTTTTGAAAGTAGGAGAAAGTCCCCAAGCTCCTTTACTCTCCTCCCATCATAAAAAAAGAGAACTTTCCCTCCTACTTTCCAATAACAGGAACACATGTTTAATTTCAGCTGCTTCACTGTTAATATCTCTCATTGGAGGGTCTCCCCTCCTACCCCCTCTCTACATGGCTCATCAAGGTGACTGGGGATAAGCAGCAGAGTTGCAGCAGGAATGCAGTCCTAAACCTCTTCAAGCTGTGATTAAAAAAAAAACAAGGCTCAGTAAATCAAATGTGTTTCCCTTGGGTTTCCTTCATCACATTGCTTGATTTTCTGCAGTGATAATAATAATACTGGAATTACACCAAAGGATAATTTGTATTGTCTGCAGCCAATCAGAAATTTTCAAACTTCCTTTCCTCTTATGCCCAAAACAAAACCAAACAAAAAAATCAGGGTGCTTCCCTGCTCCTTAATTTAAAAGATACATAGATACATACATAAATAAATAAATAAATAAATAAATAATAATAAAAGAGTGTGCCATTTTTTATCTGTTTCTGATAGGTGTTTTTTCCCATTCATTTTAATTTAGGTTTATTTATTCTGAAATGAGTCCTGAATCGCATATATTTGCATAACTACCCCGACTACATTGCTGCAGAAAATCCACTGAATTGTAAAATGAGGAAAGAGGCAGCTCTAAACGTCTGAGGAAACTTTTCTCAGTTTGTTAGTCTCCAATCATTTCCTGAGGGCTCTGAATACTGAGAATCGGGTAACATTGCTCCCGTGTCCTCCCCATGCACAGCCCCTCATGACGGACGTGCACCAGAGATGCTCTCACATTTAGAAGGACCGCAGGTGCAGAATGAGGTGATGAAACCAGCCTCCCGAAGTAAAAATAAAGGGAAAGAAGAGAAAAGGACAAGAGCAAACCACCGTTGTGTGTTTATCACCCTCAAGTGAAGAATTCCCTCGAGCTCAAGGCTCTCTGGCCACAATTGCTGCCACTTGAAAAAAAAAAGAAAATTAATAACCCTGGAATCTGTCTACCCTGTTTGCCTCCCATCTGATTATTTATTCCAAGTGAACAGCCTTTCCATTCACTAACCCCGTGTGGCTAGTAGGCTTGGGAAATGTTTGAGATTATCTTCCAGGTTCAGGCACTGCACTGGGTTTGTTCACAGCTGCTTGCCATTCCGTTCCTGTTTTTCCATTGATAAAACACATTGTGCATGGCTGGGTTTGCATGATTAATACAGCTGTCTAAAGCTCACTCTGAAAACAAAACACGCCCCACAATTAAAGTTAAAAAAAAAAGTTAATATCCACAAACAAACCAGACTTGCAGAAATCTGCACTCCTCCTGGCCTGCTTCCTCCCACAGGGAGACTGGTATTGCTATGGGTGGGCCTGGCATCTGAACAGCCAGATTCTATCTCTAGGAAGAGGAGGAGATGTACCTGTCCTCAGCTGGCACTCCCAGGAATGGGTTCTCAAATCAGACTCCACTGGCAAGGAAGGAAAACAGGGAGAAAAATCCTACAAAGGTCCCATGCTGTGAAGGTGGCTGGACTATCCATACAGCTTCATTTATTTTCTGTAGGATATTATCCCAGGGATCAATGAGAGAATGCTTCTTTTCTGCTCCTTATTATACCGGCAGTTTTACCTTGTCTAATAAAAACGGTAATATTAATAATAATAATAGCTAACATAGATAGTGGGCTTCTCCTGTAATAGAGTTCTAAGCGCTTTTGCATGTATTAATCCAATTAGTCCCTACACCCCTAGGAAACTAACATGCACCTTCTCCTACACTTTCAATCATCAAAGTACACCCAAATTCCAATCTACTCCTTGCTGCACCCAGGCACATATATAAATCTATAGTACATTATAAATAACCATTATGTATGCACTCATGTTCATTAGATATGTATTAGATATATCTGTCTAATGAATTTTAAACACTCATCTAATTTATTTTATGTATTATAATTCTTATAATATATAATACAGTTGCCTTACAATCCATACACTTTTACAAAGTCCATTTCCAGACCCACTCAACACACAGAGTTGTATGCCCAACTCACGCAGAGATTTGAAAGCATCCATCTTTAAAAAACATGAGCAGAGCTGTCTGGCATCGGCACATCTAATTTCACACACTTATTCAGGCTGAGTTACATACACACCTCTATTAATCATGGATAATTACTAGCATTGTTCTCTTTAATTCAGTTTTTCCAACTGTGAAATGGGAAAGAAATTATATTTTTCATGCCTACAAGCTCAAATGGTGTTTTAAATAATATATAAATAGAGCTTCAATTTCCTAGAAAGAAAGCATATTGAATGCAAAATGATTGTATTCAGATACACATATGTCTTATAATCCTTAAAGATGTACTTATAGTTAAAGATGTGCTTGTATCATGTATCATGTTGCCTGGATATTAGTTAGATAAAAGTTTGGTTTGGCTTCATTATAGTTTGACGTATTTTGACTTCTAGGGATGTCTGAAATGCCCAAACTGCTAACAAGTTTAAATAGAGAAGTATCCCAAGGTCAGATAAAGAAGACTTTTCATTATTTTTCACCACCATCATAATACTACACTTAGGAGGAGCTGCCAGCTGCACAGTCCCCTACTATGTGGCACACATTCATACACTCATGCACTGGCTGTGGATGCCCGTATGCACATTGCCACCTGTCAGACTAATCCATAATGATCATCAGTCTAAAAAACCTGCCCTTTTTTTTTCTGCTCAAAGGTGTAAAGCATGTCCTAGGAACAGCTTCAGTGTTTAAGTACATTTCTCCTTTCCCACTAGGTGATGGAAACAAGGGTCTTGTTTTTTTTTTTAATAGAACTTAGGTAGCCACATCAACACAAATTTACAGCAGAATCATGGGCCCTGATTAATACAATGAAGATGATTTAAGAGTTGACATGAATACCTGACAACCACCCTCTGACTCCTTTAATGGGAACAGGAGTCTGACTTCCTCCCGGTCTATCCCAAGCGGGATAGTTGTGCCAATACTTCACCTAGAATCAAGACTTCACCAGCCAATTCAATGATTTAGACCCAACTGTAATAGGTACCCCCAAACCACTGATTTAGACCCAGTTGTAACAAGCACTTCTCTCTGTTGAATCCACTTCTGTGTTTTGCTCTTTCACCTCTTCATTATTCCTTCTGCCCTGTTTCCTAAACGGTTCTTGTTCTCTCCCTGTTAAAATTTTCTAGCAAGAATAATTCTGAAATTTATTCACGCTCTTATTTAAATGTCCAACAGAAGCTTGGAAGTGTTACCTCTCTCAGAATTTATATTTAGCTTCAAGCTAAATGGGTAAAAATCCTACAGCGTCAATTTAAAGGAAGGAGAATTTTTAGCCCTGGGACTCTTTTCTGATGCCTTTTCCTATTTTCCTAGTCTGGATCTGCCTACATCAGTCAGCCTTTCCTGGTGATCTCCCTGTGTTTATGCCTTGCTGTGCTATTTCGATTTCTAGAGCCAGCAGGGACTTGAAGATGAATATATTTTTTTAAATCCAAGCTCCCACTAAATTTTAATTTGATGGAAATATTTCTCTTCTATGAGCTTTATGAGAAAAAAAAATATCTTTCAAAGTAACAATTACATTTTGGGATTAAGTTTGAGTAATTGACAGTCTTGTCTTTTTAATTAAAAGGAAGAAAGCCGCCTAAGGAGAGCTCAGTGAGATTTGCAGCAGAAAATGTTAGCATGCTGCCCCAAAGGGTGAGAAGATCAGGATCTTGAATGGACAGAAAATGCTGATGCAGGTCCCTCTGGTCTTTAGAGAGCTCGCCTTGGTGTTTGCCAGAGGATGACATTTCGCAGGAGGTAGCAATGTGCTGTGAGGAGCGTTGCTGGGTGTAGCCAGGAAGGAGGTCTTTTCACTGAAAGCTTCGCTCTAGATTCAGAGACATGATATGGATCAAGAGTCCTTAAAGGAAGTGGCACTACTTAAGAGTTAAAAAAGGAAGAATACATATTCTTCCAAGAATTGAATCATCAATGCAGTCTCAGCCCCTGACACATTTCATAGTATAGCCCTGCAAAAGTATAATCTTTAATTTTTGTCTGCCCCATGGCTCCCTCTTTCCTTTTCACCTGAAATTCTTATTCCTGTTATCTGTATTTCTTGATCTTTTTCTCTACATTTTCCACCATATTCACCTTGCATTATGCATACACTCTCTCTTTGACATCCTTCAAATAAAACCATAGAAAAAGTTTTGGGTCTTCCCTGGTGGCGCAGTGGTTGAGAGTCCGCCTGCCGATGCAGGGGACATGGGTTCGTGCCCCGGTCCGGGAGGATCCCACATGCCGCGGAGCAGCTGGGCCCGTGAACCATGGCCGCTGGGTCTGCACGTCCGGAGCCTGTGTGCTCCGCAGCGGGAGAGGCCACAGCGGTGAGAGGCCCGTGTACCGCAAAAAAGGAGAGAAAAAAAAAAAAGTTTTGATGTTGTTAGCATTCACTTCTAAACACTGGTTACCAGCCATGCAAGCACCACAAAGCCATTATCCCATCTATCTGGAGGAAACATCTACTTCTGAAGAGGCAAGATACAAATTAACCTTAGTAACAACTTCTCTTATACAGTCACTCCGTCCCCACAATGTACTTTCATCATCACAAGTCATTTGTAGGTATTAAATTAAACAAGCACTTCCATAAGGGAAAAAAAATCAGCTTAAGGGGTCCCACCTTACATCTCCTCTTGTATACTGTGGTGAAGAAACAACACACCTGCCAAGTCAGAACACAGCATGACATAATGAGTTCGGAATTCCAAAGTAAGGTGTTCATTTGTACACAGATATATGATGGGGGTAGGCAGACCACTCACTAGGACTCCACTGAGAATTGTCAGCTATAGCGGCCGCAAATCAGTAGGGGGAGAGACCTTACAAGTCATTTATCATGCTTCCTAATTGGACCCTGGGGAGTCAAGCACTGCCATAGTTTACTGCACTATTTTACTCATCACAATGCTGATTGTAAAAGAAAACGCTTCCGACATCTCTGTAACACATGTGTATGTTTCAATACCTAGACATTACCATTAACAGAATATCTTTGCTATAAATCACAGCTATCAGTCCATTCTACTTTATCTGTCCCATACTCACAAGGGAGATTCTGCTTCAACCACTCACCTTCCAAACCTTGCAGTTCCGGTATGACTTTTAACTGCCTAAGAGGATATTGTTTGGGGCAACAGTAGCATCCTGTGCTTTCAAAAGATAAAAAAAAAAAAAAAGCAGTAAGAGAGAACTGTGCCTTGGCTGAGCACCCATTCTGTGCATCATCCCATCTTCTTTAGCCCGCACGGCACCAAGCATCCCCAGCCATGTTCTATGTTGGAAAGTTTCTTGGCCATTCTAAAGTGCTTTCTCAATTGTCCATGTGAATGTTTGGAGGGCAGAAGCAACTAAGAAAAAAAGGAAAGAAAGAAGGAAAAGCAGTAGCTTGCACTTCTCTTTGTTGAATCGCAAGTTAGAGAGTAACTTGGGAGATTTGTTCTATTTTCTTCCCTGGAGTTCCTGAATACAGGTAAGTTCATTGTTGAAAGCTGCTTACTTTGTGTTGCAGTGCTGAAAAAGATGGCATGCTCTCATCCATGGGAGGTTGGTCTTCCCTAAGGATCAGCCCTCCCATTCTATCATTAAATGAATAGTGTCACTTGTTCTGCATTTAGATGTACTCTCCACTTGCTTTTGCTTTGTAAAGTTCCTTTTAGAGTCCACATTTTCTTTTCCTCTGATTTCTAACAGTGAGGAACACAAGAAATAAACTTCATTCTCAAAGGGCAGTGCACACTAGTTTCTGGCCCAGATGAAGTTTATTTAACAATACACGATATTTTGATTACACTATTCATTCCCTCAAAAAAAAAAAAAAAGAAAAGGACTATCTTAGTACTTTTTACATGCCAAGCTCTCAGCTGGATCTTGGGAAACACTGTGGAGAGCAAGCCAGACATGGCTTCAGTACTAATAGAGCTTACAGACCAGACGGGGCAGTAGATGATGAATTAAGCAATCACAGGAAAGTTTGCTAAGTTGAGGAAACCTGTGTGGTATATGGGGAGCACAGAACAGGGGCACCTTAGCTAACCTGGACTGGTCAGAGAGGCTTCCAGGTGAAAGTGAAGTTCAAAATTAAGGCAGAAAGGAGAGAAGGGAGAGAGGAACAGAACATCCCAGGAATGCAGAGGTCTAGAATCCAGGGAGAGCTGAACAACATGGTCTAATGAATTTTTAAAATCTGAAAAAAAAATACATTTTTCCCTAATAGTTTCTTACTTTTCCTTGTTTGCATCTGGCCTGTTTAAAAGAAAAGTGATAAACCAGTGGAGTTGAAAGAGAGGAGATGGGCATTTCTACCCCTGTTACACATTTAAGACAAGAAAGAACACCCGTCAGCCTGATTGTACAGATATGTACGGGTAGTGTATACTGTATGGTAGGTAGTGTTACAGAGGTGAGTTTTCTGGAGGATGCTGAGAGCCTATTATCTAGCAGAACATCTAAAGAAAACTTTCAGCCTCTCAACAAGGAGGTTGGATAGTAGGTTTTTATTTTAGTTGTAGGAACGGTCAGGTCGTATGGAGCCATTTGCGTTTTCCAGGAGCTGCTATAGAACCTGGCGATGATGCTATGTTTGGAGTCGGTGACACAGCAGGAATGACAGATAAATCATTGAGGCACCCTGGCGCTCCAAGTAGTACAGTCACTGTGAAGGGCCCAGAGCAGAACCGAGAACCGCCTTCACCAGGTTCTGCCCTGTGGCGGTCAGTGCCCCAGACGCAGGCCCTAGGGTAACTCTGAGCATACCACCTTTTTTAATCCCTTATCTTCCCTTATTTCCAATAAATAATCCCTTATTTACAAGAGCCTTAAAATCCCAGGAAATCTCACAAATTCACTTATCTCTGCATTCAAATTCCATAGGCTAGTTACCTTGTTTCATGGTATTTGAATGTTTTTGATTTTGAAACTTGCAAAATGAAAACACATATTACATGGATTAAAGACCATCTTCAATCCCTTAGAATTTAAATCTAAAATGGATTCTAAAAAGGATCTGCAATTCACAATTTAGAGCATAGAAGTAGAGAGAAAGAAAACCAGACAGGAGGAAAATCTCTAGAGACCTACCCAAACCTGTTCTTTTTAAATCCTTTTTTAGCTAGTTAAATACATGAAGGCACAAAAGGCTTCAAATATACATAAAATGTATATTTTTAAACACGGACAATATAATCTACTTTGCCCCAACAATAAGTAGATTCGGGGCTGGGAGATAGCTCTTTATGAAATGAGATGACTGTTCTTTAATTCCATCGAGGGGCAGAGGCCAAGATTTTACCCACAGGTGCAATGGGCATGTTCCAGGCACAAGGGCAGAAGCACTTGTTTCTTCTTTAAGACAGAAGGTTCGTGTCTGGCCCTAATACCTTACTGATAGCTGATTCAAACAAATTTGCTTCTGGAATTTTTCTATCTTATGCATATTTTAGGTGGAGTGGCCCAGGGAAACTCCTTTATTAAACTTAGCACATTGGGCGTTCTCTAACATTTTAATTCACTGATTATTAAAAATTAAACCTCTCAGGCTAAATAAGAAATCTGCAGGATTTGAGAAGGCTGACTTTGCGGTAAGAGACTTAATGAAACCCTCTCTTTATGTCAGGAGTGCTTAGTGAGTCTGCACTCTCTGGAACCATCCATATCACAACTGAGCAGAGCCCGTAGCAGTTAAAGTTAATTCGTGCATCTCTACTCACTCTACAGGGCAATTACTTCAAGCGTGCAGTCAGAAGGACCTCATAAAACCATATATTACATTTCTTATTGCATTGTCACTTCATGCTGTAAAGACGATGTTCCTTATAGAAGTCAGACCTCACCTAACTTAGCTTCTCTTTAGTTTTACTGGATGATACCAGCCAACTAAAAAGTGGAGGAAAACATTCATTCTCTTTGTAATGATGTCATCCCAAAGCTAAAGAATCAGAAATTGATTATTTTCTTTTCCCCAGATTTAGTTTTTTTTAATGCATTGATTTGTTTCTATAAATAGTTTTCCATTCTGATAATAAATGTTATGTATCCTCATTATGGAAGAATATGAAAATATATGAAACTATAAAGAAGAAAATAAAGATTATATATAATCTCTCTCCCCAGAGATAGCACCATTAATAATGATATAAACAAATGTTTCGTCTGAATGTTTGAGCTGTCAGTGTACTATGAAATATTCAGGTTAAAACACCTAACTCGGGCTTCCCTGGTGGCGCAGTGGTTGAGAGTCCGCCTGCCGATGCAGGGGACACGGGTTTGTGCCCCAGTCCGGGAAGATCCCACATGCCGCAGAGCGGCTGGGCCCGTGAGCCATGGCTGCTGAGCCTGCGCGTCCGGAGCCTGTGCTTCGCAACGGGAGAGACCACAACAATGAGAGGCCCACATACCGCAAAAAAAAAAAAAAAAAAAAAAACACCTAACCCTTTCTCCTTTTTCTGCCCTCTCTGAGGCTGGGCCTGTTTCTGTGGCTTGCTCAAGGTCACAGAAGAGGCAGGTCCAGGAGTAGTGTTCCTGCCCCCAAGCCAGTGCTCTCTCCACAGGGACAAACACTCTCTCAACTCTTCCAGGTCCTAAGTCAAACCTGACTCATTTTACAAGAGATTTCCCTTGTGTCACCTCCAGGATTTCCAGTAAGAGTCCTCCTTTCAGATGTGGGTCCTCCTATGCTCTCTTTCTAAATTGGGGTATTAATACAAATTTGTCTTTTTTTAATGAAATGACCTTTTATTGTAAAAATATTTTCTCCAATTCCCTTTAGTATAGAATGTTTAGTTAGTAGAGGGTTGGTTCACTAATTGATGAGAATAAGGAATGAGTCTCGATTATTTTATCATATAATGAGAAATTATGTCAGCATTAGTTTTGATTTGGATTTACGCATGCATTCACCACGGAGCTCTCACCATATGTCTAGGGTGGCAAAAAACTTGGTAAATCATTCATGTCTCTGACTCACTCCAAAACAGCATCAAACATCTGAAGTCCATTCCTGGTCACAGTCCACTCTAAGAGGAAAAGCCCCTAGGAGCATTTGAAAGTAAAGTGTAGGATTCCTTTCTGACACAAATCTAGCTAAGGCGGAGGCCAACTTCCCTTCTCAAATATTGATGACATGTTAAGACTTTTTACTTTTCCCAACCAGTTTGATGTATTTTCCTAGTAGTCAGGATAATGATCAACCTATGAAATAACTAAGAAAACAGGAATAATCTTAAATGTTGACGTTTAGAACTATTTCTGTATTTTGGCTTTTCCCCTGAACTAGATGCAGAATGATTACTGTGATTCTCAGAGAACATTACTCTAGAAATACTAGACATTAGGGTTTATAAAACGTGAAGATAATAAAAGAGAAAATTTAGAACTCTAACAATCCAAATAGAAATCATAGGCATATCTTTTTCCTATGTAAAAAGGAAAATAATAATAATACTTGTAAGTAGAAGTGCTAATCCCTAAAGCCTCCAAGTAGAGCAGAGAAACCATTGAGAAAGAAATTAACAACTTTCAGAGTGTGGCTTTGAAAATTGAATTAATAAAAATGTCCCCCTTTTAAGCTACTATAGAAAAAAAAAGGTTTTATTTTTCAAAACCTTAACAAAAAAAAAAAAAAAAAAGCACAAAAAAATCATAAATTCTCATGGAGGACCCTTAACAAATGTTATGTTTCAGGTCCTCAGCATCAGTGAGGGAAGAAGAAGCATCGCGTCGAATATTCTTATACATTAATTTCATTAAATTTCTTAGTGATTTTAACTCTGTCCCTTTCTTACTTTTCCCAGGCAACTGGAGGATAAAATCTGTGTTGAATTTGGACCCTCCGTCTCCCCTGAACATACACTCTTATTAATTCTGGCCCAGAAAAAAAGTGCGATTAGTTATTTTAAGTCCTGTAACATGTCATTTTCAAAACCTGAGACATATCAGAAGATTGGCCTCATAGAAAGAGTTGTGCCATATGCAACAGAGAATGTCTCCTTGCTCCAATGGCTGTGGTGTATTGAAAAGTGAGCCGTTTACATTCAAGTAAATACCCTGGAATTAGAACAATTGCACGAACAGTATAAACTGCTAAACTCTACATATCCTACCTGTGAATTAGAATGAATGCTTATAAGCATAGAATTAGAGATAAGTTGTCAAGAGTCAAAGTACTGAAAATCAATTCTTCTCCTCATGGATTCGTTGTAACCTCACCTCCTCTCCCAGATAAAATTCAAAGAAGGCAAAATGCCAAAATAGCTCATAAATATAGATATGGAAATTTCCTCAGGTACTAAGGGAGTTACCAAACTGTAAACTCTAGAGCTTCCAGTGAAGCATCCCTCACCTTCACAACACTCACTGTAATTACAGAGAAAGAGAGAGAGACAGAGACCTAATTATACCACATAATGGCAGATGAGAGAAAAGACTAAATCTGGCCTTTGAACAAAAGAACATCTTGGGTTTTTATTTTCTAAGGTTTAAATTTCATGAGTTCTTAAATAAAGCTTAGCCCTCCAGAAAATTTTCTACCTGCCAGGGATTTGGGGACTAACGAAAGGACCTCCCAGCCCCATATGGTTCTTTAAATGACTGTGAATTCCCAACAATCATTTTGCCTTTGTGTTAAGGCATAGTGGTTTCAGAGAATAAAATTTCCCCCTACCTAGAATCTTAGGGAGGGCAGCTCTTAAAGCATTGATTGATTAATTCATTCACTCAGTCACTCATTCATTTATTCATTTATGTATTCAGACACTTATTCAGCAAATCTATTGAACACATACTCTGCGCTAGAGAAATAGTGAGCTGAGGCTACAGTAGTGAACAAGGAAGACATTGTCTATGCCAATGAGAAAAGCCCAGTCAGCTCTTTCTGATGCTGCATGTTTGTATAACACGGCTGGTTCTAAAGAATCTGAAAGTCAAAAGTCAAAGACAGATTAGCATAAATAACTTCATCAAGGCACTTGCTTTTTCTAGTATTAAATTATTTTTCCCATTGCCTCCTTGTACGCCTTCATCAGGAGCTGAGATCTAAGCATATGACAATAATGCTTCCACAGAAGTCTAGAACTGTCTCTGTACTAGAACCCCCCAAAATTTTGTCCATTGTATTGCTGCAGATTTATCTTTTTATTTTACTATTTAGACTGGCACTGCCATGCTTACTTTTTAAGTGTATTTGCTAAAGCAAGATCGACGTATGGAGAGAAGTCTTCGAGAGGCATAAAAATGGTAGGTTTCAGGTATATTCTAATGGGTATGTCCAGGGAATCCCTACAGAATTGGTATATCCCTGGCAAGGCAATTTTACTCAAGAACCTGAGATTGCCTTCACGTTGGAAAAGAAAGAATAATTGTCAGTTGTTAGGGACCAAAAAAAATTTTTTTTTCTTGCCTGTAATAGCAAAGACTCCTTTTTGCAAATAACATTTCATGCCTGATCTTAAAAAGAAATAATTTTTTTTCTCACTACTGCCACCTCGTGGACAAAGGTGATTTACTTTAGACGGCGCAAAGGAGCATGTCTTAGTATTACCACAAGATGGCAGCATACAACCAAGTTTTCAAAGAGCCCCGCTCAAAAAAATACGGGATTTTGCTCCTCAAAAGAGAATGTTCTATTCTAACAGAAGAGGATGAGTAGGAAATAATTGTACAAAATAAGCACTCTGTTCCCTTTTTCTAAGTACAAATGGAATTCCAAGTGTTAAGATCATTAGTATTTCACAAACTAGTTCATTTATTGCAATAGGGAAGACTTCCTAAAATATAACTGGTAAGCTAGTTTGCTTTTTAAAGATATTTTAAACAAGTGTATATTTTTATCTGAATTTTTGTGACATTTTCTTCATAGAGTGTAGTATTTGAGCAATGTTTTTAAATTCTTTTGTTGAACTCTTTTTAATTGATTAGTAGGGGAGTGTCTGTTCCCTAAGAAATCCATTTAGGACATATAAACTTTTGCCCAAGCCTGTGCCAGTGACTGGTTAACCCATTGCTAGTTTTCTCCTGACCAAACTGCTGCCTAATCAGCCTGCTTCCCTATCACTTCAGTGTGCTAGCATTATCTTGTTTTGTTCATCCATAGTGTTGCAGATTTTTAAAAAGAATTTTTTTTTGAAACTGTACTGCTATGGCTTGCTTTTAAGATCTGTTGTTCTCTTTTTCCGCCAAACTTTAACTGACAATCTTTCCTAGAAGGGATTTTTACCATAAACCTGACAACAACAACTCTTATTTATTGAGCATTTACTATGTGTCTGGCAGCATTCTAAGCATAGTATGATAATTAATTTAACTGATAGAATAAATTTATAAGAAGCATTTGATTGAACTTATTTTACAGTTGATGAAACTGAGGCAAAGAGAAATGAAGTGATAATTTATAGCCTAAGCAGAACTATTGGTTTCCCTGCCTGCCCAGATTCCTGAACAATTGCTTGGAATTATTCCATGAGGCCTGGGATGGAGCAGGGAAAAACAAGTGTTCTTTACATGAAGATGATTCCATCACAGATGTAAGCCCCTTTGGGTGAAGAGCATCACTTTGTGACCTTGAGAGGTCCTTCTAAATTCTAAAGAATGATAAACCAAAAGGCTTGACCAAAGAAAGAAGTGGTACTTTGCACAGAGCAGTCAAACTTTCCCCAGTCAATATTGAATCATTTAAATGTCCCAGTGATAGATAACCCTAGAGTTATATAGGCTATGCTTACTCAGATTTGCTGTCGTAAAAATTCTAGAGGGGTATAGTGAATAATGTTCAGAGTTCTGGCTGGAGAACTGGGAGCCCTGAACTTCAATCTCAGCTCTGCTTCTTGCTGTTTGTGTGACCTTGGAGAACTGATTAGCCTCTCTGGGCCTCAGTTTCCTCCTATTATGATAAGCAATTCTCTACAGTGCCTTTTCCACAAATTTTAAGGTGATATGCTGATTTCAAAGAAAAGTGGTGAGAGAAGGTATTATGAAAGAAAACAGGTGTCAGCGTGTTTAATATACAACTGAAACGTTAGTGGTCCAATGATCAGTGTGGTCAACAGGTGGAGACTGGCATTTTATATCTTGATAGAATCTTGCTTCACTTCTAAGGTGAGAGAGACATCAGTTGCTGGCTTCTGCTAGGAGAGGAGCAGAAATCTTGCTCCAAGCTTCTGAATGGACTTCCATCCTGCTACAAGGAATGGACTAACTCTTCAAGGATAGTAGGGCAGGTACTGATGGCCTTGAGTGTCTTTGGAAGTGCACCAGCACTCATGGTATAAAAGAACATTCACACGGGGCTCCCCACCAGCCCCCACTCCACACCTGACCAGTTTAGGGAAACTGTCCTTAGATGCACACACAGTCCAGCTGATACTAGTTTTGCTAACGCTGAATTGTAGCCAAACATTTTCAAGACTTCAGACACTAGGATAATTGCGCCCTTCTTATTGGCATCATAAGAATGCTAGAAAACACCATGCTGTTTGAGAGCTTCTCGTTGTGGTCTCCTTTGGACGGGCAAATGGAAAATTGGGGAGGGAGAGGTTTAGGAGATTGCTCTGAACCTCAGAAACTTTGCAGACCTGATTCTGAAGATCTGACCCCTTTGTGCTAAATCAGAGAATAAAGAGTTCAGCTACTCAGATTCTCTGTTAGGAGGATGCCTCTCTGTCTCAGATCCTCTGTTAGGAGGATGCCTGGCATACCTTTATTTTTCTCATACTTCAGTGATTCCGCCCGTTCTGTTTTGGCCCTTTTTGCACTCAGAGTGCCGTCATGCAGTTGCTGTGCTAAACAGGGAACAATAACAGACTCAGCCTCTGCTTCCGTGGAACTCAAAGTTCACTAGTGAAGATAAGCATTAATCAAAACCTCAGACAAATGCATTTGAAATTAAAACTGAGATGAGTGTTATGAAGGAGAACAGAGCTTATAACAAAGGGACATAATTTTACCAAGGAGTCAAAGGAAGACATCTCTGTGGAATTTGTAACTGAAGTTTGAATGACGAGTGGGATTCCTAGTAGAGACATCATTAGGCCATAGGCCCCAGAGCAGAGAAAACATGGTACCATGGAGCATCAAGATGGCTTGTGGGCTGGAATGCAGAGATGATAAACATTGATGAGGCTGGAGGGGTGAAAGGGCAGAGCCATGGATGTCATGCTAGGGATGTTAGCCTTTATCCCGGAAGCCATAAGAAAGCATAAACAAGTTTCAAGCAGGACAGTGAGGAGACTGGCTGTCCAAATCAAAAGCTTCTCTTTGGCTTGAGAGTCCAAGTCACTTAGTGAAAGCATGCCATTCAGGGATGCAGGGCTACATGCTGATCTTCAAAGAGAAGAAAATCCCTATCCAACAGCCATGGTTTGGACTCCTATATCTGAGCAGTCATTCAGCTGGTCCTGAGATTCAAAGTATCCTGTGGAAATGTTCCATATTTACTCCTAAAGGTCTAAGTACTGTGGTTTAATTGATAAGGATACTTAAAAGGAAGGCAAGTATTTGACCTATAGAAGCTCTTCCAACCCTGAGATTTATTTATACACTCGACAAATATTTATTGAATACCTGCTGCATGCCGGGCTCTTATCTAGGCCCCAGGGATACAATGGTTGACAATACATGCACTGTTGCTGCCTTCATGGCACATATGTTCTAACAGAGGAGATAAACTCTGAACAAGCAAATAAGTAAGTGTATGACATGATGCCAAGTAGTGATCGGTGCTCTTAATATTGGTAAATCAGGGTAAAATAATAGGAAGTAACAGAGGATACCATTTTTGAGAAGGTGATGAGAGAAATCCTTCCTGGGTTGTTGACATTTCAGCAGAAATCTGAATGAAGTGACTGAGTAAGCCAGGCAGAGGTCTGGGGAGGAACACTCTAAGCAGTTGAAACAGCCAGTGCAAAGGTTTGAAAGTTGGAATGGATTTCGTGTATTAGAAGAAAAGGAAGAAAGGCAAAGGAAGAAAGTCAATTAGCTTGAGTAAAGCAAACCAGGAGCAAAATGGTAGAATGGGGTCGGGGGCCAGACACATCCTATCATTCCCCTAAATTGCAGTCAAGTGTACTTTTACATGCCATACTCAGAGTTCTTGTACTTGTTTGCGCACATCACATGTTACATCAAGTATTCGTAGTTGCAAATTGTTTTTGCCACCTCCAACTGCACAACATTTGTTCCAACAAAACAATCTCTTTCTGTGTGCCTTTCTTTCCATCTCTACCCATATATGTTCCTCTGAGAGTGTTCTTCCCACCCTTCCTCTCATGCTCCTTCCACTGGAGAGTACCAGACTACCTTTGTGCTTATTCTCAATTGATACAGAACTTTTTACCTGTTTTTGTTTTGCTAAATGTTTCCTTTTTAGAAATTGGCACCACCGTGCACTTCAAGCAAAAAGGTATGGTTCTTATTTCTGATTACCTTCTGTATGTTAAAATTAAGATTCTACAGAAATACATTGGGGCCTTATACACTTTATTTCATTTCAATAATCTGTGTTAATAAATTCCATAACACATTTGCTACTATTTTTCCCAAATTGTGAACTTTCTCATTTGCGAAAAACAGCCCCTGATCCAACCCATGACCCCAATATTGCTTTTGACAGCTATTCATTTTTAAATCTCTGGAACTGAGCAAGTTATTCCCCCTCCCACTTTCCTTAAGTGCCCATGGTTAATTCTTGCAGAGCTGCACTTTGGGAAATGTTCACTGCCCAATGACAAGGCTTTCAGAAGAGACAGAGTCTACTTGACCATCCCTTGTTGGCTGTTCAAGTAGATATATTGCTAAAGGAGATAGAACAGAGTCTCCTAAAATGGAGCACTTGAGCATTTAATATCCCCTCCTGCCTGAGCGTTCTCCCAGGTCTTCATATACTCTCACCCTGCTACACGATACCCGGGCTGCTGGGATATCCCGGGATTTTGTGCCCTCCAACTGCCCCACATAACTTCATCAGCCATGTGGCATATAAGTTGTATACTTCCCCTACAAAGACAGTGCAATCAGTTCAAAGCTTCAGGATATGGACCCTAAGATTCAAACAATTTGCCAATTCTGAGGTGTCATCTTCACAAAACCAACAGAAATCCCCGACAGTGTCATGGAAAAATCTGTTTGGCAGACACCACCCTCCATAAATCTTCATGGCCACCCACTTGGATTGGTAATTGTCTCCTATGAAGATGTCTTCTTCTCTGAGTTTCAAAGGGGATGAGACTACCAAGATCATTCTCAATAGTGAGAACCTATTCTTGTGGTACTTAGAGCCTATGAGTGAAGAGCCTCAGAGATTGTGCACACTTTGTTGGTTATACCCAGGAAAGGGCCAGCACCTTGTTTATGACCAGTGCTAGCAAGTCCTCACAGAATGCAGCAGGGAAGAGGTGACCAAAAATATGTACATAGGACCAAGATTATTTGGGGCAAAAAGTATAAACTACCATTCTCTTCAGCCCTTCTTCCCTCTCCAATGCCATGATTATCAATTACATTTGAATCTTAAGTAGCTGGTGTTAGTAGAACATAGTGATACCACAGAGCTTTGGTGTGGAGGGGAAAATAGGGCATAGGATTTTTTTTTCAAAGACCAACGAGAAAAATTCCTCGTGTCATTCAAAGAAATTCTAAGTAATGGCCTAAAATTTCAAAATTTTGCAAGTCAAAATATTTGATGCTGTTTTGATGGAAAAAATATGATAATCCCACTTCACTGTGAGAATACTTCAGCCTTACCCAAGACTCACTTTATAGAAAGAGGAGCTAATGCATAAAGAATTATGGAGAAGGAACCCAAATTTAATTCTAAGACACACGGGTCGAAGAAAATATTAATATATCCCCTCTTCCAATCTGCCCCAGCCTGGAAATTATAGGCTGTCATCTCCAGTGGATTCATTCACGCAGAGAAAGCTGTACTGGTGGAAAGTGGACAGCAGGTGGCGCCAAAGTCCGTCTTTTTCCCTTTAAACATGGCTCCCAGGACATTGACGGAGGGGCCTCAGTCTGGGCATCTAGATACTGAGACATTTAGGAGATTATTTTTCTCCTTTGCTTAACAATTATTTTGTATATCGTTTATATTTTTGTTTTCTTCTTAGTCAGTCAATCCTTAGTAATTCTAAGAAGAATTCAAACTTAAACTCATCTGGCCATTCTTCTTTTCTTGTATGACTGAACTATGTACAGGAATAAAATTATAAATGACCTGGATACCTTAGTGGCTGGAAGGAATGCACAGTGATCACTGAGGGTGTGGTTAATGATTATTTTGAATAAATCTGGTCGCAAATCCTGGAAAAGAGCTCAAAGTATTCAGGAGAAGCAACAGAAATGCTGCCACATTGAATCACAAAGTGTCTCCAAGCACATGCTCTCTAAAGCGGGTGCTGAAAAATCACTTTGTCCTTTCATTGAGATTTTACTGAAAGACAAATCAGTTGGTTTAGCATCCTGCATCAGATTTGTAGGGTAAAGACTTGCCCCCAAATTCTCAGATCCCGAAATTTCAGGATGTTTTATCAATCTTGCCCTTAATCACAAATCCCTTTGATAAGCATTGTCATGGCAAAGTGTGGTCCGGCTTCGACCCCGATACAGAGTCTCACCTATCATCCTGTCCTGGGGCTGAGAACCTTGACCTGGTGTGTTGACTCAAGATTCCCAATCCTGCGGCAGCTAAATTTCGCACCTTCAGGTCAAACATTAAAAGCCTTGACCCAGTTCACAAACCAATGCCTTTGATTCAGGTATTTCATGCCTTTCTGTAATCCAGACTTCTAGAGTTAATAACAATAATGATAATTCTACTGCTTATTGAATGTTTACTAGATAAACACACATACACATATAGGATGTGGCTAAATACCAGATATGATTTTTGTCTGTTACATGAAAAACATGTAGCAATTTTTGAATTGTGGTTCTATTTGCGCATCTATTCTTAAGGCTAATTTATGTTTGCAGACTCTTGCTTTCAGTATATCTGTCAGTATATAAAAGCACTTGCTGAGTGTGGCCATCTGGCGTGGGAAATAAGATTTATTATTTGCATTTCCACAAATAAGCAGAAATTTCATAACTATGAACTAAAACATAATTAATGATTTTGCTGATTATTCTTTCCTGAAATAGCCATTAACTGAAGTTGTCTCCTATGCCGTCATATACATGTCTGTAATTGCACACACATTTGTGTTGATTCCACAACTATCACCCGTTTACCCTTGTACTTCTTCAAGCCTATTTATTTTTTCTCAAAACCAATTATGAAAAGAGGAAGTCATATAAGCACATCAAATAGCTATATGAGAGCACTTAATAAATAGTAATGGATAGAGATGAAAATACCTTTAACAGATCCACAAAATCCATTTCCAATATGTAATAATAATTTTATTAGAGATAAAATTAAAGATTATTAGCACAGTTGTACTGGGATTCCCTATGTATAACATAGAATAGCATGTGAAAGTACCAGTGAATTCTCAATTATGTGTATTAAAAGACCTATAACGTGTGTATATCATATGTGTATATATGAGTATGCATATAACAAATATACTTATCATGGTATCTGCATATATATGTGTGTACATACATTAGCAAGAACGTTATATATGAAAGGTTTATCTGGGTTCATATATGCATATATCATATTTTTCAATGATGGCATTTTTGTTTTTTCAAATATTTACTACCCTTCAAATAAAATGGTAACACTAGACTTTTCAGACTCCCCCAGGTACCACTCAACTCCAAGATGTCTGAAAGATAATCTAGCCTGTCCCAGCACTAAAAATGAGATTAAGAAAATAGGCAGAATTGAGTCTTTCTGAAAACTTTCTGTTTTCATACTATCCCTAGGGCAAAACAAAAATCATTCTTGCTTAACCCTGTATGGCCTCAATTTGTGTGTAGACTTTGTTTTGGAAGCATCACTGACACACTAATCCAAACAAATGTGCCACAGAGCTCATGACATCTAAAGTCTAAAGAGGAATTAAAATGATAGGGAAACACATTGCCATCACGCCAGAAGCCCTGGAGAGATACCATTAAAGGAGATGAAAGGTCCTAAAAGGCCAGAAAGAATGGGGTGGGGGGGAGGTGAATTAGGAAGAACATTGAGCTAAGACTCAGAACACTAGGGCCTGGTCAACAATTACTAATCAGGTGCTTTGTGCAGGATGTAAAATCTTCCTGAACCTTAATTCCTCATGAAAAGCGTGAACCTGAAGGTAGCTACAGTGCCTTTTATTAATATGATCCTACAGCCATTCAGAAAAATTAAATTGATTGAATATTTACATTGTTTTTCTGTGTTTCCATAGCTCAACATATAATAACACTCATTTTATCCTGTAACTATGCTGTTCAAACTTTGTATATATTCATGTTTTTATATTAGGGGTTATTTTTAATATTCTCAAGAGACATTCTAGTAAAAAAAATCTTCTAATGAAAATCATTTTTTCAAAGATAATGGATGCCATCCTGTTGTTTTGTTTGTTCTGGGCTACTGTTTTAAACAAACCCAGATTTTATTTGCCGAATGTTTGACAAGAGACTCACCAGCACCCCTTCACTGTGTAACCACACTGTGCAGTGGTGACAGGCAAAGTCTCTGGAGCCAGCCACACGGGGGATCCCCAGCTCCTCTGCTTACTAGCTGTGTAAACTCGTGCGATGGATTTAACCTGTCTGTGCCTCCCTTATCTCACTGTGAAACAGGGTTCACTAGAGTACCTGCCTCATAACATGCTTGTGTGCTTGTATTTGTAAAGCATTTATAACAGTACTTGTAAGAAGTGCTCCATAATTGTTCCTTGGTTGTATTTGGTTGTTGTTGTTCCTATTATTATTTACATAAAACACAGATAGGAAAACATTTTTGAGTTCAACATTTTCTGTATTATTTTACACCTGATCTGGTATGTTTGTAGACAATTTTGGAAACATGTACCTACCAGAGAATGCTTCCATTGCATTTGAAAACCATCATAGGTTTAAACACACACACACACACACACACACTCATTCACACGTATTGATCTCCGTATGTGCCCTCAAAACTTCCAAGTGACACATAATTACAGTGACACCAATTTCTCTTTTGAATGTCATTGTCTAAGCATACAGTTTATTTTATTTATTTTAATTTTTTAACATCTTTATTGGAGTATAATTGCTTTACAATGGTGTGTTAGTTTCTGCTGTATAACAAAGTGAATCAGCTATACATATACATATATCCCCATATCTCCTCCCTCTTGCATCTCCCTCCCACCCTCCCTAACCCACCCCTCTAGGTGGTCATGAAGCATCAAGCTGATCTCCCTGTTCTGTGCAGCTGCTTCCCACTAGCCATCCATTTTACATTTGGTAGTGTATATATATCCATGCCACTCTCTCACTTCATCCCAGCTTACCCTTCCCCCTCCCCATTTCCTCAAGTCCATTCTATACATCTGCATCTTTATTCCTCTCCTGCCCCTAGGTTCTTCAGAACCTTTTTTTTTTTTTACATTCCATATATATGTGTTAGCATATGGTATTTGTTTTTCTCTTTCTGACTTACTTCACTCTGTATGACAGTCTCTAGGTCCATCCACCTCACTACAAATAACTCAATTTCATTTCTTTTTATGGCTGAGTAATATTCCATTGTATATATGTGCCACATCTTCTTTATCCGTTCCTCTGTCGATGAACACTTAGGTTGCTTCCATGTCTTGGCTATTGTAAATAGAGCTACAATGAACATTGTAGTACATGTATCTTTTTGAATTATTGTTTTCTCAGGGTATATGCCCAGTAGTGGGATTGCTGGGTCATATGGTAGTTCTATTTGTAGTTTTTTAAGGAACCTCCATACTGTTCTCCATAGTGGCTGTATCAATTTACATTCCCACCAACAGTGCAAGAGGGTTCCCTTTTCTCCACACCCTCTCCAGCATTTATTGTTTGTAGAGTTTTTGATGATGGCCATTCTGACTGGTGTGAGATGATATCTCATTGTAGTTTTGATTTGCATTTCTCTAATGATTAATGATGTTGAGCATTCTTTCATGTGTTTGTTGGCAATCTGTATATCTTTTTGGAGAAATGTCTATGTAAGTCTTCTGCCCACTTTTGGATTGGGTTGTTTGTTTTTTTGATATTGAGTTTCATAAGCTGTTTGTATAATTTGGAGATTAATCCTTTGTCAGTCGCTTTGTTTGCAAATATTTTCTCCCATTCTGAGGGTTATCTTTTTGTCTTGTTTATGGTTTCCTTTGCTATGCAAAAGCTTTTAAGTTTCATTAGGTCCCATTTGTTTATTTTTGTTTTTATTTCCATTTCTCTAGGAGGTGGGTCAAAAAGGCTCTTGCTGTGATTTGTGTCATAGAGTGTTCTGCCTGTGTTTTCCTCTAAGAGTTTTATAGTGTCTGGCCTTACATTTAGGTCTTTAATCCATTTTGAGTTTATTTTTGTGTATGGTGTTAGGGAGTGTTCTAATTTCATTCTTTTACATGTAGCTGTCCAGTTTTCCCAGCACCACTTACTGAAGAGGATGTCTTCTCCATTGTATATTCTTGCCTCCTTTATCAAAGATAAGGTGACCATATGTGCATGGGTTTACCTCTGGTAAGCATACAGTCTTAAATTCAGAAGTCTTTGGTGTGAAAAATACTACTATTTTTCTCTTGTAATGAATCTAAATGAACAGAGCTATATAAAAGGAGAAAATGCAACAGGCAAATCATAGGAGACAAGCTCTTTGGACCTACATTTACTGCCTCAATTCTCTTTGTGTCAACACACAAATCCCTTCCCCACTTTCCTCTCCATTCTTCCACCCACATCCTCCAAATCGTGTCCACATTGGGAAAACTCAGGTGGCACTGGGAAACCCACAGACAGCCCCTCCAGGATGAATTCTGGGCAAGTTCAAGCTTCAGTTCTGCTTCTGGTTTGGATCTGCCTTGCTAGGCTTTTTTGTTTTTGTTGTTATTGTCTTTAGTTTTTATTTTTAAAGTGTCAAATGAAGACTTTGAACCAGATGATCCCCTGCTGCTGCTTAAGATTCCACAATGAGTTGACTTATTTTCTGCCTTGCAGCTAAGGTGCCACCCATCCATAAATGTTACTTTGAAACAATTCCCCTCCCCATTAACAAATAAATAATTACTGCTTCCCTCTGAGAAAGGAGAGAGTAACAGATTGCTTCCATGTTTATTGATGGAGATGCTGTGATGAATCAGCTGGAGGAGGCTGTGTCTGGCTGCTGAAGGACCCTCACCAATGCTTGGACTCTTAATGAGAGCTGGCATCGCAGTGCTGTGCAGAGCAGGGCATGCAGGATGAAGTTGGGCAAAGAGGAGACCACTCCTCCATCACACAGGATACCCCTTAAAATACTTATAGCTCAAGGAGAAGGATTTAGAAAAGATCGTGAGCCCTTCTTGGGCTGCATATAAGTGCCCTGACTTTGAGATGCTGGTACATGGCCCAGTCTTACCTCTGACACAGTCAGCTGTGAGCTGTGACATAGAGTAGGCCAGATGTAACTATTCTCTTTTCTCTCTCTCTTTTGCACTGCAGGACCTGGGTCGGTGAGAGGAATAAACGGATCCATCAGTCTGGCCGTACCACTGTGGCTGCTGGCAGCATCTCTGCTCTGCCTTCTCAGCAAATGTTAACAGAATAAAAGTTTAAAAAGAATAATAAAAAAAAAACACACAAAAATGCGTCACACAGGATACAGAGCGAGAGAGAGAGAGAGCGAGATGGGGGGAGACCGTTTATTTCACAACTTTGTGTGTTAATAAATGAAAGGGAAAATAAGGAAACGAAGAAGAAAATACAACATTTAGAACAATTTTTAAAATCCATCAATAAAAATAGACATATAATTCAGGGTGGGAAAAGTTCTACCAAGAAATGTGTATATCTAAGCAAATGTATACTGTGTAAAGACTCCATCATGGTAAAGAGATCCAATGTTGTAAAAATAAGACAAGTGAAGAAGTACCAGATGGATATTAACCCTCCACCACCACACACACACACACGCACACACACGCACACACACACACTTGATCCTTCCTTCATCTTTTTTCATTTGTGGGGAAAGAAAAAATACTGTCTTGCAGGTCTTGCCTTTGGTGTTTATACTTCCATCATCATTTTATTCTGATTTTTATTTGAGCTGACTCATAGCCATTCAGACTATCAATGGAGTCCTGCCCTGAGCCTTACCTGGCTTTCCTGCCTCCACTCTCTCTCCAACTTTTAAGACCATCTCCTTTCCCTTCAGTGTGTTCTATCTCCCCCACATCTGTCCGGGATATGCCCCCTTTATCCTCCCCCCACCACTTCCTTTCACTCCCCCCCGCCCGCCCCACCAGCACTAGTCACGCCGCAGATGCTAGGAAGTGCCATTTTAATTCTCTCCACTGCGCGCGCGTGCTGTCTCTCGCTCTCAACGTGGGTGTACGTGTGTGTGAGCGTGTGCGCCTCTCTCTAAAGCATGCCGAGGGAATGGTCCATGTGTACATAGACTCATTGTGCTGTAGATACTGTCGCTCATCGTAATCTTGAGATGCGGCTGTGACAAGGGGCTGGGGCCGTGGTGTGAAGGAGGCCAGGGGCAGAGCCACTCCCCCATCCACGGCTGTCACAGGACCTGTGTGTATCAGCCCAAGCTGGGTCCCGCCTCCGGGCAGAACCTCATCTTCCTCCCAGTGCAGTTGTCAGAACCCAGTCCAGAGTCACTCAGATTATCACTGTCGGTGAAAGTGCCTACTATTGTTGATGGGGTGAGCAAACAGCAGAAAGAATCAGTGATGCGTATGAGGTGACCTAAGAGAGAAGGTTTACCGACTTCACTCTTGTTTCCCGCGTCTGAGGGATTCATGTATTTCCTGGCTTTTTGCAGACTTGGTCCTCCTCTGCCGCAGGAATGAGTAGCATGTGTGGAGCAAATTCCCAGAAGCAGGAAGGTCTCCAAGTGTTAAGTCCTAACGAAAGGATGAAGAGCCACGTGGAGATCCTAAGCAGCCTTGGTTTGCCCCCTCTCCAATCGTTAAATAACACTGCATTTGCCCCATGGATTTCCCTGAGCAGAGATTTCCCTATTTCAGATAAAATACAGTGAGCGTGAGCAAGGCAGAAGTACAGATGCCCAGGTCCCTACTCATACGGTAGAAATACTATCACAGCCCCAATACAAAGCACTAGCCATAACAAAAAGGAAACCCCTCCTTGTGCTCCTTTGCAGCTCTCTGTCCTGGTGTTTTAGGCTAATACTTTATTTGGTGGCCCACATCATCTCCCCTCTCATCCACTGCTGGTGTTTGCAGCACCACTGTTCATAGTATTCCATCGTTATCTTAGGGCTGGCCACTCCACTGGAAACGGCATTATATTCCATCTTTTCTGCTCAGTCTTGGCTTCTAGTCTCCTGAAAAAGATACAGTGGGGGATATAGTGTTTAAGTTTACATCTACAAGAGTCATCTTGCCATTAACACTGAAATGTGAGTTCTTAACCAGAAGAGCTGAGAAACTTGTAATCATTTAGGCAAAACTTACATACATACCACAAAGCTTGGCATCACCACCACACCAGAAGGATTTTCTTAGGAAAAGCCTTACAGAGAGATCTGGCTCTCTGTGTGTAGATATCTGTGTCAGGAAACCAACCATTGCTTTCACTTAGATAGGAGGCATTGGAAATGGCTCAGTTAGTGAAAGGACAGAGGATTGTTACTGAAGTCATAATTGAATGTATTTCAGCAGAGCCAAATATGGTACCTCACCAAGTCTTAGAATCTGGGAAATAGCTGTTTTGTGATGTAAAACAGGAAACTTCATAACTAAATCAGAAAAGGAAGGAAGAAAGGGAGGAAGGAAGGGAGGAAGAAACAGAAAGAAAGGGAGGAAGAAAGAAAAAGGAAACAAGAGGGAGGATGGAAGGAAAGAGGGCAGGAAGGAAGAAAGAAAAATAAATATGAAATTTATCTTTATAGATTTTATTAATTGAAGGGTCTTTGCAATGAATCTCCTCTTTGAAGGTAATGATCTCCTTGATGAGCAGTAATCTTAATCTCGTCTAGGGAATTCTGTTGCTTGTTTTAAAAGCTTAGCACCAGACTTCTTTTATGATTTTGCAGTTTAGACATGAAATAGAAGGACACATTAGGCTTGGTGGTGGGTAAAAGTATTCGTGGCAGATCCTGACATAGGACTGACATTCTTATCCAAGATGGTAGCTACTAAAATATAGAGAAGGCGAGCCATATTCCTATGCAGCATCAATTTATTGACAATCAGGGATTTCCCTAACAGTTTAGTCTTCTTAGTGCAGGAATAAAAGCTTATCATCCTTGATGATCAATATTTCCCATATATTGAAGAGTCAGCCGCATCCTTAAGTGGAAGCTGTAGTGGAGTGCATGCTAATTTAAAGATATATAAGAAGAGAAAAGTAATAGGAGTTAATTCTGATTAGTATCAATTTCAGGAACAGATCCCCATGGCACATCACAGAATTTAATCATACACCTAGATTTCCTATTGTCTCTGCCTTATCCTAACGACAAGGTCTTGGCTTTATGGAAGGAGATTATCCATTGAAAGGCATGTCTTTACCATGTCAGCACCATTTGTTCCCTGAGTTTTATTATAATGGTCCGTATATTCAACATAATTAAACATGTATTGAATATTGTGGTGTTTGCTTATGTCTCTGGTAGGATCTGGGTATTTTGTCCTGTCTCCTGTTTCAGAGCAATCATTGACCCCAGAAACCTCATAGGTTTGAGGATGTTTTTAAACAATGTGGAAAATGGAAGAAAACATAGTTTGGAGAAAGGTCAGGAAAAAGGTAGAAGCCAGAGAACTGACACCAAGAGAGTAAGTTTAAACATGGGACTTCTTGGAATTTAGTTCATCACAGTGCGATAAATCTCTTCAAGAATTTTGTCCATTGGTAATCAAAGCTTGAAACCCTACAATGAAAAGAACCAAATGGTTGGAAGCAGTATACTGAAAGGAGTGAAATACATCAATTAAACTGAATGGCTAATATATTTAATGTCCTTTGTATGCAAAGTGAAACTCTACCATTCGTAAAATAAAATCCTTAGACCTGATTTGCACTTAACTAAAGCGGAAATGACCTTGACCAAGGGCAGTTCCTGAAGAATGAAAACTATCCTAGGTTTTACAACTGCAGAATTATATCCTCTGTGCAATTGTTCACCAGAACGTTTTGCCTTGTTGGAGGAACAGTCTTACTAGTTTTGAGACATAAAATCCCTCTGCTCTAAAAGAACTAAGGCTTAGGGAAAAGTCCTTTCATTTTCCATTGGGAGGAATTGTCCCATTGACCTTTGCCTTCTCTTCCAGATCAGACAGACGCCACCCTTGCCCTGAGCATTTTTTTACTACATCTTCAGACAATTGGGGCTATTCATAGAGACCTTGTAAAAGTACTCGTGATTTTCATGTTCTTGGAGGGCAGAAACAAAAATCTGTTTCTCCTCCAAAAATAGACTTACCTCCTTTGCACACAAAAACTAAACTCCTCAGCATGAAACTGTTTCTGAGTTATTACCTACTAAGTTATTAGCTTCTTAACCGTTCCAGAATCATAGATTCCATCCCCAGGTTAGTTGTGGTTTGACTGTTCCTGTTGGCTTGTGTCCCAGAATTTCCCATTTTGTTTTTTGCAGGTCTTGAATTATTTGTGGAAAAATAATATATATGTGTATGTATTTTTTTTAAATCTTATCTTTACAGATGCTATATTTACAATATTATATGTATTATAAAACAAATCTAGAATAATGATTTAAACTTAAAAGGAAGAAAAGTACTAAATTTGGTTTTAAAAAAAAGAGCTATGCTTCATTTAGAAAGACATGGAGCCCTGTTTTTCTACTTTGTAATGATTTGTTTAAAAGGAATTTGCTTATGGACCATGTTCCATGGGAATAACCATGACCTTATTTTTCTCTTCAACTTTAAAACCTTTCAGCCTGTATTTAGTCTTGGTTCCTAATAACTATCATTTTTTTATAGAAATATAAGTGCAATGCTATACCTGACCTACAAAAACTATTAATATTTTGAAGACAAATATTAAACACACCACAAAAATTGTTAGATAAAAACCCTGAGTTAAGAAATGCAAATCCAATTTAGGAAGGCTCCTTTACTTAAGTGTTTAAAATATTTCTTCTCCAAAAACTGCATTTGCTCCAGTGGTGTAAATTTTCCAGAGCAGTTGGCATAATATCTGTAAAACACGTCTCACTAAAGGCAAAATGGAGTTTACATTTATGTGCATACAGTAGAAGAGAAGTAAACTATTCTCATTTGCAGCTATGTTGTTAAATGTGGCCAACTGATATTCAAGAAAGAATTTGTCTTCACCCAGCAACGCACATGACTTTCCGGTTGGCAAGCAAGCTGGTGTTAACGTTAGGGGTAGGTTTAGCATATACACCAGTGTAAATGTTTATGGATATCATGGAAAACTTATTTTAAAATCTTGATTTCCCTTCAGCGCATTTACATACTGTGTGCTGATTAATAAATTAGGCACCAATCATGTGTAAATCAGTAGTTTATGTACATAATATAAACTATGTAAACTTCATTTTTCATGCAGGGCACAAGTTCAGCTAAACCTATGAATCTGAAAGGAAAAAAAATTACATAAAAATAAATAAAAACCAAAGCATGTCACAGGTCAGAATGGGAAGAAGGATGACTAATTGCCCAAACATGAGGTTGTCTCAGCAAAAGGAAGCAGACCCACAGAACTGTTAAAGGTTCACATCCTGCTCAGGTCACAGGAGGCCACCTCTTTGTTCCTTCAGGACCTAAGTGGGGTTTCTCCCAACTGTTGCCACAGTTTTCTCACCTGACCCCAGAGCAAGGGGAATGGAGAGACAGGAAGGCGGACGTCTAAGGGCTCATGTGTCTGTTACATCAAGTCTCAAGTGTCTTCTTGTTACCTCTTACTTACCACCTAAGAAGTCTCATTTCAACAGCTCCAAGGAGAGTAAGTTACCTATACCCTGATGAGCAAAATATGATTCAGTTTTTATTTTCCATCCAACAAAGACATTGGGAGAGCTTCTTTGTCATCACAATCCTAAGAAATTGAGGGGTGTTCAAAAATATGTTATATCCTTGAGAAATATCTTGCTAAATCACCCTAGGAAAGAACTACTCTTGCTTACTCTGGTAGATCTATTTTCTATATATCTATCCTGACTGTTGCAAATGAGGAAAGAATCATTTTAATCGGGAGTATCTCTCTCAGGCACGTTCTCTTGAAGTCTTTTTGAAGTGTCTGTTTTGTTTCACAGAATGACATATACATGTCTTCTGCAATCTGCACAGCTGGTACATAAATAGTCATCAAAGAGATCACTACAGGGACCACATGAATTTTCTGCAAAGACTGTTATCGAAAGGAATTTAGGTCAAATTAATATTACACTTCAAGCACACTCCTCTACCCAATATAAATGACAACTTTATAAAGTGAGGTAGGTGGAAGGTGGATTGGGAGTCAGGAAAATTGGGTCCTAGCCCTGGGTCTGTACTATAAGCAAGCCATGTGACCTTAGGTAAATTAGTTAAATTTTCTGAGTCTTGGTTTTCTCATCCAGAAAGTGAGAAATTTGAATGACATCTCTAAAACTTCTGTCTTCTCTAAATTCTCTGATTCTGAAGAAGAATTTAATCCTCCTGTAGCGCTGTGCCCACCTCATCATTCTAAGCAGCTAATTGTCATCTCTGGTTTGATCACTTTGATCTAGTTTGATCTTCACTTCTCAGAACCATCATGCCAACATCTCCATCTCCAAAGCCAAAACTTTCTAGAATACAGGGTCCCTGGACTGGTTGTATAATTCTCTTCTGATCAAAACTTCTTAACAATGTAGAGAAGGGACACATTCAAATTATGCTGCTGGCATCGAGAGAGCTGGAGTTGTTTCCTTAGTTAAAATATTATAAAATCTGACTCTTGAACTATATTCTAATAATCTTTCATAGGGAGAAAATAGCCAGGTATTAGGCATGTAATAAGTGAGGAAGTTGTGCATGTGAAGGGAAACAGTTGTTTCTCATCCTGGGCCAAGTGCCTCATGATAGTAAATGGTTGTCCTTGAAAACTCTTTGCTTGTGCTGGTGGCCATAAGCATGTTGTCCCAGGCAGATTCAAAGGCTGTTCTATGAGAAATAGACAAGATAATATACTTTGTTTTGGAAGGAACTTCTCATGGCATAAGACTTATAGGCTTATAGGCTTATAGGCTATGTAGTCAAGTAAATGGATGGAGAGAAAACAAACCTCATTTTGAAAAAGTACAAGTCAGGACCATTTTAAAAAGACAAGTTGAAAATAGGACAAAAATAAACACATTTTAGCAGGTTATAGGGCTGAATACAAGAGTTGTGAAGGCCAAAATCAAATGTGAAAGTTAAGTACTCTGAGCAGAGCATGAGTAGAGAGGATGGTTTCTCAGACGATTAATGAGGAATTACCGTGTGCCATGTTCTGGATGGACTGAGCACAGCTGCACTTGTCTTGACCCAACAAAGTATAGCCCCATGCTATCCTAGATGCTCAACTTAGCATCTGTCCAATGGTAGTTTTTCATTCATTGCTTAAGAGAACAGAAAGAATCCGAGTCTCCTGTGCACTGAAAAGCAGGGATTATTCATAACTTCCCAGCATTAGTATCACTTTATATAGATAAGGATTTACAATGTGCTTAGAGTATGTATGAAACTCCCTTTAAGTGGGAAAATGACCTGCCCACGAGACAACTCCCTATTTCCAGGGTGATTTCAGAGGTGCCTCTTTTTGAGTGATGCTCCTGGGCAACTCCCACAGCTATGTTCTTCTCTGAACAAGCCCTCTCTATGTAAAGCCAGGTACAGAGTAAAAATCTGGCAAATTAAGAAAACCCTTGGAACCACTAGCTTCCTGGTATGCGGCAGTAATTCTAAGCTATCTGGAGCCTTTAAAAAAAAAAAAAACTCACTTCCCTGAGTCTTTGCTCTTCACCAGAGAATGTTAAAGTTTCATCTTGGTGAATTACAACCAAGTTCTGCTCCCTAAGTGTTTACTGGGAGTGGGAGAAGGGTAAAGTGAGGAAATTACAGAAGGAGAGAAGCGTGGGAGAAAACCTCCAGCTTCCTTCCCCTTCCACCTTCCTTCTCACTGCTCTATTGAAGGGTGTATAAATCCTGCTCTTGGTTAGAATTCTTCTTATTAACAGTGTTATATACATATAAATATATATATATGAGTATATTCCTTTTTTCATCCCTCTAGACATAAACAAAACTTTCCTTGATGACAAAAACTCATGGCCATTTTTTTGTTTGGGTTTTTTGTTGTTCAAGGCTTTTTTATATTTGTTTATTGGGTGGATTTTTTTTCCCTGGATACTAGCTCTGTGAAGGAAAATAAAAAGCGTAGTGTGTGTTAAAAAAAAATTAAAATTAAAAAAAGCTTTTTTCCTTTTCTTTTTAAATGTATTTAAATTCTGTTTCTCTGTTCTGTTACTTTACACTTATGAATGCTCTGCTCTTCTGTGATCTTAAAACAAAATGAAATAAACGTGAAAAGGAGATGTGTCTTCATTGACCTGAGTCAGTGATCTCATGGTTGACTGCACTGCTTCTTGGAAGTTTTTCATGAATAAGATAGGAAATGAAGCCAATGATAATGAAAACTATGTGAAGAAGGGGTGGACCACACACGGAAGAATCACTTGCAGGCCCTCTATCAATGTCTCTTCTATCACAGAAGGTAATGTGGTATTTACAGTAATTGTCTTCATCTAAGCAAAGAGAGTCTCTGAAAGTTTTTTCTTTTTCTCCCTCAAGGACTCATAAGAATTAAGCAGAAATTACCATTGAAAAGTTACAGATAAAGCATTAAGAATTTTTGATTGTTAGACTTGAGTGAGACCTTAGGACATGATACCAAAAATCATTAGGGAGTATATCTCCGTAATAGGGGTTATCTTTAAGGTTGAGTTTTAATAAGTTCCAACCTGATAGCAGTAGGAGGAAATAAATTACCTTCTAAAGCCACTTTTTTTTTTAACTTATTAAATAAGCAGTTTGTTCTCTATTCTTGCTGAGAGCTGTTACCTTCACAACACATTTTCAGAATCTCTATAGAATCCCTATATCATTGCACAGGACAGACAGGAAATGGCAGGAGGAAATGAGAAATAAGCAATCCGAAGAGGTGAGGTTGACTAATTGTGCATCAGAAGTGATCGGGAGGGTCTGAAGTTTGACTCTGAGCTGCCAAACTGGGTCAGAAAAAATAAGAGAACTGATCCCAAATCAGGGTGGGTGGCTGGGGGAGAGTCTGAGGGAATGAGCACTCATGATCGCCTTCAATAATCAGCAAAGGGTCTCAGACAGAAGCAAAACCTCCTCTTCCCTCCGGTTCAAATAGATAGTTTAAGGGCCCAATCTCCCCAGATTTGAATTTTATATAAAACTCTTGAAAGTGCCTTCTTCAATGAATTTGCCAAACTCAAGGTTAAAGACATAGTTCTCAAGTAAGATAGCCCTCACATCAGACACCAGCCACAAATTCAGGGTCCTCAGGCCCCCCTCATTTCTGATCAGCTGGCTACAAATTCAGGGGTTCCCACTCACCTCTCAGATTTAATAATTTCTAGAATGACTCACAGAACTCAGGAAAGTGTAATACTTATGATCACAGTTTTATTATACAAAAGGATACAAATCAGAATCAGCCAAAGGGAGAGACGTGTAGGGGGAGGTCTGAGAGAGTCCCGACATGAAATTTCCATTGTCCTTTTCCTGTGGAGTCAGAATACATTACCCTTCAAACACACTGATGGGTGACAATGCACAGTTACCCACCCAAGCTGTGGTGCCCAGAGGTCTTACTGGAGTTTCATTGCTTAGGCACGATTGATTGAATCACTGGCTACACAGCAGAACTCAATCTTCCAGGCTCCTCCCCTGACAAGATGTCAGGCTGATATCACTGCCACGTGACTCAGAGCCCCAGTGCTCTAAACACATGGCGGGTGGGTCAGTCTTTAGTCATCTTGTTAACATAAACTCTCTAGGGGCCCACCGTGAGTCCCCTCATTAGCTAAACTATCAAGTGTGGTCCAAGGGGGCCCGACATGAAATAACAAAGAAACTCCTATTACTTAGAAAATTCCAAGGATTTAGAGGTTACCTCCCAGGAACTGCAGACAAAGGCTAGCCAAAGTCTTTATTATGTCCCTCCCACTACAAATCTTGTGAAAAACCACCTGAGTCTCAATGAGCATTGCCCCCAGCTGGCTTGAGATTTTATTTCCTTTAAGCCTCAGAAGCTTCAGGGTTAAAAAATTAACACCAGCTTGAGGCTTTGCTATCACTGGTGGATCAGAAGAAATTCCTTCTTGGATACCCCAATTTTCTACTCCCTTTATACCCATCTATTTAGAAGTATGTCCAAAACAGTAGGTGAGATTAGGAAGAAGGTGAGTCTGTGATCTCTTAAGGAAAGGACCATGTCTTTTCCACCCTTGTGACTCTTTCACATCCAGCATGATGAAAGGCTAATGGCTTAGCAAACATTTGTCAAAATAGAACTGAGTTGTGTTTAATGCAACCAACAAATTTACTCCATGTGGAATTCTTTTCTACCAATCACTATAACCTCACCACAGCTGTGGAAGATGTCTGAATTTAAATCTTTGGAACAAAAGGCAGATCCCTCCCTTACATATACACAAAACTGTTACATAAATATGGAAAACTTGGCTGCCCATAATCCCAAGACTGAAGACTTAATGGTCTTTGTTGTGAAGACAAAAAGGTCCTCTTTCCACTTTCCTACCTAAGTTGTTCTCTTGTACTCCCTAGACTGGAGACTGGCCAGTTGGGGTAGATTTCCATCAGTCAAAGCTGTTTCCTGACCAAAGAATCTCAAACTATTGAGGATCTATAGCAGACCCTGGGAGTTGTATGGGAGAACATGCATGGTGGGGTTGCATGATCTAACTGAACCATCTCTCATAGACCCAACCATTCTCAATGAGAAGGCGCTGGTTGACTTGGCATGTATTTTAAAACAAGACATTACGTTTTCCCTCCATAAGATAGTGTGAAATTTTGACTGGCCATGTTATCTTTACTTTGTGTCATTTCCACCTGCTCTCCCTGCCCCTGTCCAGCCTCCCAGATCAAACTAGACATCTGCTGATCTAGTAGCAAAGGCTCCTATTCCCCAAAGAACCTCTACCTTAGGTTTTGCATGCCTGGAGAAGATGCTCCTGCTAATGGGAGCAAATACCAGAGGTAGATCCTGATCAGAAACCCAGGAATGGGGAAGGATGCTGATCCGGTTAAGAGAAATGGTACAGTTGTAGCCCCAAGCAGCTCCAGCTTAAGAGCGAGCAGAAGCTCCCAGGCAATGGTCAATGGAAGAAGCACAGCAGCAACCACAGCCTCCACCCATAGACCTCTATTCTGTTAACACTTTGACTCCAAATCCTTGGACTATGAACATGCCTCTGTATCCTTCTCTTATTTTCTGGCTCCTAGATGATTAGCCTAACTTGCATTACTGAGTTTTTGCCTTAATATGTAAACTCTCAATCTCTGAGCCAGCAATTCTGAGATTGCGTAGCCTTCAAGTAGCATCAGTTCACCCAGATACATTATTATTTGAGTAAATTCTGAAAGAAAAAAGAAAACAAAAGCTCCCAGAACCAAGAGGACTCACCAGGGGAAGGCTGAAAATTCCTTCTGGATGGAGTCACTTCCTACAAGCAAGGGAGCCGGATTGTGCACTTTATGCTCCCCAGGTCTGGCCAATCCTTCCCCACACAGCCCTTCCACAGCCTCTACCAGTTACACTGCCCTGAACTGATTTAGCCAGGTCTGGAGAGCTATGTAGCCCAGTTAAGAAAACAGTGAGTCAAGAGGAGGCCTAAGTCATTCCCATTAAATACACATGGGCTCTCCCAAGACACAGACATCCCTCTACCCTACTCCCAGTCACCATGCAGCCATGTTCTGAGACCTGGAGAATCTGTCTCAGGGCATGACTAGTGATACAATGGAGAAAGGTACAGAGCTCTCCCTGGGAATCCATTAATCCTTTGTGATACAAACTCCATCTTCCTGTGAGAAAGCCCAAACCAGGCTTCTTGACATTGGGGAAGGATCAGATCCTTATTCCTAAGGAGCTACATCCTGGTATTTTTCCCTCTTTGATCCTAATTTGTGATGGAATAATGGTACTTTCAGGAAGACAAGATATTTGGGTATCAACTAGTTGAACTACCATGAACCCCAATTACCCAGTTCTGCCTCACATCCCAAATGAACATTGCAAAGAAACAGAAAAATGCAAACACAGGAGAGTTAGTTTCCAAGAATGGTTAGTGTTAACAATGCAGACCAGCAGTCCCCGGGCTGCTGTGATACTGACCTTCCTGTGAATCCCTTTTTCTTGCCCTTGCCTATATACACTGCCTCTGAACTGCAGTGAACTGAGGTTTCCTTTTCTTTTTTTCCTGTTTAAAGCACCTTAAACAGGCAATAAGCTCCTCACCTTCCCAAAGCCCTTTTGAAAATAAGAAGTAATAAAGCAGAGGTTAAAACAAAAATTCCTGGTGGATACAGTCTCTGTTTTCATTAACATTTTAAATGGTTATTTCTAATGGTGCATTTAACTAAAGCTAACTTATCCATGGGAAGAGAATGTAGCCATTAAGATCAGCATCTGTTGAACAAACTGAGGCTCCACATCCGGTGATGCATGATTATAACACCAAGAATATTACATGTTAACAGCAGACTCATTAACATTAATTGCTGCATTTAGTCCCACTTAAAACTTCCTGTATATATAACATTTGCTAAATACATGATCCTTTTTGAAATAAATACGCCCTAAAATATCATCACATAAATAACAAAGGAACTAAATGGAGATTGGCATGTGTGATGTACTGATGAGAAGAAAGGAGAGCTAATGAAGACATCCGTGGCCAGACGAGGTGGAGAGAGAAAACCACCATTTGTTGACATGGTACAAAATTCAACCTGAAAAGGGAGACTCACGTAGAAGGGGGTAACAGCTACCAATGCAAGGTTACTGCTCAGTAATCAACAAGTTGTTCAATGCGAGTGGTAGAAAAAAACTCTGGAGAGGTGTGAAAACACAAATGCCAAATACTGTGCTATTTGATTTTCATGAAGAGGCTATAGTGGGCCAGGCACCATGCTTAATTATTCACTTGCTCCCTGAGGGCAAGCTCATGTCGGTTGGAGTTTCTGGCTGGAAAGAAGATATTTGACAATGATTTATAAGTCACTCCTTTCATGATGCAAATATGGCATTTTAATGACTCTTTCCGAGTCCTGCCATTTGGCCAAACAGACTATGAATGGTTAGAGCTGAGTCCAAGTTGACCTGGGATCCCTAAAAGATGGGGCTGTGAGCACAGTTTATAAATAGAAGGGGCAGCTTTTCAGAAGAGTGTTATGTGAGATGAAGTTGTGGCGGCAAATCAGCACTGCCTATTGGAAGAAATGGCTATGATGCTCCTGTGTGATATGACATGGGATTGCTCTAACGAAGAGGAGATGAGTCTGAAAGGAAAATTCATGAACGCTTTTTCCATCTTTACAAAGGCGCAGAGCTCCATCCCCCCGAAAGCCGGTTAGGGGAAAGGAGAAAGAGGAGAGAAAACCTAGTGAAGAATAAATTGCTGTCATTGGCACAAAAGGGTGTCATAAAGATTATTCAGGAACCCCAAATCAAGAGTAAGGCTGAACTCCATTTGGAGGTTAAGGTGGTGTGGGAAAGCGCAAGGGAAAGACTTTACAGAAACACATTGTTGACAGTGGTGATAAATAAACAATTTTCAAGCCCACACATTTTGTATGTATTATTTTCTCGAATCATCATATGAATTCTGTGAGATTGTTTATACTATTAGTCTCATGGTATATAGAAAGAAACTAAATCTTTCAAAATTAAATGATGGCCCAAAGGAAGTGAATAGACTGGAATCCAAACTCAGACACCTCCACAGGCACCACTCATAACCACAAACTCTATCTCCAAGCACAAAGGAAAGGTACCAGTTGGAAGATTCACTGTAAAAGTACTATATCTTGAAGCAGCATATATCATTTCACAGAATTTCTTTACGTAATTATCCCAGGGTCCAAATAGTAATAATAAATGCAATGAAAATTAATGGTGTGACAGTAAGAGTGAGTCCATGTTTCATAGATAAGGAAACTAAGCCTCAGAAAATTAACTGCCTGGCCAAGGTTACACAGCTGGCTGAATAGTGGCACCCCAGGTCCTGATTTCTAGGCCTTCTGGTCTAATATTAGTGTGGTTTCCACTACAGACCTCTCTCCCTGTGGAAACTGGAAGAGGACACTCAGTGGCCAACTTCACTAGTCCATGTGAATCTGTTTGGAGGGGATTATGGGCTGAATAGTGGCCCCTCAAAATTCATAGTTGAAGCTCTAAACCACACACCCCACCTCCGGCCCTCCAGAACCTTAGAAAATGACTGTGTTTGGACATAACGTCTTTAAACAGGTAATCAAAGTTAAATGAAGTCATAAGGGTGGGGCCCTAATCCAATATGAATGGTGTCCTATAAAAAGAAGAGACACCAGGGATGCAAACACACAGGAAAAAGACCATATGAGGACACAGCAAGTATGTGGCCATTTGCAAGCCAAGGAGAGCCTCAACCCAGCAGGCACTTTGATCTTGGACTTCTAGCCTCCAGAACTATGAGAAAATTAATTTCTGTTGATTAAGTCACCAGTATGTGGCATTTTGTTTTGGTAGTCTCAGCAATCCAATGCAGAGAGCAAGCTTATTTGTCCATGTGAGATTTTGATAAATGTTTTTACTTTTCAACCCTAGGGTGACAATTGCTATAGGGACAGTTATTTCTACTCTCACTCCAAATCTGAAGGCAAACCACTGAGGCTTATAAAGTGGTAAATTTGGGGATAAGTGTACGAAACACTAGTATGTATGTGTGTGTGTGGGGGGTAATATACATACTGTGAGACTCTACACACACACACACACACACACACTACATTTCCACTCTCAATAGAAAATACAGTTAGAGAGGGACCCACCCCAGCTCCACAGCACAGATCCACAGATTCATCTGAATTCTGTGAGACTAGCTCTCATTACGGTACAGCACTGAGCACAGAACTGAGAAGCACACATTGACCACTACTGTAGACTCAGCTTGTCACAGCTTCAATGAAACCCAGTTAAAGTATGAGTTCCTTGGCTGAACCTCTGATGGAGGATGGTAAGAAAATGCACTAAGCAGATTCAAGCAGAAAGGGCTGTCAAAAAGGAGTGAAAAGGAAACCGAGGAAGTGAAATGTAAATGTTCAAATATTAGGAAGATAATTAAACAATTATTTAATGATGTGAAGATATATAGTTGACTATTTCTGAAAAACCTATGGCTTTGAAAAACCTGTGGTTCTGAAAAACATGCTTCTTTACAGTGTTATCTTGCCTTGGCCCTGGGGAGCATATTTTGACCCTCAAAAATTGAGACAAGAGTAATATGTCTCTCCATTTGATAATAACCATATTACGAAAAGTGTTTGCACTTTGAGGGCCCAAAACATTTTTCTCTTCCTATTTCTTATCTGCATCACAATCCATTAACCTCACTGAGAAATATTTTATCTCCAAAGTGCATTCCTAGAATGTCCCCAGCATGTTCCAGAATAAGGGTCAAACACCAAGATGGCCACCCTGCTGAGCGCTCACTCTGAGTGACCATGAGATGGCCATCCTCCCCCCTGCCCCACCATTCAATCATACAGATAGACAACCACTCCTCACATGGCAAAATAAGCTGTACTGACCAAAACATTTTCATGAGACCATTTGTTGTGGTGAGTGAGTTTGGGCATCTCTGCCCACGCCCATATGCATTGAGTTATCTCCTGCCAAAACAGTTTTTAATCATCCTACCCAGGCTTTCTAAATGTGGCCCCCATCCCCCAAATCTGGAACAAGATTGGGTAATGTTGGCAAAATAGTAACTGAGACTGGGATAGGGAAAATCCCTTTCAACCTTCCCACCACTTGTGCAAGCTATAGTTAGCATAGACCTCGCAAAATCTCCCTTCTTCTTTTGTACTTCTAGAGAAGATGAAAGGGATTAGGTCAGGAGTCACAGATGTGATTCAAAAGAACTCATTTTTGAAGGTATATGTTGCTGTTGGGCTTTGCTTTGTTTGTTGATGAGTAGGTGGCAGAAGCCTCTTCAAGAGTGCTTGTCATGTACATTTGGATTCTGAGCAGCTACTGGTCTATTTCCCAAAGGACAAGCTAGCCCATAGAGGTCAGTGGAGAGAGAGTGAGCATGAAACCTGGATCAGATAACAAAAGCAGATGTGGCTGATGGCACTGGGCAAGGCGGGCGTTAATAAGCCCGCATGCACCTGGGGTTCTGTCAGACAGGAATGGATGACATAATTGTTTCTGCCTCTAATGATCTAGTGATGTGGGAGACATGAGAATACTAAAACAAGACAGAAAAATGGAAACTCATTTCTAGCAGCTGCCAAACAAAATGGGATGTAAAATAGGAGAGAAGTATATTGAAATGTTCATGAGGTTCACTTCACCAGAATGAAACTTTACCTCTCACAGATGTCAAATCCTCCCCTCTTTTTCATGCATAAGTCCCCTCCCATTTCCCATCAAACTGTTGCTCCCCGCGTTCTTCCTGCATCCTTTGCTGTCATTCTATTCCCACATCACTGTCACTTTGCCTCTCTCGCTTCATAATTTCCTTCATTCTTCCTATTCCTTTCTCTCCTCTCCATTATCCTGTCACAAACATGCTCTTATAGTTTCTATCACTCTCTCTCTCTCTCCCTCCTTCACACACACACACACACACACACACACACACACACACACACACACACACACACACACACCCTTCTCATTCATTAGTAATTAACCTAAGAACCACATCTCCTATGCCCAGCAGCTGAATGGAGCTGTAAAAATGCTCCCTTTGAGAATCACCCAGAGGTGACAGGGGCTGCAGGTGGGCGGTAGGTAGGCGCTGCCGCGATGCTCGCACCCGCCACGAGGGGGCAGAGGTGCGCGCCCACGGGCGAGCGCCCCCGCCGAGCACACCCCAGAGTGCCTGGGGAGGCGGGCTCGGAAGGTCGCCTCTCCGGCGAGCACAGCTGGGCGCTGCGAATAAGCAAGCAATTCCTGATGAGTGCGGGCGGGGTGAATTCCGCCTCGGGCTAGTACAGATATATCATTTCCAGGAACAAAGGCGTGAGTCACGCTGCCTCTGATAAGGGAAGGAAAAGAGGCAGAGCTGGGCGAGCCCGCTGGGCGCCCCCGCAGCCGTGCGTATCCCCGACGTAATTGTTTGCTGCCCTCAGTCTGGGCCCCTGTGGCCCCCGCGCCCATTCGCGCTTCCTCTAGTCCTCCTCCCCTGGTAGCTGGACCTTTCACCCCTGTCGCCAGGTCAGGAGGAATCTAAAAGGCGGCGTTGTGTGTTTGGCCACCAGGGGCCAGGCAGTGATGGAGCGGCCTACAGTGTGTGTGTGTGTGTGTGTGTGTGTGTGTGTGTGTGTGTGTGTGTGTGTGTGTGTGTGTGTGTGTTGCAGGGGAAGATTGATTTGCAGCCCACAGGGGCCAGCCCGGCGAGCAGCCCTGCCCTGCGAGTGCGGCTGTGAGCAGTGACAGTTTGGCGAACTGGACGGCAGGTGGCGGTAACGCCACCTGTCAACCTACAGGCTCCTCGTAGCTGGAATTGGAGCTCTGTGAAAGCGTCATAGGTCAGCCCCCGACACACACACACTCACACACAAACACACACGCACTCCTGGTGCCCTGTTGGGATTCCACTCCTTCTAAAATATTCCAAAATAGGGTGGAGAGGGGTAATACCATTAATAAAATAGTAATAATAAACATTTATTGAGAGCTAACTATGTGCCAGGCATGTACTGCTTTTACGTTAATAACTAATAGCAATATGCCAACAAAACGTTGATTGAGAAATTAATTCTATCTTATTTCCGTGGTTTCAGGTTGAGAGTATGAGAGGTATTTTTTCCCTGCCAAGAAGGTAGTTAGGTCTGGGGTCTTCCTACCTCCGGAGGAGCTAGAAGCCTTACTTATTTACTTTTAGAGAAGCTAGGGTTATTTGGCTACTTTAGGCGAAATTCAGCCTCCAGAGTGTTTCCTCCAGAAAGTATTTTTGTAATGGAAATTTTCACGAAACTAGCCAGATTTACAGCTTCCCTTGAACAAGTAGAACATCTGGAGACACTGGTCCTAAAAGGCAACCATCGGTGGGAACCGAGGAGCAGGGTCAAGTTTGCCACAGTACCTGCCTCGCCCTATTGTCTTACACTCAGCTTTTTCACCTGCATGGCCTTGTGAGGCATCTGAACATGAGACTCCTGGTGTACTCAGGGCTCATAGAAGTTGAGAACTGAGCTATCAGAGAAGAAGGAGCCTCGATGAGGAGACTCCTTTCTCATGAAGAGAAAGGGAATGGCTGATCTGAGGACTGAGTTGAAGTACAGCCTGATACAGGGTATCACAAATAGATCAGCACTCTGCTTCCACACATTGCCCAGGGGTGGCCAAAGCTTGGGAGAGAAGAGTGTTGTGATACCTGGGGCCCCAGGTGTGGAAGCTGTGTTGAAGGTCCCATGGGCTCGTGCTAGCAATGGAGGGGGAATCACTAGCAGAGCTCCTTGCCTGCGGCTAGGCCATGTGAGCTGGATCAAGGAGATGAACAGGAATCACCTACAAGAAACCTCTTTAGGGAGGCCCCTGGTCCCCTGGGATTCTTGTATGATCCCAAGGGAGGTGGAAAGCCCCCCCCCCCCCCAAAGAATGATGGAGGTAAGTTTACCTGCCAATTTTGATATGTGGGAGCTGAACTCATTTAATTTGTCTTAGACAAATAAAGAAATGTAATTTTTTTCCAGCATCCATATATTTGTAACACTAACATTTACAGAGGGCTTGTTATGCTAAATCTGATTCTTTTTTTTTTTTCTCTTTTGCGGTATGCGGGCCTCTCACTGTTGTGGCCTCTCCCGCTGCGGAGCACGGGCTCCGGACGCGCAGGCTCAGCGGCCATGACTCACAGGCCCAGCCGCTCCGCGGCATGTGGGATCTTCCCAGACCGGGGCACGAACCCGTGTCCCCTGCATCAGCAGGCGTACTCTCAACCACTGCGCCACCAGGGAAGCCCTAAATTTGATTCTTATAATAACCCATTGAAGTGGACACCATTGTTATCCCCACTTTCTATCTGAGGAAAATAAGACGTGGAGACCTAGATAAAATGCTCACAGCCATACAACTAGTAAATTGTGGTGCCCAGTCTTAAATGCAGATGAGTGTGTGACTCTAGTTCAGGAGTCAGCAAACTTTCCAGAACGGGCCAGATAGTAGATCTATTTTAGACTCTGTGGCCATATAGTCTCTGTTGCAGCTACTCAACTCTGTATTATTGCATGAAACAATGCATAAATGAATGAGCATATCTGTGTCCTAATTAAACTTTATTTATGAACACTGAAATGTGAATTTCTTGTCATTTCTACTTGTCACAAAATATTACTCTTAAAATTTTTTTTCAACAATTAAAAAATGTAAAAGCCATTCTTAGCTTAGCTCTCAGGCTGTACAAAAACAGTCAGGGGAAAAAAAAACAACAACAACAGACTAGATTTGGCTTGTGGGCTGTAGTTTGTCAACTCCTCCCTAGGGTCTACACTAATCTGTACACTTTGCAGGCACTTCCTGCCTAGTGGAGAAAAAACAAAGATATTTTCCCTACTCACGTTTCAACAAGCATAAAAAACTGTCTGCTCCCTAAAGGAGTAGCTCTTCAACTCCAACCCATCATTATATCAAGCTTATAATCCATGAGGGAGTATGATATATTAGAAAGAGCAGTGGATTTGACGTCAGAAAAGCTGGCTTCAAATTCCAAGCTGTGTGATTTTGAGCAAATGACCTAAGTTGTCAGAGGTTCAATGTCTTTATTTGACAATCGCAATGCTTGCCTCAAAGATTAACTATGGGCCATGTCTAAATCAGAAAAGGCACCTGAAATACATAGTATAGACAGGAAAATCCAGAATTTGGGGTGCCTAAACTTTATTCAATTTAGAGGACCTTATCTAAGAAAAAGAATATAAAATTTTTATTAAAGAAGTAGCCACTGACAGTAAACGTTTAGAATTTGGGGTGGCTAATCTTATTCTGTTTAGAGGACCCTATCTCAGGACAAAAATATACACTTTTTATTAAAAAACTTGCTGCTGAAAGTCAATGTTTATTTAGAATGAGAAAAAAATCCCAGCAAATAATAGAAGTCTCTGACATTCAAGCTGTTTTCTTCTGAGATTTCTTCCAGCAATTTACCAAAAATGTTTACATGCAAAATTGTCCTAATTATGACCTGGCTTTCCCTTCCCATCAGAAGGTGCTAGAACCCCCAGCAACTCGCAGCATTCATAGGTGTCCGTGCATGTCAGAGGCCCTGAAGCTTAGTGTCACAGTGTGGCGGCAGCAGTGGGAAAGTAGTAACACAGAGGGGAATTGATCAAATAAATAAACATATTGAGGGTAATGGGAGCTAAGTTTCTCATTGTCAGAGAAGGAAGGGGGGGATATTGAAAACAGAATGAACTCTACTGTGACAGGATGGAATCAGAGGTACTGGTGTGAACTCAATTTTCGATACAGGCAGATACAAATAGAGATGATAGATAACTAGATAGATAGATAGATGGGAGTAGATAAATGTAGATGTAAATGTATGCACAGGTATGTGTGTGCACACAGCCATGATCCTAACACTGTCCGCTAAGAGCAGCAACACCACAAAGTAATGAGCTCACTTAGTTCCCGGAACTTGTTTTCTAAATACCATTCTCCAGTAAAAGGAACCAGGGTCCTTGGAGAGATAGCTGATTCCAGAGTTGGGGCAGAGAAAGTATAAAATAAACCTGGAGCATTTTACTGTGTCCAAAATTTTTTTTAAAAAAAGCTCAAAGAACGGGAGAGATATAGGAAAAGGTCAGAAGCCAGCTTGAAAGCACTATCACTGGCAAAATATGAGATAATGTGAACATTAAAATTAAGTATGATAGCAACAGATTACAAATGGCTGAGTAAAATAGGTGAGTTCACACTGATATAAATAAATCAATGAATAAATTGAAATTTTAACGAGGAGGGAGATATTTACATAGTTTACATAGTTTCAGGGTAACCCCTATCCCACCTCTGTGACACCCACAAACACCATGAATACTCACTAATCATAAAGGGAAAAGAGGAACTGTGCAGTGGAGAAGTCTGGAAGACACTACTTTCATTAAGGGATCAAAGTGGACATCATCAGTAATGGGGTGAATCAAAATCATGGGCTCCTGGGCTTCCCTGGTGGCTCAGTGGTTGAGAGTCTGCCTGCCGATGCAGAGGACACGGGTTCGTACCCCGGTCCGGGAAGATCTCACGTGCCGCGGAGCGGCTGGGCCCGTGAGCCATGGCCGCTAAGCCTGCGCGTCCAGAGCCTGTGCTCCGCAACGGGAGAGGCCACAACAGTGAGAGGCCCGCGTACCGCAAAAAAAAAAAAAAAAAAAAAAATCATGGACTCCTGATAGGATGCAGAGAAGGGGCACAGCATCACTTCTGTGATAAGCATAATCATAAGGAAACAGAGATAAGCCCAAATTGAGGGGCATTCTACAAAATAGTTGGCCTACAGTCTTCAAAATGATCAAGGTCATGAACCAGGAAAGACTGAGGAACTATTCCAGATTGAAGGAATCTTGAAGAGACATCATCACTAAATGCAACACATGTTCTGAACTAAATATTTTTCTATAAAAACCAATGTTAGGATAATTGGTAAAACTTGAGTGGGATCTGAAAATAGGATAGGAGTAAAGTAAAAATGTTAATTCCTGACTTGATGATTATAGTGTGGTTCTGCAGAAGACTTTTTTTAAATATACAATAACGGACTCAGGGATTATGAAGCACTGTGCTGGTAACATTCTCTAATGACTCAGAGGAAAAAATAACTTTGTACTAAACTCAAAGTTTTCTGGAAACTGAAAAGTGTTGAAAAATTAAAACTGCATATTAAGCATAAAAAGGAAACTATTAGATTATAAATTTCATGAGACCAAGAACTATGTCATATTTCTTTTGAATCTCATAGAAATTCATAGATCTGGACATATTGTAAGTATTCAACAAATGCTGTTGAATGGAAATTTATTGAATGAAATGGGCAATGGGACATTATTTAAAGTGTCAGACTACCATAAATGTGGCCTCTAGTATTTTTTAAGGACTAAGAAAGCATTTATACAGGGCAAACCATCTCTGCTTTATGCAGGCATAAGTAAAATTTGATGTTGAAAGCAAATAAAATGCACAAAATTAATGTACGTTAATTATGAAAATAAACATTTTTGTTTCTTGATGGTTTGACATAGTAATAACCTGAGAAATACTAAAAAGGAATTTAAGTACTCTTTTATAATTATTTCAATCCATAGAAAATTTTAGGCTTAAACATAGAGGTAAAAACATTGTGATCTGATACATAAATCAAAATGGTAGTGTAAAAAAATTAGTAATCTTTTATACTGCATAGAAACCCTAGCTATGCAGCACTGCGCTATGTATTTATAAGTTACGGTTCTATTGGAGAAGCAGAACCACCGTCAATGACACAGAATCAGGAATTTATTATACAGGTGATTAGTATGAATATTATCCCCATATATATGTAATCATGGGAAGGAGTTAAGCAGTCCACTGTCTCTGCATCTGCTCTTGGGACTCAGCAGGTCAGGAAGGGTAGATGTATGTGAAATGGGTAGAGCAGGGACAAACTGGGACCCTTGCCTGTTTTCCATGGTCCCCATCAGAGTGACTTTCAGGATAAATCGACGCTCTTCCTCACAGAGCTGTACACACACTTAGCCCAGGATTCAAAGAAGCTGACAGGAGCTGAAGGCACCCCAGGCCAGCAAGGTGAGCCAGCAGACCGGCACCAACCTGTGTGAGTTGTAACCACACCTGGTCCTGCACCCACCTTCAAAGCAGAAACATGGCTGTGCTTCTCTTCTGCTTTCAAAATATCATACACTTTTCTCTTGTAGCCAGCCATAACCTGGAAATGAGGGAATTCTTGGAAATGTGGTTCCATCTTAGCCAGGCAGACATAGCACAAAGCCACCAGAAATATATAGGAGTCTTTATGATTGTAGCATAAAGTTCACTGTATTTTTTGCTTGGGAGAAAGCAGTGCATTTTGAATATTCAAAAATAAATCACAGATCTATGGGCTCCAACAATATACTTTCCAGATACTTATCAGGTTACTTTCCTAGTTTGGGGGCTATGGAGATTCAGTGGGAGAGAGATCAGGAAGGAGGAAAGTGCTCTAGGTGATTTCAGAGCATGGACTCCAGAGAAGATGACAGGCCAACTTGGATGGAGTCACATAGTCCAGGCCTTTCAACGGAAATTAAGACAAGGATGGTTCACTAAAGTCCTACAAGATAAATACAATATCAGCTTCAGGAGCCATCCAAAAAAATAAGATATAAGAAATATTGCCTATTGCCATCTGTCTGGCATAAGTGGCAAATTCAGAAAAGGCCAGCAGCCACCAACTGTGATGCTGAATGATGCTTAACATGTTGAAAATTGTACTTTAATTTTGTCCTTCACTCTAAACTTTCACAGTCTGCCCCTCTTCCAGACGTCTCCATTTCTTTTTTTTTTTTACCACTTTATTGGAGTATAATTGCTTCACAATGGTATATTAGTTTCTGCTTTATAACAAAGTGAATCAGTTATACATATACATCTGTTCCCATATCCCTTCCCTCTTGCGTCTCCCTCCCACCCTCCCTATCCCACCTCTCCAGTCAGTCACAAAGCACCGAGCTGATCTACCTGCAGACATCTCCATTTCTGAATTGACCCTCGATCCACCCCATTTCTTAAGGCAAAAATCTAGGTGTCAATCCTGATTTCTCTCTTTCCTTCATCCCGTCAACTCACTTTGTCAATTCTATCACCAAAACACATCTTAAATATTTTCAACTCTGTTGTCACCTGCAAAACACAAGCCTGATCCACTGCTAGAGCTTTCTAACTGGTTTCCTGCTTCCATTTTTCCTTTTCTAATCCACTCTCTGCACAGTAGCCAAAATGCTAATAAAAAAGATGAATCTTACTAAGTATTAAGTTCATAATATCTATATTTATGAGCACTATCCTGGGTGTCAACATGAGGTTTCTGAGCAGACCTAAATTACTGAGAGGAAAGGTGCCATGGCAGAAAATGCATGGGCTTTGGAGTCAGAGTCATGGGTTCAATCTTAACTCTACTACTTACTTGCAAGGTAACCTTATATGGATGAGAATCCTGAGGCTGTTAGGAAAGGAGTGACTTGTCTAATGATATTAATGCCGATTTTATAGGATTTTTGTAAGAATAAAATGGAAAGTATTCACCTAAATATCAGAGCCCTTCCATTCTTCCCATACCCATAGCCCTCTATCTCCAGTCCCTTACACACCACTGAAATAGTGATCCTTGAGTCCACTTGGCTCTCAGCCTCACCCAGTTCAGCAATCGTTGACCATCTGCATATATTAAGAATTTTAATACACATGAAGGGCCTATATGCTATAATTCCAAGGCATGAGGTACATATTATCTAATGGAGTGGTCACGAAAAACAGATGCCTGCCTTTCTGGTTCCCTGCTCAAAGGATACCAAGGAACACTGTAAGCTGATATAAGCTGATACTCAGAGGTTGGTCCTCACCCTGGGTTGATTATGGACTTGTTGTTTCAAACTTTCTGATTCAAAATTAAACACATAAATAAATGACCATAATCCAATCTGTCTCCCAGTGTTTCATATGAAATAAATATTTAAATAAAGGGTGAGTGGTTTGAAAGCATAATGTGCTGAATAGTGTAATGTGCTATGGGACCAGATCTTTATGAAGACATTAGAGGCAGAATTGGCCACAGGCCCAAAATGGGAACTATTCATCTTTCTCTAGATATAAAAACCATACTGTAATGCCCGTTCATTGGGATTTCAACATCAGTGGGCTCTAAACTTTAGATCATGTACCCAATCTAGAAAATAACTTGAACATGTACCCTCAAACATGTATATTTATATGTAGTTGCATTTCTGTACTAATGTGTAGTACATAATTTAAAATATAATTTAAAATAATAAATCTTTTTAAAAAGTGAAAGAAAATATACAAATAGAAATTGTAATATTTTCTTTTTGCACTCTGTTGAATCAGCTTGTACTGTGCTACTTTAGAGACCACTGGTTAACTGAATAGACCTATTTATTTTAAAATATTTTAACAGATAGAAAGGTTAATCCTAAACGTTGGAAAATGTGCCATTAAACAAGTAAGTTATCCTGGGTTTTGGTATGACCAAGAAGGGATGAGAAAGGGACAGTGAATCTGTGACCTCTTTCCCCACCCTTACCTCTATTACCCACACTGCAGCTAAAACAGGCAGAAGGTACAGCAAAAAAGGTAAGATGGGCAAAGACTGTACACCAATTCCCTTTGGACATAAGGCACTTTCTCTTTACATAACCAGACAACGAAAAGGGCATCTAGTTTGGAAAAATGGGCTAAGGACTGAATGATGATAAAAATATGTGTCAGGACTGTGGCTACTCCTGCTGCTTTTGTACTTAAATGAAGCTGCAGGGCATGGCAGCACCTGGGTAACATAAATTGTAAGTGTGGGGTAACTACTACCCTCTGGGGCTAATTTTGACTAAGGGGAAACAAGATGGAAAAGAACCAGGAAATAAATCTTTTTTTTCCCCCCCAAGAGATTCTTCTGAATAAGTTTGGACCAACTTGCCCTGTCTAGAAGACATCCCAACCCACATGACCAAGCAATAGGCTATTTTCTTAAGAAGCGTGGCTAGCTAGGTGGCATGCCGCATTTGAGTGATGGTCTGGTCACCTTTGGAACCTCTCCACACTTATAACTCTTATGCTGAAGTGTCACACCTAAGATCTGTACCAAGTGTCCCCACGCCTCTAGACACAGTCTTTGGACCAAGAAACACTTGATTCAAAGGTCATTTCTAACCTTTGAACACTGGACAGCTGCCTGTGGTGGGTCAAAGAGAAGAGCTGGGTCAGGTTCCTTTCCTGGGATTTTGGGTTTGGGCAATTCAAGTGAATGATGTTTATCATCCGTGGATGCTGAGTTATTAACTCTGAGGGCTGGAGTAGCTGCTTTGGGCCATGGTGGAAAAGCCTCTCCAGAGAGAAGAAAATAGCGGATACAAAATGGAAATAAAATTGGTGGAGATGACAAGGTAAGCCCAGAGAAAGAGCTAGGTACATCAGCTGCCTTTGTTTCTTTGCAGTTCCCAGATACATTTCCCACAAAGCCCAGCTGTTCTTTATTTCTCATATTTAAATTGCAGGAGTCTTCTCTGTATCCCTACATCCTTTTCTTGTACCAGTGATATGGGTCTCTGTTCCTTTCAATGAACAGTGTCCCTGACTGTAGCATGACTGCTGCCCAATAGCCATCACAAGTTTAGCTGAGAGAGCAGGTAAAGCCTGATGGTTTGTAGTACATCCATTTCTCCAGACACTGTAAAACTCTGCCTCTGGATTAAATGAAGCCAACAGAGTTGCTAACTTGATGGATTTTGTATTACCAACCCCTTTCCAAGCGCTCTAGAGTAGCTTTTTCAACATTGTATCTGTTATGATACCACGAGTTTTGTTTTTTTTTGAGGGACTTTTTAAGAAGCAGCCCTACAGTATGCAGTGCCTCAAACATGAGAATATTGTTGAGGAATTTGTTTCTGATAATGTGGCATCCTTTTTGTAAAAACCCTCAGGAGAAATGTTTTTATAGTCTAAGAAATAAACCTACTCTTCGCTAAGAAAAACTTGTTTCCTAAGCCCTTATAGTGTTAGAATTTATATAAATGGATGCTAGAAAGCTTAGAATAGGAATCTGTTCTTGCATTAGTTTCATTTCTGATTCTAATTTATGTCCTGACACACTGTTTAACTTCTCTCTCTCTCATTTGCTTCTAATTTACCTTATCTTGATGTATGGCATGTATCCTTGAAGCCATCTTAAATCTTTCCTGGAGTAATGCAGATGTAAAATAAAATATCCCTGATACTGATAACCCAGAAAGCAAAAACTATGATGTTATTTATGATAATACACTTGGAAAAATTAGAATGGTTAAACTCACACAAACTATTGACTAATTTTTAATATAAGACAAGCGGTCTAATGTAACAAGTCCACTAAATTGGTTAGGTTTCAAAATTGTTGTATAATTGTATATAATATACAGCAGAGAGTCATCAAAGGCACCACCCAGTACACAGAGAGTCATTACAGAATAAGCTCACGGAGAACATCAAGAACCTAGTGACAATCCATCACAATTTGTCTCTCATTGATCTGGAATTTTAACATCAGTCTGGGACTCTCATAAAGCATAACAGCATTTAGTAATAAAAAGGAGGCAAAGTAAAATTATTTTTATCAATATAGCCTGGCTACAAAGCTGCATTCACTAATAGAATTGAGTAGATATAGGAATCCCTGTTAACGGCTAATCTGAGTACCCCTTTCTTTTTCTTTCCTAATGCTTAAGGGAAGGATCAAGGTGACCTTTCTGAAGGCTCTCTAAATTCATGGCAGAACCAATGCTTTTTATATTTCCTGTCAACTTATTGACATCCCTCCCTGCTTTTGCAATTATCCTCTGTAAATTGTTCTCCTCTTTTCTGTCTATCACCATCTTAGAATTATTTAAATTCATGGTACCAGGTGAAGGAACTGTTCCTGGCCTCTAATTTTATTGCCACCTACCCATGGAGGACTGTACAGTAAAGGGAGGGAATCCTCACAGCTAATCCTATATTTTGTATCTGATTAAAGAAAAAAAAATCCAGTTATCCTGTCAATGCAGCTACGTCCAAATTTGAGGCCATTATTCTCCCGGATAAATCCTTTCCTTTCTTTTCCTATTTTTGATTGGAGACAATGGTAGAGAATGGGGAAGGAGAATCTGGCTAATAAATTCCTGCATCCTTTTCAGCCGAAGCAGCTCAAATTATGAGTATGATTTCATGAGAGGAAAAGAGAAAGTGGTCTCAGGGGGTAGATTTTTGAAAACCACTAAGCTATGTATACAATGGCATGGAAAGAATCAATATGTTACCCATTCATAGAATCATAAAATTTCATGAGTGAGAGATGCCTTAGAGACTATCGAATGTCCTTTTACAGATGAAAATATAAGCTCTAAAAAGTATGACTTCTCCCCTCCCCCACCAAATCACAATTGGTTGGAAACTGAAGAATACTAGGCACGTTGGAAAAGGTCCAACTTCTTCTGCAGAAAATTCAAGGTATGGACGATCTAGGCTCCTATGTCTTTTATGCCTCATTTCTCACTTTCTCCACACATACAGTCTACACACCAGTCTCACAGAATGCAACAGGCACATTCAGACTTCTGAGACTTTGCTGATTCTGTTCCTTCAGCCAGGAACACTCTTCCTTCTTATTTCTGCCTATTAAAATCTAGCATCTGATTTAGATCAAATGTCCTCTTTTCTATGAACATGTTCCTGATTCCCCACTAAAATTATTCTGATTAGGGGAATATAGAATGGTAGGTAAGAGCAGATCCTTTGTTGAGAGGAAACAAGATATTTGCATAGTCTCAAAGTACATCTCCCAAGATACTTATCAATTACAAAGGAAAAAACAGTAATTTCATGGTAGGGAAGTCTAACAGACATCACCTTAGCCAAGTGTTCCAGAGTAACATCACTAGTCATAAGATATATGGACTTTGTGTACCCCCTGAAATGATGTACTAAGAAGGATACACCATCACTTCTGTGATATTCATGTCCAAAAGGCATAACCTCCATTTACTTGTGAGAAAACAATAGACAGGCCAAAATTGAGAGACATTTTACAAAATAACCAAGCAGGACTCTTCAAAAGTGTCAAGTTCATGAAAGAAAAGGAAAGAATGAGAATCTGTCACAGATCGGAGGACACTAAGGAGACACAAAAACTAAAGGCAATATGTGATCCTGCATCCAATACTGGACCAGAAAAAGGACATTAGGGTAAACATTGCTTAAATCCTAATAAAGTCTGTAGTTTAGTTAGTAATATTCTACCAACATTCATGTCCCAGTTTTTCATAAGAGTGCTATGGTTATGCAAGATGTTAACATTAGAGCAAGCCAAGAGAAGGGAATATGGAAACTCTTTGTACTATTTCAGCATCTTTTGTGTAAGTCTAAAATTATTTATAAATGAAAAGCTTTTTAAAATATTTTTAAGAAAAAAAGCACATCCCCTAGAACCTGTCTCCCTGTATGACCATGGGCAACTTATATTTCTGGCTCTTGATTTTCTCATCCTTAAAACAGGGGTAGTAATAGTGTTTGCTTCATTGAATGGTTATGAGGATTAAATGAGTTAAAACATATTAGTGTCTTTAAGACTATGCCTAGCAATTAATAAGCTCAATAAGCTTTGGTTGTCTAATCATTTTGAGCAGCTATTCCCCATTGCCACTTTTAGACCATTCTCCTTTCCTTCTCTCTGAAACTCTCCCAACTTTGAATCCCATGACATTAGGTTATAGCTTCCATTACCCTTTACATCTACCAACACCTAAGCCATTTTCTCCTCCTTTCTTGAGTGTTTGTACTTTTGGCTTATTGTAACTCTCTCTAATAATATGATTGCCTTTATTCTTCATGATTTCTTAATAAGCAATTAAAAACATTATTTTCTTTTATTAATTTTTTTTTTTTGGCTGCATTGGGCCTTCATTGTTGCATGTGGGCTTTCTCTAGTTGTGGTGAGTGAGGGCTACTCTTCGTTGTGGTGCGCGGGCTTATTGAGGTGTCTTCTCTTGTTGCAGAGCACGGGTTCTAGGCACACAGGCTTCAGTTGTGGCTCACAGTCTCTAGAGCGCAGGCTCAGTAGTTGTGGCACACGGGCTTCATTGCTCCACAGCATGTGGGATCTTCCCAGACCAGGGCTTAAACCCATGTCCCCTGCATTGGCAGGTGGATTCTTAACCACTGCACCACCAGGGAAGTCCCTCTTCATGACTTCTTTATGCATTGAGATGATCCTTCCAATACCTTCACCTCTCAGTATTTTTTAACTCTCTCCCTCCAAGATATCTTGTTCTTCCCCAACCTCAATCACTTATTCTCCCATTATTTTTCATTACCAATAACTGCAGAACCTCAAGAACCTTATCTTCTTGCCTCCCATTCTCTGACCTTCATTTTCTAAATTTCTGGCTGAATTTCCTCTAGTATCCCAATCTGAACAATGCTTTGCTTTGGTGAATCTCCAGATTTTGGATCCTACCACTCTGTTATTGCTTCCTGCCCCCTTGTTACCCACACTCTTCTCTTTACCCACCTAAGTTCTTCAGCCATTAAAATCACTCTCTTAACTCTCCACTTTTTTTGTTTCCTTGTACATGCTTAGTTAAATTCCATGCTGGAATCTAACTGTGTTTGCTCCAAACTGCACCTGTGCCATTGAACATAACTAGAGAAAAATACACAGCCACACTAACTTTACATTTATGATCTTGAATCTGAAGCGGGCTCTCACCGATAGCAAGCAATCAAACTGTGTGATTCACTTCTTGCTCCCAAGCTCCTCTACAACTATTCAGATTTTTTCTTTTCTTGCCTCCAACATCTCTTTGTCTCACCTGATGACTTATTTCCCACCTCCCTGAAGAAGCTGAAACAGTCAGTGGAAAATATCCAACTACACTATCATCTACCAGCATCTGTACCTACATACACCTCTTCCCTCCTGTTACAATAGGTGATTCCCATACTCTTATCCAAAGCTAATTTCTGAATTTGTGGATTAGATTCTATTCATTCTTGTCTGTTCAAAGACATTGATCCAGCAAGTTCCCTTTTCTCTCTCCTAATTCATCAAATGTTTGCTCTCCACTAATTTGTTCCTATAGGCATATAAAAATGATGTTCCTAATCCTGTTCAAATTTCCAAAAGAAACAAGGATGAATGGCTGAGCTTGGATTGAATGTCCAGCTATGGTGGACATTCTATCTTGCTGTAATAGAAATCTTGCTTCCAGGGGATTAAGAAGAAAGGTCTGCTTAGATTTGACTAATATATGTATTGCATGACTATTTTTTAGGAAAGAATTTGGTTATAACAGAGCATTGGAAGTTTCAGGAACAGGATGATTAGAAGGAAGCATGGTCTAGCAGGTGCCATGTGACTAGAAAGTCAGGTTCCCAAGTCCAGGAAGTCAAGGAGAAGTGTTTAGGAATGATGTATCAACTCGACACTGATTAGCAAGGGTCAGGGTCTATAATGGCTGGGAATAGCCCCCAAATAGAACAAGTGGTAGAATCATATCAGAAATCTTTAATATGATTTCTACAGAATTAAAGACATCTTGAAGAGACTGATAAAAATAAAACTTGAATTAACCAATGTATAAGTGATTTTTTAAAGTAAGTTCCAAATATAGTGACTCTTAGAATCCAAACAATATTTGCTGTCAAATGAGACTTCTTCAACAGAGATCTCTGATGTTGGAGAAATTACTACAACAACCTGCCTCAACACTGGTGCACATTATAATTGCAAAACACTTGAAGCCCATAATTCAGCAGGCTCCTCTAATACACAAGATAAGAGGAAAAAAAAATTGTTCTGCAGTACAAAATAGTACAAATAGTACAAAACAGGATCCGTGAAAATAGGGGGGAAAATGAGTTTCAGCTTGAATCATCTGGGGAAAATATCCAAAAGCACTATATACTCAATAAACAGGAGCACATGGAACACTAATGCTAATGAAAGACACCCTGAGGTGACTGTGGGTGGAAAATTCAATGTCAGTTGGCAGTCAGAAGAGGCCAGTTTGGGCCACATGACACAAGAGGAGAGGGAACAAGGTGACCCCTCCAGTCCACCCAGGGAGGTTGTATCACCCACCGCTAAACCGGGGTCATGGAATTACATCATTAAAGTAAGAGAAAAATGGGGTCTTGGTAGAGAGGCAGGGGGTAAGGTCAAGGCACTAGCCAAATGGGGACTGAAGATGGAAGACTTACTTCAATGCCCCAGAAGTCTTTTAATTTGTTGAATTGGTTTGCCCCTAAGTAGAAGTGAGAGAGGGTTTTTTTCCTTCTTCTGAAACAAAACAGAGGACTGTCCTAGTTTTCCTCCCCTGAACTATTTATGTAAAGATCCAATAGATCAGAAGTTCTTTCCTGAAATTCTCTTGGCACTTTCAGATTGCAGAATTGCTGAAAGTTGTTCTATCTTTGAGATGAGGGCAATTATGGAAGTGTAGATAAAAGAAATGACATTGAAACAAATGGTTAGGAATGTGAGAAAATGAACGTTGAGGGCCTTTCTGACAGATGGTGGTGTGAGAAACGGCAAGATGTATTTCAGGCCTGGCAAGAAGGCTAATCTGGCTGTCCCTAGGGACTATTTATGAGTCAGGGGCTGTTTAGTTACAAGAAATAGAAATTCACTCAAGCTAGCTTAAATTAAAGGGTATTTAGTCTAAGTACTAGAGTACTTCATGGAACCCAAGAACAGGAAGACCGGCCAAGCCTCATATTTGTGTAGAACTAAGAGCAGGTATGCCTTCAAGAACCAAGGCATCTACTTTTTAATCTCTCTCTCTCTGTTTCTGGGCCTCTTAGTTTTGCTGTTTTCTGGATTTTGGCTCCATTTACGTGCTTCTCTCTGCAGAGTGCTCCTTTTATCCAGTTCTTAGCATCCATGGGCCCCAAGTAGCTGTGGCAAAGTGACAGCCACACACTCTTGCATCCATGTTACTATCTAAGCCCAGTAATATTACAAAACCAACTGAGTTGTTGTATCCTAAATCCAAATTCCTTGGACAGAGAATCTGATAGGTCTAGTTGGGTCAGTTGTCTCCCCAGGTCAGTTGTCTATCCCTTGTCCAATCATCTGTGGTCAGATGGCTGGAGCCTAGGGCTACTCAGGAAGATCTGGCATAGTGAGCTCAAAGAGCTTTTGCAGAAGGAAATATAGAGGCAGGTGGGAAATGATGGATAAAAGGAGGGTTAGGAAAAGGTAACTTGGGCCTTTTACATCGAGGGCTGTAAATGCTAGGCTGAAGGGCTTTTTTTATATGATAAATAATTTAATTCATTTATTTAAGCCAATCATTTAAGCCATTTAAGCAAAAGAGAGTTAAACCAATAATTGCTATTACAAGATTACTGTAGCAGCAGGGGAAATTGAAGAAAAAAATAACTGAATATACAAAGACCAGAATGAAGATGGCAATAACCTTCGCTTGGCATAATAAGATTTTAAGCTGGGTGATGGCTGTGAGAATAGAAAGAGAAAGAAGGATTTGAGAGAATCCTGATAGAATTTGTTACACCCCAGTTGCAGGAATAGAGATAATGTACTATATGAATTCATGTTAAGAACAGAAAGGAGCTGTATAAATGTAACAATAAGTGTACCTGAAAATAAAGACTGAAATGCATGATGATGATATTTTGCTACCAGACATGCATTTGAAGGAAATTCATGCAATAAAGTCTGACAAAATACTGGAAAAGCAGGCCTAGCAAGCTGAGGAGAGAGTACAGGTGGAAGACAGGGACAAAGGATGATCCTCCTGGACTTGATTGTAATAGAAGGGAATGTGGGAGGGTTTTCTTTAAAAGGGCTGGTTGGGAACAAAGGAGCATCTAAGGAGGGTAAAATTATTTTTATCTGTTTATAAAATAATTATAAAACTCCTTCCTCTTACTTTCTCTTCTAAAAGAATATAGGATCTCTTTCCTGGCTTGATCATGAGACTTCAGCTCGGAAGCAAAAATCTATCTTGCTGGCCTTAAACTGATTCCTCTCATCCGCACAAAAGAAGAATGGGTATGACCTCACATAGCTGCCTTTCATGGTGCTTCGCTAAATTTTTGATTGTGTGATTTCCCTATTGCCAGATGATTATGCACGGCAGACTGATTCAGAGGCCGTTGTCTGTTTTGAAATGAACCCCTAGAGTGCACTAATGGGATTTTATGCCATTAATGCTGAATAGAGTGGGATGAGAAATCGCTTTTCCGATCTGTCTGCTCCTTGGTCTTGGGGCTCAATGAGAACACAAGTGGCTACCATGAGAAAAAGAATTCACCGAGATGTTGGTGCCTCCATCCTCTTCCTAAGCTCCTGCAGTGAAGTAATGTGGCCTTACCTTTCTCACCTTTTTATCTTTCCTGGTTTTATTTAGGACACGGAGTCATCAGCTCCAATTTGTCAGGGTGGGTGAGTCATCTATCACCTTCTTTATAGCCCACATCATCCAGAATAAAAAGCCTTGTGCTATGGAGACATTTAAAATCAGAGACCGTCAGTTTTGTAGATCAGGCCCTGTAACTTTTTTTTTTTTTTTTTTTTTTTTTTAGAGAAGAATTTTCTTTACAGATTTTCCGTCTCTGGTCCTTCTAAGTCTTTGAAGAATCCACCATTTTTGTGCCCTGTGGTCAAGGAGGAAGGTAAGCTGAGCCATAGCTGAGCTGTTTATATTTCTTTTGTCTTGCTACCATGAAAATCGCCCTCCAGCTCTATCCTACAAAAAGGAAACCTGAGAGAGGTTGAAGCTCAGAGCAGAGTCTGGATGCCTCTTTCTCTGCAGGACAGCTTTTCAGTTATTAATTTACAACTGGGGCTCAGCCTGCTGCTTCTCTTTTCTGGCAACAATCTAGAGAGTGTTTGTTTTCAGTGCATCCCACATTAACAAAATCCCTTTGCAACAAAACAACCACACTGCTTTGGCGTGTTTCTTACAAATTGGTTTTATCTGCATCATCTTTCCCTCTTGCTGTGGGGGACACCTGGAAAGAGTAAAGAGGAGCATCTGCACCGTCATCCAAAACCATTCCTGAAAACTAGTAATCTATTGGGATCAGCAAGGAGGGGGGAACTGCAGTGCTAGAGGGGTCAGTGCGTGGGAGAGCTTCAGAGACTAGCAGAGGAGAGATTCTGAGCACTGCTAAGACCTGAAGAACCAAGGCTAAGTCCAATGACTTACTCCTACTTGCAGAGCTCCTGCTTCACTGGCACAAAAGCCATCTCTCTCCCTTGTAGTCCAGCCATACTGAACAGGATGAAGATTCATGTCACCCTCCCTGACATGTCCTAGAGGTGGTGAGAGGCTCTGAACTAACCTCTAGAAGGTGTTGAATTTAATCCCAAGATGTAGGCATTGTTATTACCAATTTACAGATATGAAAACTAAAGCTAAAAAATAGTAACTTGGCTGAGGTCACACAGTTACTAAATGCAAAAGAAGTTTAAAATTCCAAGCTTTGTGTGTCTCATACCCTTTCTACTACACTACACTGATTTCAAGCTTTTTAAAGTTAACGTAAAATGTTATATGTAAAAATTGAAAACTTGAGGAAGAGATAAGTTTTAATTATATACAGATAACAAATGCTAATTCATGGAGATCTTTAATTATAGAACTTATACATGCAGTTTTCTGAATTTTATTAAATAATAGCACGAATTAAGCCCTCAATTTTATAGGCAATGATCCACGTGCAGGGGGAATTTGAAATAATACTAATATTAAGACAATTCTATTTTAGGGTGGGAAGGGTCATTGATAAATTGAGGTGGGAAGTAGAAATAAAAACCTGTCTCCCTCCTTTTTATGTTTTTCCATATCCAGAGTATGGTAAAACCAAGGTAATATATCTTGTGCCTATAGGAAACTGAATTTAGGAATTTGTACCGCCACAGAGTAAAAATGAAAATCTGACTCAGAATTAATACCCTCATAAAATATAAAACTAAATCTATGTGTTAAACGTCACCTGGAAGGGAACATTTCCATCCCTGTGGACTAAAGCACTGTGGCAGCAGTGGGAGCTTACTCTGCTCTTCACCAGGAAAGTGCAGCCTTCCTGCTGTTCGCTGTCTCCAGACAACTGCTCCAACCATGAGGCTTCCGGATGGCTCTGCATCTGGAAAGGCAGGCGGACAGAAAGAAGACACTTCACTCAATGACATGCCCCTGTAGAAAGATCTGCAGGAGGCATATGAATACCTGGTAGTTGGGATGATTCTGGGCACATTAGGATGATTTCATAGCAGCATGGCACAATCTGTGAACACTTTGATAAACATTTCACTCTTGCAAAGTGCTTACGCAGTCGGATAAATATTTTCATGCTACAAATAAATATGTGAATGTCGTGGCCTCCACTCCCACCCCACTCTGCTACCTTTCAACCATTCTACGAGAAGGGGGGAAATGTATATATGTATATGTATGCACATATGAATGTTTATTATGTATACAAATGTATATGTGTGTATATAGGTATGCATGTATATGTATTGATATATGTATAAATACACGTACACTTGCTCATCCATATAAATATATAGTTTGCTTAGGAAAAAATAAAAGAAGAAGAAAAGACTTTTATATCCTAAAATAGAGGCTTTAAAATAAATCTTTGAAATGGTGAGTTCTGGATCCTACCTGTAAACAGGGCAGGGTAACCTCCTGGACATCTCTGTAGTCTTGAATTAGTCTGCTTTGCTGTTAAATGTCAGGGGGACAGGTGATCCATTTCAGACAACTCGGTTGAAACTTCAGCTGTCCCACACAAACATCTGCCAACACCACCATCCCCTCAAATGTTCTACATTGAACCATATTGTCCCTAAACCTCAGAGAGGATGACATCTAGGTAAATAGTAGGCAGTTTCAACTGTACGACTGTAGCTCAGGAGAGGTGTCTTACCTCAAGATACAGTTTGGTTTTTTTTTTTTAACTCATTGGCACACAAGAAGTAGATGAAGCAATAGACAGGAGGAAATTGTCCAGGGAGGGTGTATAGACTGGGAAGAGATAAGAGTGGAAGACAACATCTAGAAACATTAGCATTAAGGAAGAGGTGAAGGAAAAGAAGCCTTGAAGAAGACTGAACGTGAGCTTTTTAGAGGTGGAAAGTAATCAAAAGAAGCCAAGAAGAGAGAGTTTTGAGAGGGTGTACTGGATAGAGGTCAAGTATATTTTTTTAATTCTTCTGAATAATGAATAAAAAGAGAAAGCATCTTAGTGAAAAATGCCAAGGGAAGTACTAATATTTTTGAGTATCCGCTGCGTGAGCTAATCACTTTGCATATGTGTTAGAATATGAAAACATTTCCTGAACTTGGATTTTATGGATAATAATTCAAAATTTAAGAAATTTTTTAAATGTGGAACTATAAGTACATTTTCTGAGGAATCATGGATCCGAATTTTATTGCTGCCAGAAACTTGCACAATGACCTGGAACAAATCACTTTAACTTTCTGAGATTTTGTTTTCTCATCCATAAAATAAAAGAGAGGATTTGGAAATATCTCTAAGTTTCTACCCAACTCTACATATACGCTGATTCTGGTAAGTGACATTACAGTACATGGCATGCTACATATAGCAATATACTCTGGGGGTTGAATCTATCAGCCAAAGATCCAATCCTGACTCCACTGCATTTATTTACTTATTTGTTGAGGGACCTTTATGGAGATTATTTAACTTTTCTATGCTTTAGTTTCTTCACGTGTAAAATGCAGATAATAATAATAATAGCTCCTACATTACAAGGCAACTGTAAGAATTAAATAAGTAAGTCAGTGCTTATAAGGCCTTAGTACAGTCCCTGCAATATAGTAAGTGTTCAAGAGTTGTCTTGTATTTGTTGTTGGTTATATTGTCATAATCATCACAGATAAGGCAATTTTGAGCGTTAATATCTTTAAATTCCTATTTCACAATCAAGACTCAGCAGGAAAGAACCAGTCCAGTAGAAGAAGAGCTGTTTCAGACTGTGCTTGATAGAGTAATTAAAATCACAGCTTTAAAAATGTTTAGTTATCAGACGAGTTGGCAAAAATTTTAAGCATCAACCTGTGTGCTGTGTTCTTTCTCCTCCTATCCTTGCTTATGTTAAGGAATTATATTAATCTAGATTTCAAGTAATAAGGGAAGGTGGTGGTATGGGACTGCACATCACACTGCATTAGTGATAGTGTTGACACTTTAATTAATCAGTGATAGTGCTGACACTTTAATTAATCAAGGCATCTACTCATGGTGTGTTTGTAGAGTTGGCCATTGTCAACCAGGACTAAAACCACTTAAGGCTATGGCAGGATTGCTCTTTGTTCAAACTAAAATTCCTCATCAAATATGTGCTCCAGTCACAGTTATTGACAATGCACTTAATGCACTGTGAAAAATACTCCTAAAATAAGTACATATTTCTAAAAAATACGTGTAGAATATGTGTAGAATGCCCAATGGTCAAATCATCCAAACTTATGGGAGAATTTACTGTGTTAGCAATTTAAGAAGGATCTGGCCAGATTTCTGCATCCCATGATTCCTTCCAGCCTGCTGATAAATGATGTCAATTGAGCTACAAATCTTCCTGAAGAGTAGGTAATTTGGACCATCATAGGGAATGTTAATGACCACATGACACACACCTGTTTTGTTTGATTTATTAAAAGTTTTTTCTTATTTAACTGGAAATGGTGCTGCACAGCAGGATTTAGAGTTGTGGTTCTCAAACTTGGCTGCACGTTAGAGTCACCTGGGGACATTTTAAAAACCCCAGCGTCCAGTCCATACAATATAGCAATTAAATTAGAATTTCTGGGGCTGAGACTCAAGCTCAGTTTTTAAGGCTCCCCAGGTGATTCCAGTGTGTGGCCAAGCTTTACAGTCAGAGCCTTTGAACCTTGCCTCTCATTATTGCCAAAATCTGATTCATGGTTTTTTATGTGTAAATATGTGTGTTTGTAATCTATTGCATAGTTTTAGCTGTAACATTTTTCCTTCCTAATTCAATTGAAGGAGACTTTATTTTTAAGTCAGAAATTATAGTTCTATGTCTCTAGCTAGACAGAGATAAGTTCACTCAAAGTGTGGTGTGTACTTTCAAGTTTGAAAAGGGCTGTCTTAAAGCATTGGTTCTTACCAGTTATTGAGTCATTTGAGGAGCTAGTTAAACATGCAAATCCCATGTCCCTTTACTTCTGATTTCTGATTTAGGCCTGAGATAGACCGTAGAAAAGTGCATTTTTTAAGCTAACATCCCAGGCGTGGAGCTGGGATATTATAAAGTTGCAGAAGCCTGTGCTCCATCCTTATGTCTTCTGATCCAGAGGATCAGGGTAAGGCTTAGGATATCACTAAGCTCCTGTTTCATAATAAATCATCCCCAAACCTAATAGCTTAAAACAGCAACCATTTACTATTGATCTGAAGTCTATGGGTGCTTCTTTTGGTCTCAGTTGGCTTCAATCATGCATCTCCAGTCATCTGGGTAAAGGCTCTGCTGAAGTTGGATGGATTCCCTCGCCAGATGGGGGTTGGCTGTTGGCTCTTTGTTGCCTGGTTTAGGACAGCCTTGGTTCTTCTCCATGTTTCTTTGACATCCCTCCTGCAGGGTAGCCCAGCCTTATTCATGGTAAAAGCAGCAGGACAATAGAGAGAGCAAAAGTCTAAAAGATGCACCATCTCTTCTGCCACATTCTACTAGCCAAAGCAAGTAGGAGGCCAGTCCAGACGCCCAGATTGGGAAATAGGCATGACCTCTCAAAGGGAGAAACTCCAAAGTCATATTACAAAGGACATGGACACATAATGGGCTCAAGAACTGCAACCATTTTTGCAATAGACTGACCACATCCGGGCATCTATTTTGTTAACATTTTTGCATATATTATTTCATGTAATTGTCACAATAATCTGAGGAAGTATGTAGTATTAGCTACATTTCACTGAAAACATGGGACCAGATGGATCCAGAAGATATAAAATGGTTGCTAATGTTATGTAGGGACAGGCTGCAGGTACAATTTGCAGATAAATATTTTAACTTAAATGAGCAGCAGACGATGAGGTCATTACCAGTTTGGCAATGAGATTGCCTTAAAGCATAAATGTGCTGATTTTGTGAGATGGAGGTATTTTATGGAAGAAGAGGTTGGTATTCAAGATTCAGTTTCATTTCACTCTCACAGCCCTCTTTTGGACCCTAATCCTGATGTATTTTATCAGATTCTGACACAGTGGGGCATATGCAGTTGAAACCTGCTGCTTATGTTCAGCTCCATGTCAGGCCTTAGAGATGGGAAACTGGAGGATTCTACTCATTTGACCCTTGTGGAGAAGTTGACTGGTGATCTACTTAACTGAGGCGGCAAGGAAGACTATCAAACCTCTATCCCAGCTAGGAAGATTATGTAATACAGTATCATTTTGTGTTTTAAAAGTTAACTTTTGTAGGGACTTTCCTGGTGACGCAGTGGTTAAGAATCCTGCCAATGCAGGGGACACGGGTTTGAGCCCTGGTCCGGGAAGATCCTACATGCCGTGGAGCAACTAAGCCCATGCACCACAACAACTGAGCCTGAGCTCTAGAGCCCACGAGCTACAACTACTGAAGCCTGTGCGCCACAACTACTGAAGCCCACACGCCTAGAGCCTGTGCTCCGCAACAAGAGAAGCCACCGCAATGAGAAACCCACGCACCACAAAGCAGAGTAGCCCCCGCTCGCCGCAACTAAAGAAAGCTCATGTGCAGCAATGAAGACCCAACACAGCAAAAAATTAATTAATTATTTAATTATTTATTTATTTAAAAATTTAACTTATGTAAAGGGAAGAAAATACATAGCAATAAGGGACAGGAACTCTGCTTCTGGCCCTGCACCAGCTCCATCTAACCTGCAGTTTCATTTCTCATCTCTGCTTCTCTTGTCTCAGTAGTTAAAACAGGAGTCCTACCCTCTCCCTACAGAACTGAGTAGGGGAAAAGCTCTATTTTTACATGGCCAGGCAGAACTGCCTTTTCAGCATATCAGGGCAAGCGAGCAAATGATTTCTCAGATAAAATCAGAGCTCAGTTTTAGACCTCATATCAATTTTTACTTTTCTACCTCAGGAGGTATGTTATAGGGGAAAAGTGTAAAATACTTTAATGTTCTTTTATACTTATTTGACATCTCTTACATAATTAATTCTGTAACAATTCACCATTAGCTTCTTATTAGGAGGTGGATGTATTTTTTTTCTGGGCTTTTGGTGCCTGTCTTCACTGAAAGATCAACAGAACGCTGGATAGTTGGGGGCCTTGGGTGAGAGGTCATGGGTGAGAGGCCTGATCCCAGGTTTTATTCCTATGAGACTGTTATAAAAGATACATCTGTGAATGTGCGGGAAAATGTAAGAGGATGTATCTTGCGTAGTATGGAAACAGACTTCCTAGGTTTGGTTTCTGTTTCTGCCATGTGCTGAGTGACCTTGGGCAGGTTTCATAACCTCTTTGTGCCTTTGTGTGCTCGTCTATAAATGGGAATAAAAATAATGTCTACTTCATATCATTGTGAGGATTAAATGTGGCAATATATATAAAATACTTAGATCTCTGCTTAAACCATAAGTACTTAACAAATATTAGTGATCCTAGCTCAATAAATATATATTCAGTGAATAGAGAGAGATGTTATATTAATATCATGTAATTTGACTATAGAATATGTTAAATGGAAGACTCCCTAAGAAAAGGGAGGACAATTTTTAGGGCCTAAAAAACAGTATTAATAAATAATCTTTTTTTTTCTAGACACTGTTTTGCTATCTTGCCTATTTATTGCATCTCTAAGTTCTATGTAGTTTTTCCTTTATGCACGTAAATGCAGTTTCATAATTTCTTCCCATAGGGATTTCTCCATTTAACATGATTTATATCTGATTACATGATATTTATATAAGCTTACAATGAGCAATTATTATGGTTTTTATTTAATTTATGCTCTTAATTTATTTTTAACCTATTCATTTAATTGGGGTTATACATGTATCCCCCAAGCTCAAAATTAGAGTATCTATATTCTTCTTAAAAACATTTGTTTGTTTGTTTTAATGATATTAAGGGTTGGAACTCTCAAACTACTTTTAGCAAGAGAGGCAGAAAAATGAAGAAGGTTTGGGCTTTGGAAAAAGAGTGGGGTTCAAATCTTAGCTCATCCAAGAGAGCCTTGGAATTATTTGATTTCTCTCAGCCTCAGATTCCTTCTCTCTCAAAGAGGATTTACTTGACAAGATAGTTATGGTACCTGGCACATAATAGGTACTCTGTAAAGGACAGCTGTTAAAAGAGCTAGACTTTGCTCTAGAAAAGGATTCATGTTTGGTAGATAGGCAGTAGTATTAAATGAAAGATACATATATATATATATATATATATTTTTCCTGTTTTCGCTTTAGTAAACCAGGATTAAAATCATCGAGGGTCCGTGCTATGTCACTGTATGAGGCTATGTTACTCCTATGACTGAGAGACAACAGATGGATGATAGCAGGGAAAGGAGCTGGGTGAACAGGTCTGAAGGTGGAACAGGGGCCCCAAGGTGGTGTGAGAAGGTGCCCTTTTGAGAAGCGTGAGGTTCATTCATGCTTTAGTCTTGTTTGCTAACCCTTCACCAAGCCCTTTCATGGAGGCAATTTCTCATTATTTGATCCCTGGTAGACTCTTGTCTAGTGGGGAGGGCAGACTCAGGCAGAGAAAAGACAGTCAAACGTCATTTCCCAGAATGTGCCATTCCTCACTCCCTTTCTTTCAGATCTGGGAGAGGCTGGCAAGATCCTTGGGGGGATGAGCACTTTCTTTCTGCTCCTGGACCTGGAAGTAAGCCCCTGCCACACATGCACACATCTCCTACTGTGCTGCTTCCTCTCAGCTGTCTCCTCCAAGGTCTCTTCCCTAATGGAGGAGAAGGTGAGCATGAAAGAAACTGCTAAAGGCCCATGAATATTTCAAAGGGAAAAGCCAAGGGACTCCATTAAACCTTGTACACTTTTCTGTAAATAGAGAAGGAGCTGAATAATGAAATGCTCAGAGGTACTAAGGTGATTTCAGAGCAAAACAGGCAGAGACGAAATAAAATGCTTCTCACAGTAACAAAATCTCCATTTCTTCTCTAGCTTTCCTCCCTCTAGTTTCTCTTGGCCAATTCTTTTCAGACATCCAACATCCTTGTACCTATCACCACGAAAAGGCACAGAGAAGCCAAATAGCAAGTAGCTAAAGATAAACATTTCTCTTCCAAGAGTCCTGGTTTCTCACATTGACTGGCATTATCTTGAAAGGCATTTTATTTCCATGTTAAGATGAAGAAATTCAGGATCAGGGAGAGAGTGATACAGCACTCATTTTATTTATTTATTTTTTTTAAAGATTTTTTTTTTTGATGTGGACCATTTTTTAAAGTCTTTATTGAATTTGTGACAATATTGCTTCTGTTTTATGTTTTGGTTTCTTAGCCGCAAGTCATGTGGGATCCCAGCTTCCCGATCAGGGGTCAAACCTGCACCCCCTGCACTGGAAGGCAAAGTCCCAACCACTGGACTGTCAGGGAAGTCCCGGCACCCACTTTAGAATAGTGTGATGAGATTTAAACATGGCAAACTACATGCATCTCAGAGCACAGATTAATCACTTATTAAATGTTCCTTCTTTTTATCATGTATTCCTCTTCCACACTTTTTCTTATATTCGTAGAAGCTCTCTTCTTTACCCAACTTCTTTCCAAACCACACCTGTGCACCGCCTCAGCCCCAGCGGTCAAGTCTGCAGCCAGGCCTGGCATCTCCAGCAAGCAGTCAACGTTGGCCTGACAGGCACATATGTCGTAGCTGACCCAGTCCTCTTTCTAATGGCCCTAGGGAAACAGGGCTTTTAAGACCACACATGCACGCGACAGGCTAGAAAGCCTTTATTAATGTCAGGACCAGTTAATTCAGTAGGTGTATAATAGGGGATACCTTCTGCTTTCTGGTCTGGTGGAAAAATATGCCTCTTTCTCTTTCTTTAGCCCCCTCCATACAATATAAACATCAATTCTGAGTTGTCAGACCATTCATGTTTGTCATTATCAATTCAGAGCCCAAATGGGTGTCTCTTTTGAACTCTGGCATTACTGGAGTAAGAGAAATGGGAACTGTTTTTCCCACTGACGAGCTCTGTGTAAACTCCTCAAGGGTAGAGATGGCCTAGGCACTGACCAAGATGTTTTGGAATCAATTAATCTGTAAAGTGTTCTCCAGATTAAAGAATTTTTTTCTGGGCCATTGAAAAGTACTGCAGTTTCTACTCGCAAACTATCCTAGTCTGTTCAGGCTGCTATAACAGGATACCATAGACTGGATGGCTTATGAAAAATGGCAATTTATCTCTCACAGTTCTGGAGGCTAAAAGTCCAAGATCAAGGTGCCAGCATGGTCGGTTTCTGGTGAAGACCCTCTTCTGGGTTGCAGACTGCTGACTTCTCCCTGTGTCCTCACATTGTGGAAGGAACTAGAGAGCTCTGTGGGGCCTTTTTTATAAGGGCACTAATCCCATTATTGAGGGCTCCACCCTCATGACCTAAGCACCTCTCAAAGGCCCCACTTCCTAATACCATCACATTGGGGATTAGGCTTTAAGATACGAATTTTGGGGAGACACAAACTTTCAGTCCACATCACAGACATTATGGCATGACTACTGAATCATCAGCCTCAGCATTATATGCTGGGTGTGCAAAACACACTTGGTCCCTGCCCTTAGTAACCGAGAGTCTAATAGACAACTGAATTTAACATCTAATCAGCAACTCACTGGGTAGACAAATAAATGGGTGATTTTAATTTTAATACAGTGGAGTGCTAGCAGAGAAGTTAAGTGCCATGGTAAGAGGAACCTTAAAGCAGATGGGGACAGTCAGGAAAGACCTCTCAGCAGTGGCGGCATCTGAACTGAGTCTTGAAATATGAGTAAGAATTAACCAATTGTCTGATACAATACATAATTTGTAGTTTCATCAGAGCAAATTCTTTCAGACAAAATGCTATATACCTGATCTCAAATTTCATCTTTTATGAAGACTCCTGCCTCACTCTCCTATTGCAAATTAATCTTACCTGGTTTTGATCTTCTGTAGCTCATTCCCTTATACCTATAATATAGAACTTAAAAAGTCAAAGCTTTCATTGCTGCTTTACAACTATTTCAAGTCTTTTCACTACCATTGAATTTGTAAGCTTCTCAAGAGTAGGAGTTTTATCAATGTGAATTATATATTTCTAATATTTCCTGTGTGGTTTTGTTAAAGGTCAGCTATCTGGAAGGCAAAAACCATGGATTCTACTCCCAACTCTGAAAATTTTTGCATAACTTGCTGAAGTTCTCATGGATATCAATTGCCAGTTTTAGTTGCCCCATCTATAAGATGGGGAAGATATCCCTCCCTCAGCCATTTCATGGGATTATGTAAGGTTAATGATAGAATACCTCTAAAATTCTTCTTAAAGAGTAAAATACTGTAAATTGGACTTACTGAACATGCCTCCTGATAATTGCCTTTTATTGAATAGAATGCTAGACATTCTATCCATTACTGCCTCTGTCAGTCAGGACAGGTGAGATTAAGCTGCAATAATGAACATCCCCCAAATCTTAGTGTACATCCCCCAAATCAACTAAGGTATATTCTTAACTATTTAACTTGTCCCTCCTAGATTGTGGCTGAGAGGTGAGAGCTCTGCTCTGTAGTCTCTCAGGGACACAAGCCATTGGCCATCTTGATTATCACCAGTTGCAGAGATGGAAAGAAAGAATTTGAGAGTTTCACATGGGCACATATTTGCTTATGTCAGGAAACCACTACTACTTATAACTCAATGCCTAGAGCTAGTCACACGACCCAGACACAGCCACAAGGAGAACAAGAAGTACAATCCTAGCATGTGGCCAGAAGGCAGAGAACCATGAAGAGTTGGCGAATAGCAGGAGTACTCTGGTGGTACAGGTATTAATGGTCCACTGCTTTTGAGTATCTCCCAGTGTAGTGAAGAAGATGGAAACATAAAGACTGCACAGTGATGGTGAGAAGAGGTGACTTCACAGAGCTAAGGGACACAGTGGACTAATTTAGTCATTCAGAAAACATTTATTGGGTGCCTACACTGTGCCTGGAACCAGGGATCCCAAGAACCCAATTCCTGCCTTCAAGGAGCACACGATCTTGCCAAGATAAAGAAAGAGACAAGAAGAGCATTAATTAAGTGCCACCTTTGTGCCAAGCTCTGGGATACCTTTCTGATTTAATCTTCACCACAATCCCACAGAATCTCTAGTGTTCCCATGTTACACGTAACCTAGTTATCTCTGAGTTCTCTATGTTATAGTGACAGAGCGGGATTGGAACTAGGTCTGTCTATTCCAAAGCAGTGCTCTTTTCACCATGCCATGCTGACTCACTGGTCAAAGAGAGAAAGTACATAAGCAGCAAATTACAGAATGGGAAATATAGCAGCATGACCAGTGCATGCACTGTGTACTCTGTGGGCCCTGGAGAGGCAGCTAAATGCCTGGGGAGTGTCTGAAAGGTTTCTCCATGGAGGTGACATTTTGGCTGGGGCTTTTGAAGGATGAGTCAATATTTGCCATGCAAAAATCAATTCAGTCTAAGTAGTAATAAATGGGGCTTAAAGAGGCAAACAGCCAAGTTGTTTATCTAATGTCAAATGTCCCTGCGATCACACAGTTCCATATGTCTTCCTTGCCACCAGCATCCTTCTAAATTCTCAGACTCACAACCAAACAGCCACCCTCAATTTCTCTCTTTTTCACCCTTTACATCCCGTTGGCAATCTATCACCAATTTCTGATAAATTCTTCCCTGTGTTATTTCTCAGGAGTCCACTACATGACCAAATCCCAAAGAGGGTGGTTTCCTGGAGGAGAGGAATGTAGCCCAGCATAATCATGGACCTCCAATCTGCTTGAGTCACAGAAGTAGACCTGTCAGCAGAGCTGGAGTGGATATTGTGGGAGTAGGGTAAAACTGTTTCTCTCACCCCACTTCAGCACCTGCCGCTTTAGCTCTGCTTGGTGCTGGCAAAGAAAGAAGAATGATTGTTTTTGAAGGTGTAATGTGAAGCTGGAATAATGGTAAAGGAAATCCTACTTATAATAATTATGCTTCAGCATTTCCCTGCAGATATTTCCTCCTTTTAGCTAGCTCCTTACAGAAAAGTAAGAGAAGATTTTTGTCTTTCTAAAAAAATTTCCCCTTTCATTTGCTAAATAAGCCAACTTAATATGAGAGAGATGAAAAAAGAATAAGCATAGAGTATTAATATAGATTTTGAGGACTCTGGATTTATGCTCTGCTCACTCTCTTAACTATTCAACTTGGTCATACCAATCAGAACATGTTCTTTTCTTTTTTCCAGTCATCAGCATTATAAATTTTACCATCAGCAGAAAATCCAGCTATTCTCTTTTACTTATGATGAAGTCTAATACAAAGACAAAGCAATTAGAAATTATCTGGAAATTTTGTCAGTGATGCATGATTCGGCTTGCTATTACTTTATATAACTTGAGATTGCTCTCAGGTAAGGGTTTACCCGTGTTAAGGAAGATTTAGCCGGCAGGATGCCAAAGCCAAGGGGGGAGGTGCCATTTTGCAGATGACATTATATTTACTCAAGTTTTCTAGGCAATTTCATTTTAACTGAATATAAAGTAGTTATAATAAACCTGGAAGATGGCTTCTAAACTGGGCTGAAGATGTTTGAAATTGAGATCTTGGGGAGTCTTGAGTAACAGGAGAGTGTCAGTTCTGAATCTACATAGAAAATGGAGTGAAAAGGTCCTCTCTAATATATTTGAAAAAGATTTAGGGTGGAACTGAGAGGCAGGAGGTCCCTGAGTGCTAGGACAGTCACAACCTGGAAGGTAGACAATTTGAAGATGGGTACAGACAAATTATGTTTTCTGATTCCTAAAATGTGGATTTTTCACATGTTAATATTTCTAAAATGAGATTCATCTTCAAGAAATGTATATACCTAATGTGATACTGTTCCTTTATTTATTTATTTAGTTAGTTAGTTACCTAGTTAGTTAGTTAGAAAAGAAGCTGTTATTTAGAATTATTTTAATGGCTATTTGTATGAAAGCTGTGTTAAAATCTTTTGGTAAGTGTTTCATTGGATCATTTACATATTATATATATTTTATATATCTTATATGTACTTTTACTATTGAGTTGTAAGAATTTTCTTTCAATATTTGTCTGAATGTGTAGTTTGTCTATTCATTTCCTTTCTACTATCTTTGAAAGATCAGGTGTTTCAAACTTTAATGAGATTCATTTTATCAATTTTTTCTCTTATAAATCATGATTTTTTTGTCTTACATAAGAAATCATTGCCTATCCCAAGATTACAAAGATTTTCTCTTATATTTTTTAGATGTTTTATAATTTTAGCTTTTACATTTAAGTCTATTACACTTAGAGTAATAGACTCTAAGTGTAATAGACAATGTTTGAGTTCAATTTGAGTATGAGTTCAATTTCATATATGATTTGATGTAAGGGTTGAGGTTTATTTTATTCCATACAGTTATTCATTGTTCTAGTGCCTTTTATGGAAATAACTATCCTTTTCCCCATTGAATTATCTTGACTCTTTATCAAAAATCAATTGAACAAGGCCTTCCCTGGTGGTCCAGTGGTTAAGACTTTGCCTTCCAATGCAGGGGAAGTGAGTTGATCCCTGGTCGGGGAGCTAAGATCCCACATGCCTTGCGGCCAAGAAAACCAAAACATAAAAGAGAAACAATATTGTAACAAATTCAATAAGACTTAAAAAAAATGGTCCACATCAAAAAAAATTCTTAAAAAAAAATCAATTGAACATATTAACTGTGGGTCTACTTCCTAACTTGGTATTTTTTCCTTTGACATATGGCAGTACATATTGTCTTGATTCCTGTAGCTTTATAGTAAATTTTACATTTATATTTATAGTAAATTGTACAAGCTAATTCTTTCCCCAAATTATGTTGCCTATTTTAGGCCTTTTGCCTTTCCAAATAAATTTAAAAATCAGCTTGTCAATTTTTCCCAAAAAAGCTTGCTGGGATTTTGATCACTAATCAGTGGAAGACAAATTACAAGCACAGTGACATACCTCTACACACCCACTAAAATGCTAAAATTATAATGACTGACATTATCAGGTACATTGGTGAGGGGCAATTTGGAATAAGTGGAACTATGCAGCATTGCTGACTAGAATAAAAAATGGTATAACCACTTGGGAAAACAGTTTGTCAGCTTCCTAAAAAATTAAATATTCACTTACTGTATGATCCAGCAATTTCACTCTTAATTATTTACCCAAGAGAAATAAAAACATGTGTTAGCACAAAAACTTGTACATAAATGTTAAAAGCAATCTAATTCATAATAGTCTCAAACTAGAAACAATCCAAATATACAACAATATGTGAGTGCATAAATAGATTATATTGTATTTATACAATAGAATAATATTCAGTAATGCAAAGACATGAACTACTGGTACATTAAACAAGCCAGATAAATCTCAAAAAGATGCTGCTTGAAAGAAGCCAGACACAAAAGTGTACATACCATATGATTCTTTATACGTGAAAATCTGGAAGGGACAATTCGCATATATAGTGATAGAAAGAGGATCAATGTTTGCTGGGAGTTGGGGTAGGGTTGGAAATGGACTGGGAAAGGGCAAAACAGAAACCTTTGGAGGGGTAATGAAAATATCCTGTATCTTGACTGTAATGAGAGTTACACAGGTGTATACATTTGTCAAAGCCTATTGAATAGTATAGTTAAAATACGTGCATCTAATTATATGTATATTATACAGCAATAAAGTTAATTTTATATTTAGTACAGTGAACCCATATTTCTTTCCTTCTTGAAACACTCCTCTTTTTCAAGAATTTTACACTTTCATGGCCTTTCTCCTGACTTTCTTGGTGTTGCCTCTTGGTTTGTTTTATTAGTTCCTTTCTATGAGTGTCCCAGGGCTTAGTCTTCTCTCTTCAGTTTGATTGAAATACTATCTACAGTATTCAACTTTTATAGCTCCAGCTCAGCTCTTCCTTCTATGTTAGAGTTCCATAAATTCATCTTCCTACTTGACATCTCCAATTAAATGTATCATACGCATCTCAAAATGAACATATCCAAGCTGAACTCATTTAATCTTTCAAACCTGTTTCTCCCTCACTCTTTGCTTCCCCAGTGAATAGCACCATTGTATACCTAGTTATTCATGACAAAAGTTTGAGAAACATCCTGTATACCTCCCTTTCTCCCTTTCTCTCATACTTCAGATACAGTCTATCAGCAACACTTAACCATACCATATGTATTAGTTAGTGTTCTCCAGAGAAACTGAACCAACAGGATATGTACATAGAGGAAAAGAGGTTTTTTTATAAGGATTGGCTCACATAATTATGGAGGCTGACAAGTCCAAAATCTGCAGGGTGGACTGGCAGACTGGAGAAACAGAAGGGCTAATGTTCCAGTTTGAGTTCAGTCTGTCTACTGGAGAACTCTCTCTTACTTGGGGAAGGGTTAATTTTTTATTTTATTCAGGTCTTCAACTGATTGGATGAGGTCCAACCACATATTTAAGGGTGATCTGCTTTACTCGAAGTCCTCCAATTTAAATATTAATCTCATCCAAAAACACCCTCATGGAAAACCTAGAATAATGTTTGATCAATTAGCTGGACACCATGGCCCAGCCAAGGGACACATAAAATTAGCCATCACATCATATTTAACCTCTCCCCTCCTTCTCTACCATCATTTCCCCTGTCCTAGCCACCATCATCTTTCAGCCTCCCACTTCCATTCTTTTTTGCCTGCAATCCTCACTTTACACAATAATCAGGGTTTACTTTTTTTAAGATAAATCAAATCACACTGACTCCCTTGAGTTCCTAAGCAGCTTCCTGTTCTACTTAGGGTAAGGTGCAATCTCCTTATCAAGGCTACCATGACCCAGTGACCTGGCCTATTCTACCCTGGCAGTCTCACACTATCCCACTCTCCCCGCTAATCATCACCTCTAGCCAGACTGCTCTGCTTTTGTTTCCTAGAACACAGCCAGCTCTGGCCCACTTCAGGGCTTTGTACATGCTGTTTCCACTGCCTCATCTTCTCCTCCTCACTTCTTCCTACAGCTTCCTTCTTCTCACTCTCATTTCCAGTGTTTCTGTTCATTCCCCATCATATCTCACCTAAAGAATAACTTTAGCCTCCTCGCAAGAGACTTCACCTTCGCAACTTCTTTGTACTCTGCAGTATTGTCAGTTTTCTTTTTTTTTTTTTTTAACATCTTTATTGGGGTATAATTGCTTTACAATGGTGTGTTAATTTCTGCTTTACAACAACGTGAATCAGTTATACATATACATATGTTCCCATATCTCTTCCCTTTTGCATCTCCCTTCCTCCCACCCTCTCTATCCCACTCCTCTAGGTGGTCACAAACCACCTAGCTGATCTCCCTGTGCTATGCGGCTACTTTCCACTAGCTACCTATTTTACATTTGGTAGTGTATATATGTCCACTCTCTCACTTTGTCCCAGATTACCCTTAGTTTTCTTTTTAAACCACAAATCTAGTCTCTAAAATATCTCTAATATAAAGTTCTTAACCTTTTTTTTTCCATAGATCCTTTGACAGATGACCAAGAATCAGCACTCATTATTCTCCTTCTCAGAATATTGCCTGAAAATAATCAAATAGTATTCATACAATTACAGCACAAATTATTGTGAAATAAGTTACTGAATTTTTTCAAAAAATTGTGATACAGTTATCAATGTGCTTCTTTGTTAATAACACGATGTAGCAGTAGATCTCATCACCAAAATTTTGAAGATAAGATTAGCATAAACATTTTAAGGTATCTGTAACAACTGTAATATGAAATAAAAATACCTAATTTCTTTTGATAACAGGGTCACAGGTATTGCTAGTACTGTAACCAGAAGTGGAGTCCGGCTGCTCACGGCTCAAAAGCCACTAAAGAGGCCAGGTTGGTGGAAAGGAAAGTTTGCTTTATTTTGGATGCCGACAAATGAGAGGGAGGGCGGACGCCTGCCCAAAGGCCGACTCCCCTCTCGTCAGTCAAGGAGCAAGAGCTTTTATAGACAGAAGGAGGGGGCTACATGCAGAAATAATACAGTCAACTCTGACAGTTATCTTGAAATTGGTCATCAGTGGTCTGACCTGCATCATCTTGATTGTTTTAGGTACAGTTAATCTTCAGTTCCAGGCAGGTTTGTTTCCATTTCTTTGAGGCCAATTCTTGGAATTGTGGCAGCTTATGTCATGGCTACAGCCTGGTCATCATGTAGTTAACTTCTTCTATTTGCAGGGTGGGGGGAGGTTTCAGTATCTATAAGACAGCTCATGGGATATGGCTCAGAATATTATCTATAGCCCTTAAGGAGGAACTAAAGGTCCTTGACTATGCTTAATGACTAACCTATTATTATTTGGTCTCCTTTGACTGTTTTCCTTTGTTTCTGCATTTTCTCACTTGTCCAATTAAACTTATTCTTTGGCTAAATTTTTTCCACAGACAAAAGGCAGGTTGAGGACATGGGGATTGGGGGGGAAGACCATAGGGTCCTGCTCCATTTCAGTACCACTATATTTTGTTAGCTACTTTCATAATTGAAGGTATTATGACTCAATGTTTCTTTCCCCCCCAAAAATTCGTAGACTAAAGCCCTAACTCTCAACATTACAGTATCAAATGTGAGGCTTTGGGGAGGTAAATAGATTTGGATGAGGTCATGAGGGTGGAGCCCCCATGATGGGATTAGTGCCCTTGTAGGATGAGAAAGACACCAGAGCTCTTTCTCTCTCTGCCATGTGAAGATACAGCAAGAAGGTGGCAATCTGTAAGCCAGGAAGAGGGTCCACATCAAGAATCAAATCTGCTATCACCTTGATCTTGGATTTCCCAGCCTCCAAATCTGTGAGAAATAAATGTCTGTTGTTTAAGCCATTCAGTTTATGTATTTTGTTTTAGCAGCCCAAGAAGACAAAGACAGAAGGAAACACTATAATAATTATTATTTTACATAATAATCAGTAAAAATAAAGATGTATTTTATTTTCCATCTAAGTTTACAAACCCCTTGAATTCTATCCCAGATGGATTCTAGTAGTTGAGTCCCTATATACCAATTATTTTTACAGTAAAGTCAAAACTCCTTAGTTTTCTAAACAATTTACAAATAATTCCAGCACTTTTTTCCAGCCTCATCTGTATACAAAACCACATATCCCCTTATAATCTAATCTCCAGACATACAGACCTCTTGCCATGTCTAATTCTATCAAGTTGTTTTGTGTCTTTAAGTCTAAGGGTGGTCTCTCTGGATGGAATATCTCTCTCCAACTTCTTCACCCAACAGTCTTCTTCATCACTTAAGACTAAGCATTTCTGACTTCTTCCTGTCCTTCAGGAAGCCTTTATTATTCTCTGCACAGTTTAGGTACATGTCTACCTGGTTCTCATAGAACTGCTTATTCCCCTACAGCAACCCTCACAACCCTGCCCTGCCCTTGTTTCATGTCAGCATCCTTTAACTGTATGGAGCATGTCTTATTTCTTGTGCTATCTCCTGTGTTTAGGGCAGTGCAAGGGTTTAATACATTTCTGTGGAATCAATTGATGTCCTGAAACTGTAGCAGCTTCTAGGCTCCTGTGGAGTAGTCAGAAAACAGAGACTGAGCGTGTATAACTAGGAGAAGTGAGTCCATCTGAGTTGCCCTGGTAATGGCTTTAAAGTAGCAGGTAAGGATTTGAACTTAATAATATAAAACATGACACAATAGCACCAATTTATGCATCACAAAGACTATTTGGAGAAAAGGCCAGCAAAGAGGAGAGGCAAAACAACATGACTTTGCCTGTTCAGGAATACAATAAAGCCCCTTTCCAGAGCAGGCCTGGGGTGCTGGGTAATCATCCCTATTTTAAGTGATACCCTGGTTAGATGAGTTCTTCCTATATCCTGATTCCTTTAGAAAAAATCCAGGATAGATACTAGTGACAACTGGTTTTATTACAGCTGTTAAGCTGAGGCTCCAGTGTTTTAGTTTTTATTTTTGTTTTAAATTTTTTATTTCTTATCTCACTTTCTACACCTTATCAAATTATTATATACACTTATATATATATACACACATACCATACACATATTAAATATGTATATATGTATACATGCATATATACTCATATTTACATATATGTGTGTGTATCATGTAAAAAATATATATATATAGTGTCTTTCCCATCTGGCAAAAAAATTATACTAATTTTTATGTTATTAAACACCTACTCTATGGCAGCATAAGAGTAACATACCCAGAGTAAATATTTTAAAATATTTGTTCAACATAATTTGCTAATAGGAAAGGATCCATGTTCATTAAGATGTATAATTACTTTCAGACCATATGCTGTTCTGTTGTAAAATAAGGTTTGATATTTAAAGGTGATACCTATGGTTTCAAAATTAGATCACATCCAATATCCCATTCTTCTAAATATAGAACATGCTTTATGACTTTCACTCTGAGTTTGGGGGGGTGGGGAAGTGTCATTGGCATCCCTGAAACTCACTTCCAACCTTGGCTACCATGTTTTTCTCCTCAGTAGCCATAATGGTATTGTCTCTCAGCATTTTCAGTTTGTTAGTTAAATCTTGAAAACATCAAATCAACATGTGAGGGAAGAATGAGGATATACTATATACTTTGGACAGCAAATCACCATGCTTACGACACAGATATTGGGAAAATATCCAGGGGCCAAGGAACCAGGACCAACTAGGTGGGAGGTTACTGGAGCTGGGGCAAGAAGGAGGGACTGATGTATCAGGAATCTTTTACATTGTACGTGGCAGAAGCACCATTCAAACTAGCTCAAGCAAAAATGGGAATTAACACACATAACTGAAAAGTCCAAGAATAGTACTTGCTTCAGGCATTGTTAGAACTAGGTGACCAAACAATGTTACCAGGACTGTGTCTCTTTCCATTTTGGGGGTAGGTTCTTTCCATGTGATGAGAAAACAGTCGTCATCTGTGAAACTCATTCACTTGTCTAGAAATGCTACCAGGAAAAAAGTTTTTTTCCTGCTATCTCTGGCAGAAAATTCCATGGGAGGACGGGCTTAATCCAATCCCTGTGTCCAGCAGATGTAAGGTCTGATTGGCCAGGCTTGGTTCTTATATCTATCCTATGTTGAGGAGGAGAGGAAAAGCTTCTGAGTCAGCTCCATTAAAACTAAACAGCATAGATTCAACATAAGAAAGAGGTAGTCTATTGCCAGAGGAATGGAAAGGATGTCAGGTGGGCAAGAACAACAGATGTCCACTGCTAAGTAATGTTATGAGACACTGCCCTATGGATAACTCTATTGTTTTAAAAGTGATAAGGTCAAAAAGCATGTGCCAAATTTAAATAAAACACTTAAAGTAAAATTTGTGATTACAGTTTTGAGAGAGAGTCATTCATTTCCATTTACTGAGATCCTACTAAATGCCAGGCAGTGTCTTAAGAGCTGGAAACAGAAACAAAAGAGAGAAAGTTCTTAATTTCATGAAGCTTATAGTCTAGTGATGGAAGATAGGTGAATAAAGCAATTGAGTAAAGGATACAGTATTTTAATGGAGATAAGACTTATCTCTAATTGAAATACTTTCAGAGGAAAGGGTGATAGAAAATATTGAGCAAGCTGCTCTTGGGAGGCTCTGATGAGAAGGTGATGTTTCAGAAATGACTTGAAAGAGCCACGTGGATTTCTAGGGAAGAGCATTCAAGCAGAAGGAATACAAAGGGTAGAAGTGGCAATGGAGGACCAAGATGCAATGTCAGGAGTGGAGCAAGCAGGGACAATGAGGAGGCTGCTGTGGCTGGAATCTCTCAGCCACCATTGAGTGACTGAATCAAGACTTGAGAGAGTCATATAGCCATTGTTACCCCAAGTTCATCATTGGGTAGATACATGAGAGTGCTAGGTTCTCAGGCAAATGCTTCTCTCTCTTCTCGGACAAGGGGCCTGAGTTGCAACTTGGAGCTCCCATGGGAAGTTTGCAAAACCGAAGGAAGGGAAAAAGAGGTAGACAGTGACAGGCAAGAATCAAAGCCCTTTCATTCATTTATTCATTCATTCATTCGTGCATTCTTGCAGCATTTATTTCGTATCTGCCTGCTATTTTCAGACACTTGGGTAACCAGAGTATAACACTAAGTAGGACAAAAATCCCACACCTAAGCAGTTTGCAGTCTGGCAGGAATTGTTTAGGCAGACAGGGTGGGCTACACCAGGGAGGGGAAGGCAGGATTCCTAGGTCCAGGCTGGCAGGAGCTTAGAAATTCGGCAAGGGCAGCACTGCAGAGCACTGTTGGTGACCCCATTGCTAAGGCAGAGGTTGCCTTCCCTCCCGGGTGGAAGCGATGCTTAGAGCCTTCCTTGCCTCTTGCTGCTGTAAGAGCTGAGACCCAGGTGCTGCTTTCCGCACCCTGCCACTGCCTATCCCCCCTTGCTTAATTAACATTCCTGGGCTTCTAGGCGCTACCCTATTCTACTTACTAAAGGAAGAAGGGGGAAGGACCATGAGGGTAGAAAAAAGAAAAAAGACAGACACAAAACTCTTCCTTTTGTTTCTACTCTGCATCATTTTTTCCCTAATATGGTAGGGAATTTTTAAAAAGCATAATTCTTCCCTCCAGGCTTAAAAAAATTCCAAGGGAGAGAGATGCCTTCTTTTTACTTCACTGCATAAAAGGAAATATCCATCGTCTACTTATCTAGAGTTTAAAAATAAATTTGTACCAATGGTGTACAATCAATGAGCCCTTCATGAACATGAGTTTTGAAGTGACTGAGTCTTGCTTTATAACCGTGCTCTCCCCAGCATGGAGATTAACACAGCTGGGACGGGTGGTGAAAGCCCACCAGACATCGCAAACTGTTGGTTTGGTTTGGCAGCCCTAGATTATTTTTGTTTATTTTTAATTTATTTTCAGAATGTTAAGGTAGGTCATGAATTCTTTACATTTATTTATTTATTTATTTATTTATTTATTTATTTATTTAATTTTTGGCTGTGTTGGGTCTTCGTTGCTGCATGCAGGCTTTCTCTAGTTGAGGGGAGCTGGGGCTACACTTCATGGCGGTGTGCAGGCTTCTCATTACGGTGGCTTCTTGTTTCAGAGCACGGGTTCTAAGCACAGGGGTTTCAGTAGTTGTGGCTCATGGGCTCTGGAGCGCAGGCTCAGTAGTTGTGGCGCACAGGCTTAGTTGCTCCACGGCATGTGGGATCTTCCCGGACCAGGAATCGAACCCATGTCCCCTGCATTGGCAGGCGGATTCTCAACCACTGTGCCACCAGGGAAGCCCAGGTCATGAATTCTTCAGTTCGTCCCAGCCCTGACCAACTTGGAACCACTCCATGGTGTCTATATCTGTCAAAAGCAAGGAAACTTTTGGGAATGTTAGACATTTAATTCTCAGGTCCTCATGGGCCAACCCACTCTCAAGCCTTACAGTCCCTGGGTATCACCAAGACCTCACATAATCACAGCTGCCCAACCATCATTAGAAAATGTTTATCTAGAGAACACGATTCTAGCATTCCCTTTGGGAGCAGCAGGGCCAGGGTTAGGGTGAGGGTAGTGAGGTATATCAAAAAAATGAGTGATCAGGATAAATCATATTTAATGCAATATTTTAAAAATCAAAATTAATGTAAAAGTATCTATGATAAACAGAATATTAAAATTTCAAATAAAAATTTTTGTTTGTTCTTTGTTTGTTTCATGACCCTGCATTATTGCACAATGGCACCATTCCTTCCCCATCAACCCTCAGCTCCCTGGCCAGGCAACACGGCCCGTGTCCACCAGCAGGGGGGTTTGTGTGGGCTGACGATGGTATGCCAACTGATCGGGCAATGTGGAACTTTCTATATAGTTATGTTTTTTATTGTAGAGCTTTTATTAAACTTTCCATTTGGTTCAAAATACAGAATGATATTTTAATAAGTGTATACAGAATTGCACATTTTCCTTTTACCTCAGGCTTCACTAAGGCACTGGAAAGCCGACATGGAAACCACAAGGTCCTCTCTTATTTAGCAGTCTGAATGAAAATGTCTGCAGTGTGGAAAGCAGTTTACAAAATAATATGTACAGCATGAGCCTATTTTAGCTTTAAATATGTATCTATATACACATATGAATATAGCTTAATAGATACGTGGATAATATATGGGAAAGGAGGAAGGCAGATAAGCACACAGACAGTCAATATGAAAATGTATCTCTAAATGGTTAGATGCTCAGTTCTGGGTGGTAAACTGTAGATTATTTTTAACTTCTTTTTTTAATTTATATTTTCTACCTTTCTACAATGAAAGAATATTATTTGGGTAATTAAACAATAAAATTATTTTAAGGTTCTAATGACACTCCCATGTGCTCTCACAGCCTGATTATATACAAGGCAATGTTAATTGGCAACATTCTTCTTTGTATGGAGGCATCTCACTTCATCAAAGATGTACTTAGTAAGGTACCATCTGTGACACTAACTATGCTGTATTTACCAACAAGGACGCATACCTGTAAAAAAACAAACCAGGTAACCAATCTGCTAGAAAATGTACATTTAAAATGTCCTTGCCACTTTAATACAATTCTCCAAGAACATTTAATGACTCATCATTCTCATAGCTATAATCTTGCCCTCATGCCTTATGACTGTGAATTTCTTTCTAGGAAGGAAGCACAAAACTGCAGTTATATACAAGTAAATTTGTGACTGAAAGAGGTGGTGAGTGTGGGTGCAGCCTTTTCCTACATGATAGGCAGGCATGAATTTTAATCCCCTAGGGGAAAAAAGTGAGTTTCTTTGAAATAAAAAAAGCCCATAGTTTCAATGTTCATTAGCTAACATTTAGCTAGAAGGGTCACCAATCTTTAAATTATTTTTATAGGCAGCTTAGCAGAAGCTGTTTCCATGACAACAGCCAATGTATGGAAGGTAAAAAAAAAAGTTAATGGGCTTTGTGGTGACCTTAATAATGCTCTATGGAAATCATTATTAATCTGATTTTCCTGTTGCTCAGGATTCCATGCCAACTGCAAAACCAGCTTTCCTGGGACTGGCTGATGTTGGAAATAATGCATTTTTGAGAGCTCCAGTGTGCCTTTCTCTAGGGAGTTGAGATAGAGAGTTTGGTAATCCCCCCTCAGTCTCTCTTATGAGCTGAATATGGGAAGAGACTACTGCTAAAAAAACAAAAAACAAAAAACCTTACATCACCTCAAAGTAACTACGGAAAGTATAGGTTTGGTCAGAACAACAGGCACAAGTTTTATCCTCATTCTCTTCCGGAATCAACAACAGCAGGTTTGCTCATGAATTAAATGTTATACGGGAAAAAGAGGAATCAGGCTGCTTTCTAGATTTCTGAACTAAGCCACTGGGTGGATGATGGTGGAAAAGGTTGAAGGATGAGCAAAGTGTGCGTACAGCAATGGGAATAAAAGGTTCTATTTTAGAAACCTCTTCATCTTCAAAGAGATCAAATGTATTACATCATGCCAGAACATTTTAGACCTAAATAACATAGCTTGGTCCAAACAGTTTACTTCATGCACACATGGCCATGGTTTTGCTATAAATTGAATATTGGGCCTGGTGCCCAGAATATGATCTTATTACCACCTGAAAGAATCACTTGTCACTGTTGAGGGATTTTTAACTTGTCCTCAACCTAGTTTTTATTTTTTAAACAGTAATCCTAATGTAGATGTTTTAGAGTCATCAAATTCTAAACAGAATTTAGAATCTATTTGTTTTTGTATCTTGAATGGTCTATATTTCCCAGTATCACCTGACTTTGTGTGTGTTGTGTATATATTTGAGTCACATTGTTTTGTACCAGTGTGAGGGCTGCAATTATCCTTGGCATGTCTTTTAGGATCATTACAAGCCTCTCTGATGTGTCTTCCTCCATTTTTATAATTCTGTTAAGGAGACAAGATTTTAAAAATCAAATAAAAATAGATATTCATAAGTAAAAACAAAATTTCAACTCTGACACAACTAGTAAGACCACTGAACAGTGTATGTTAATATAGACTTAAAAGTTCATATGCTATTATTTTCTATGAATATGGATTCAGTGGAAGAAGTTTAGAATTATACTTTGAAGGAGTTGAATTGTGTCAGGTCACAGGAATGTTGCTTTGAAGTGTAGATTTGGGAAAGAAATGAAAGCATTTATCCTACCAAAAAACTTTGGGGTAAAACAATTCCTAAAGAAATACCCTGCCAATACGGCTCCAACCCATGGATAACATTTTTTAACACATTTTCTCACATCTGATGAGACCATAATTTGAACAAAATTGAGTCCCAGATACTTGCAAAGTCTCCTGTGGAAATCATACCAACTCAGAATAAACTCAAAACTCTTTAATTGTTTTAATATGTTGATGCTTTCCTTTTGACCTTTTTATGCTCTTCCTTATAAACCTTTTTCCTTGTGATTTCTTCTTCCACTTAGTGTCAGTGATGAGGAAAAACCCCTTGATCCAGTAAAGACTCATCTTTCATGTGACATCAGCTTTCTTCAAAGCATTAACTGGGCACCAGCTCCACACAAAGCTGAGCAGAGTTACCAAGGTGTAGGTTGTATCTCCTAAGATCACTTATTTCCATGATCTTCATTATTTTGAAGGCTTTGACACAATTTTCTCTTCCTTGTTGGGAAATTCTATGTGCAGATGAATGCAGAAAGCTTAAGGGAGTCCATTGGCAATGCTTGTCTATGAGAACCAGGGTCAGGACGGAGTATGACTTGTTAAGAATTTGTACCAGGATTGACTTAGGAAATTTAGAAGGAGAAAGAACAACATCAGATGCTTCAAGATTTAGGGACATTGTTTTGTTTCTCATGGGAACTGTTTACCTTCTAGTAGAGGGTATTAGAAAACAGAAACTGGAAGGAAATTTGAAAAGGATAGATGTGCTAAATATAGACCTTTTCTTTGTATACTTTCACCATTGGCAGGAACAATGATTATGACTAATCAAGAGTCTGTCAGCTGCCTTGTGTGGGGATAAGTCTAACAGAAGTTAATAAACTGAAAAAAATTAAATGGACCATGTCAATACTTGGGTTAAAAATAAATTATCTAAACAAAAGCCTGGGGTTTTCTAAGAGTTATGCATGTCTTACATTATTTAACTTAGCAAAACCTAGAATAACTTTCCATTGGATACTTCTCATGAAAGTCATGAAAATACGCTGAAGTGATTTTAGTAGAAGCAAGTCTTAGTGCCTGATATGGGTTGAATTGTGCCCCTCCTCCCCCAATTCACATGTTGAAATCCTAACCCCAAATACCTTCAGATGAGACCTTATTTGGAGACAGGGATTTGACAGAGGTAATAAAGTTAAGGTGAGGTCATTAGGGTGGGCCCTAATCCAATACGGCAAAAAGGGGAAATCTGGCTATTGAGATACCCAGAGACAATGTGAAGAGACATAGGAAGAAGATGGCCATTTACAAGCTGAGGAGAGAGGCCTGGAACAGATGCTTCCCTCACAATTCTGAGAAGGAATCAACCCTGCCAACACCTTGATTTTGCACTTCAAGCCTCCAGAACTGTTAGCAAATAAATATCTGTTGTTGTTTAAACCACCCAGTCTGTGGTACTTTGTTACAGCGGCCCTACAAAATAAAATAGCGCCCAAGAGCCCCATCAAGGACCTACGCCATTGGTTCTGACTGAAGCCTTATGGTTTCATCCATCTTTTCTTTGTCAGGGTGGTTGGTGTCAGACTGGGAGGCCAGAACAAAGATAAAATGTAAGAATCCCAGTGTGTCAAACCAACTCATGAGAAGATGGAACAGAAACACAGAGACACTGGGAGTTTGATTACTCTCATGGTTTATTAATATTCAGATTGAAAAAGGAGCCTTAGAGCCGCAAGTTAACGCTAATTGGCACATTTGCTTTATTTCTTTATTTTCAAAACAAACTGGGTTTTGAATTTTTTCCTTTTTGTTCATTCCATCACATTGAAAAGGAGGAAAAGAAAAATGGTTTTGAATTCACTCGATATTTTGGACTCCTCAGATGAACGGAACATTGCACACACACTTGGAACAGAGAGAGATAGAGAGGAAAGTGGACTCCCACAGGGCCACACGCACCAGATCAAAAAACTTGGATACAGTGCAAGAATTTCCCAAAATGATTGGATCATCATTACCAAAAACTCGCCATAACAACACCAAGAAACAAAAAATGTTTAAGCCACACTGTTTGACTTGGGATCTTTCCTGCTTTTTTTTTTTTTTTTTAATGTTTGCCACACAGAGAGAAAGAGGGCTAGTGGGTGGGAAAGGACAGACTCACAGACGTGAGTAGGACAGGAAAGGAAACTTCAGAGAGGAGTTGAGAAGAGGGTGAGGAGGGACAGGGTTCAGGAGAGGGGAGAGTGGGGATGTGGAAAGCCATTTCTTAAAGTTCAGGCATGTTCTTGGTCCGCCTCACGTTCTTCTCCTTTACCCTCATCCTGCCGGGCACTTTCCTTAGGTTTGGTTTCGTCTACAGCTTCTGAGGAAGAAAACAGATGGGGTTAGGGCAGGGGAAGCAGAGTTAGTATTTTGTCTCATCTGTTCAGATGATAGTGAAATGCATTTCTTCTTTTCATACCACTTCATAAAAGATTTAAGATAAAAAGAGATTATTGCTATCTCAGTAATGTAATTTCCAGGTTCAGAAGAGTTTACCCCCAGGAAATTGTTCAGTGACACATAGGGAAGAGCTCAGGAACAAAGCTGTGATATCGTGGGCTAGAAGTTCACTAAAGAGAAACTACCATGGTCTTTAATCTCTCAGCCTTACAGTTAAGATATCCACACATGGGGGGTCCACAATGATCTTGTATTTCTTTTGCATTAATGTTAGACTTACCATGAGAGATACTTTATGTGGGTCATTCAACATCCATTCCAACTCTCTCACCCCTTATTTTTAGTATTATAAAGGCTGGAAAGTGAAATACTTGCATTTTCAGCTCCCCTTGGAGCTAGGGATGTCCATATCACACAGTGATGGCCAAATCGATAGAGACAGACTTCCCTGGGAAGACTCCAGAGGAGGTGTTTGCTCTTTACTTTCTCCTATTCCTGATGACTGTGACATCAAACTACCTGGTAGTGCAGCAGTCAGCTTGTGACCATGAAGATAAGAATGGTGAAGCAGAAAGAAAGAAAAAAACCTACTTGTGACCGACCATACTACTCCTGGACACTTTTCCTCAGACTTTTCCTTATTAATGTGAGACAAATAACTAACTTCTTTAAGCCACTGTAGTAGTTTTTAGTTTCTGGCAGTCAAAAACATTCCAAATGAGTACACTTATCAATAGGGCAAGTGTGTCTTGCTTAATAAGAAAGACTTTGTTTCTTTTTAAAGGATCATTTTTTTTCCTTAGGAAAGAGGTGATTTTCTAATTACTCTTCTTCCTGGTTTCCTGCTAGAACTCAGTCAACTGATTTCATACTACAGACAGCTTACTAGTATGCCAGCTAATGGAAAGAGAATTTGCCTTGACATCACATCTGTTATTAAACTAAACTCCTGTATCAGGGTCTCCAAGACTCCCGCCAGATTCAGCGATTTGCTAGGAGGACTCACAAGACTCAGCATATAGTCCTACTTATGGCTACCATTTACTACAGTGAAAGGATATAAAACCAAAAAAAGCAAAGGGAAAGGTTGTATGGAGCGAAGTTTGGAGGAAACAAGGCACAAGATTCCATGAGTCCTCTCCTCATGGACTCATACAAGATGTGCTTAATTCCTCCAGCAATGAAATGTGACACGTGTGAGACATCATAGACTAGGGAAGCTCACCTGAGCTTACAAGTCCAGGGTTTTTATTGGGGACTGGTTGTGTTGGCACCCTCTACCTAGCATGTACCAAATCCAGACTCCCAGGAGGAAAACAGATGTCCAGCATAAACCACATTGTTGGTGCAAAGAGTTTAGGCACAGTGAACACTCTTAGTTAGGAAGTGGTGAGAACCCTCTCAAAATTCAAGTTCCCGGATGCCAGCCAAGGGTCAATTTTTCACACAAGTATTTCTAAGACTTGAGAGATGTTGAGACTAGAGAAATGGAGAACTTTTAGGAGACCATTAGAAGAGCTCATAAAAATGGATGTTTCTTTGAAATCAGTCAGCTATATATTTATATTCAGATAAAGCTGAACATTTATATCCAAACAAGACCACTGCTGCTAAATATAATTTTTGGAATTCCTTCTTTGGACACCTATCTAATAATATTCTTTTAAGTCTCTTCAGTAGCAGAAAATGCTTATCGTTTTGAAAATAGATGTGTTTTTTTAAGAATCAAATGAGGCTGGTCTGGTAAGTAGTAACTATGATAGGTCATTTTATCTTACAATGACTTGTTTTTGACCAAAGTTTTTAAGTCTGATTTATTTTGTGGGATTTGCAACAGACTGTAAGTTACTTTCAAAATGTAGTTATCCCACTACTACTCATAAAGAATTTTTTAAGACTAGATACCTCCAAGGTGATCATTATTAACTCTTGAAGAACCAGCACACTGATCACATTTTCCAACAAAAATTTTTGGGTGAAACTAACTCAGTTCTGATCTTCATAATACACTATGTACCAGCAGTGTTCCTTGTGTATTATAGAACTTTGGCGTGCTAATGGATCATTTAATTTTCTATCAGAAGAAAGCTTCCATATTTGTTAGATCTTTTTGTAGTAATTTTCAATTCTTTCAGATAATTTATTTAGCTCCCTAGCTATGCCCAAACTTTGGAGACTACAGGTATGCCTACAGTGGTTTATCATTTTTACCAGTTCCAAGAAACCACATATTTAGTGCCCTCTTCAAACTGCAAAAGAAACAGAATATTGATTTAAACTGTCTAGAAGAACACAGAAGGATTAACTACGGGAGCAAGAGAAGACTTCAAACCTCTCTTACTAAAATAAAAACTTGGGAGCTATTATGTATGATTTGAAGGAGATTAGGAAACTCAAGAGAAAAGGTGAAATCAGGTCAGTTAAGGTGAGAACAGAGGTATATTTGTGAAATAAGGGAACACAATTCAAAAGGAGAAAAAGAAGGAAAAAAGATCCAGATAATTTTAAATAGCCACAGTTTCTGTCCACTTCTGGAGTGGAATCAGGTTAAATCCTTCCAAATTCTCCCACTTTCTCTTGTCATTCTTTGCCTAGGCTCAGGAGAAACAGTGAAACTTGACATGCATCTGTTAATTGTGACAGGAAGTCATTGCTCTCTGTTCCTTATTAAAAGAGCTTCAATATCTACATATTCTTTCTCTCAAATGCTTCTTTCTCTCAAATGCTTCAAAGTGTTTGAAATATAATGATTTATTCATTTAGTTGTTCTATAAATTGGTATCAAACACCTGCAATGTGCCAGACATTCTTCTAGGTATTGAGTAGAAAAGTGAGAAAACCAGTAAATACCCTCGCTCTTCTTTAAGCCTTTTGTAATAAATATTTAATAGGCAATGAAATCCATAATTATAGAATATTGGCAGTGAGAGGGACCTCTAAGGTCACCTAGTGACTAAACCATAAGTCTTCAAGGGTAACGACAGTATCTACTTTTGTACAACTTTGAATCCCCCATGTCCAGCACAGAACCTTGTGCAGGAAAGGCCTTCAATAAATACTTGCTGAATGAGAGAATGAATGGACATCCTCATTTCATAGAAGAGGAAACTGAAGTTCAAATAAAGAGATTTTTCTCTAAATCATATGGTTTGCTCATGTCAAGCCAGGACTAAAATCTAGGTCTTCTACTTGTCCAGGTTTCCCCATTATATCAGGTGGTCAAATTCGGCCAGAGAAGGTCAAGAAGGTCTTTATGGAAAGAATCATAAATTGTAACTTTCCTGACCCCTTGTATAAAGTGTTTAGCTATAGCTACCGTATTTGATTCTTTCCAACATGTTTAGAACAGTTCTAAGTGCACCTGTGTCATTTGATTAATTCTCACAGCTACCTTTATCATCCCAGTTTTATAGGCGGGGAAGCTGATGCACAATAAGACAAAGGAACACACTGTCTGTGAATGGCAACAGTGAATTTCAACCTAGGACAGAGCCATCTAGGTAGCATCTATTTTACATTGCTCTCCCAGCTCGTCCTTTGCCCAAGAAGGGTGGATGGGCTCAGAGTAGGAGCTATAGCAGGGGGTCCACAGGTATGTAGGCCTGGAGACTATGAAGTCTAAAAATTGGTCTTTGTAAAAGCAGTTCAGAATAGAGGGAAGAATTCTGATTAGTCTTAAATAATATGAAATCTGGTCTTGGCCCTTTCTGGCACTAATTACATAATTTGTAAATGTTAGAGATGAGTTAATATGTATTCTTTTTAGTATTTTATGCAAAATATTTGATCATCATGGTGAGTTCAAAGATGGATGAATGGCTGAGGCCAGCTGGTCACTCCAGTGATCATGATCCAATTAGAATAAGTAATCACATTCCCCATCTAGAGGCTCAACCTCTCTCTGAGACAGTTGTTACTTAAGAGGCTGTGGAAGCTAAAGACTGAATGGGATTTTCAGTACCAAGTGACATAAAGCAAGCGAGGGAAGTAAATGGGCCCGGAGCTGGCAGATGAGGGAAGCCTGATGTGACAGCTGAAATCCATCAAGTTAAAGAATAGAAAGTGTTCTCCCTATTTCAGTTTAGCTCTGAATAGTACTTTTACTCATATTAAATATGAAAACCTAACATTAATACTGTTATTTTGGTTAAGGCATTACAGGAAAAGAAAGATCACAAAGTGAATCACAGTTGACCCTTGAACAACAACTGGGTTGGGGGCGCCGACCCTCTGTGTAGTTGAAAATAATCCATGTATAATTTATAGTGGGCCCTCCATATACATGGTTCATCTGTATCTGCAGTTCCTCTGTATCCAACATCCAACGTCCATAGATTCAACCAACATGGATCATGTAGTACTGTAGTATTCACTATTAAAATGAATCCACATATAAGTGGACCCTGCAGTTCAAACCTGTGTTGTTCAAGGGTCGACTGTATATATTTCCTATCTATGTGTATATATCATGTGACTAGCAAGCATCCTCACTAGGAATCGTTATTAGTCTACCTAGGATGGGTTTCTTCCCCAAAATCAGCCTTCACCCCAGAAATCAACCCTGAAATCCAATTTTATTATGATATAGACTATGCCCCCCAATAAATAAATAAAACAAAAACTGATGATGTGTTTTAGCAGTTTGGTCTAAAAGGGGGAAAAATTTGTCTCTTAATAAAATAAAATTGAGCAATTTTAATAATTATTATTTGTATTAAATAAATTCTCAAAAATTACAGTCAATTTGAAGAGATAATGTTAGAATTTGATAAACAGCTATACCCTTCTCCAGCCTTGGCATGTTAGCCTGGACAAAAACATTACTTCTTCTGGGCCCAAAGACCTCTTAGAAATAACTATGTTCACTAGCAGCTGCCATGAATTTTATCATTTCTATGTTACTTTAAAAAGAGAAAATTAACATCATGACAGTAAAGCCATGTATTCTTCATGTTCTAGAGTTGAAGTTTGCTTCAAAAGGGAAGAAAGAAATGTGTTCATTAATTCATTTATTTATTCAGTAAAAGGTCCTGGGCCTTTACTACATGCTACGCACTGTGTCATGCATTTCTAATGGTTTCTTTTTTTTTAAATTTTATTTATTTATTTTTGGCTGTGTTGGGTCTTCGTTTCTGTGCTAGGGCTTTCTCTAGTTGCGGCGAGCGGGGACCACTCTTCATTGCAGGACGCAGGCCTCTCACTGTCGCGGCCTCTCTTGTTGCCGAGCACAAGCTCCAGACGCGCAGGCTCAGTAGTTGTGGCCCATGGGCCCAGCTGCTCCGCAGCATGTGAGATCTTCCCAGACCAGGGCTCAAACCCGTGTCCCCTGCATTGGCACGCAGACTCTCAACCACTGCACCACCAGGGAATGTGCCATGCATTTCAAATGCAATGCAGCGCAGTGGTGATACAACAATGAAAACATCAAGCAAAAAGCTCTGCCTTCTTGGAATTCATATGCTAGTAATTATTGTTTGTGGGAGAAGGGGTGATAAAGGAAAAAGTAATATCTAGACAAGAAGAGTTCAGCCCAGAGGGGTATATTTTCTCCTAGGCCACTTCTCTTGGATTTGCAAAGTTGAGCGTCTCTAATGAATCTCATAAATTTTGAAATATGGAAAACTCTAGTAGTTTTCTTATTCTTGACCCACAACTACCAGTCCTAAGAAAGATCAAGACCACATTAAGACAGCAATAAAAATGAAAGTCATTTCTATATCCATTTGGAACCGGGTGGTGGTAGGGGACCCCGGTGGATGATTTCACAGTGGTCCTTGAAATATGTGCCTCTAACTGGCTCTCTGATTCTTGCTGAAATAGATTCTGGAAGCAGCTCTTGTCTTTATGCATTCCATTCATTTCCTCGAAAGGGTGAGAATAGCACGTCTGCACATTCTGTTGGTGAGCAAATACCAGGAGCATATGCAGCAGCGGCTGCTTGTGTGCTCAGCCAGGCAGCCCGGCTGCAGTGCTGCTGGAGAGATGGCGGTGTTCCCAGCTGCCATCGCCTACACTGAGCTCTAATGGCCCTGTTTACTGGCACCGGTCCAGGCCCCTCCATAGCCCTACATTACTGAAATTAGGTTGAGTGGATTTCCCAGTAAAACATTACCTCTTGGGACCTGCCCAGCTCTCCCCATCCTTGTCAACATTGATTAAGTAGAAGCTGCTATCATCCTGGGGCCATGCCCACAATTACTCTACCAATCACCACTGGGCTGGGCTGTTTGCTTCCTTTCCCTTTTGATTTTCACTTTTCTTGAATATTAAGCATCATTACCTCAAAGGCTCAAAGGAAAGTAATAAAAAAAACATTCTGTAGCTACCTCACATACGTCCCTTTGTTACTTACATGGTCTTCCTCTTGAGCTGTGTACCAGATATCAGTCTGGAGCCTGGATCATGGCTTTGGGTGGTCACTTTTTGCTATTTTTTGTTTTTCATTTTTACCATGTTTTCCATTTCAAGTCCCTCTCAAATCACTGAGCCAGTATACAGCATTTTGTGTCAGCAGAGTGGTGCAAGTATCACTTATGCTCCCACTCAGTGCTTTCTGAGACTTTGAAAGCAAATAATCCTATTGCTTATCACACTACTCACTTGAGGATTTCAAAGAGTAGCAAACAAAAACCTAACCAAGGAGAAAATTCAGAGGCGAGGTCCCAGTGATATCTGAAACATACATATACAAGTCTACTTCTCTCAAAAGTTTTGGCCTAGGACCAAGCTGATTTCTGTGTAGCCTTGCTACCAATTAGTCATCTGACCTCAGAGAAGTTACTTTTCCTTTGCCTCCATTTTCTAATCTATAAGAAGTATGGATAGTAATGACTGCCTCACCTTATTGATAGAAGGTATTTAAAAGCACTTTACAAAATTTAAAGTGCAGCATATAGTATTTTGAGATTTTAATCCAGCCTGTGGGATTTGGGTAAAAAACATCCATCAAGTTTAATAGTTTCATCCCAGGAGGAAAAAAAGCAATTTCCCACAGGAAAAAAAAAATCATCTTTCTCAGATAAATGACTAAGAGGGCTTCTCCCCTAGAATGTTCCTATAAAGTCTCTAAATAAGAATACAAGTGATTTATTAATTAGTCTACTCTGTTACAGAAATTGAGAAAGAATCTAGGATTTCTAACCTTTGGAACAAAATTTAGTGTTTCATTCTGAAACAGAAATGACCCAGGGATTTTTTAAAATTAAAACAAAAGTCAAAGACGGTACAAGTTGGCCTTGAAAACATCTTAAACATTCTCTCTACAAAATGTCTATCAAACCATCAAAAATGAGTGTCCTACCTTCTTCCTCCATTAGAAACACGCAGAAAGATCAAAAATTACAATTTATGTGGCCTGCATAGTTGCCTTAAGTCATTTTTGGAACAAGATGGGATAAACATGTAAAGCTGAATGGAATTAACATGATGTCTTATCATTATTACAGTGAATAAGTCAACTTTTAAAGGCTGAAAATAAAAATAAAAATTTGGGGGGTATTTCCACTCTAGCATAAAAGTCAAGTACACTCACTCCTTCATCCCTCCCCTCAGCTAAATTGTGCTGAGCTGGCAGTTGAATCTGTAGATCTTCCGAGGCATTCCTTATGGTTAGGATGTGGGAGGAGTGGAGGAATGGGGAGTCAGTACACTGAAGGCTCCTATGACACTGAGACATTTTGAGAAGGGCTGTGTCAGGGATAGAGAAGTGATGTTGTGATATAGTGTGTTGCTAGTAGTGACTATCCGAAGAAGTTCAGCCTAAAAATTGTCTTACCCTCTTCTGTAGATTATAAATATATTAAAAAATTCAAAATCCCGGGCTTCCCTGGTGGCGCAGTGGTTGAGAGTCCGCCTGCCGATGCAGGGGACATGGGTTCGTGCCCCGGTCCGGGAAGATCCCACATGCCATGGAGCGGCTGGGCCCATGAGCCATGGCCGCTGAGCCTGCGCATCCGGAGCCTGTGCTCCACAACGGGAGAGGCCACAACAGTGAGAGGCCCGTGTACCGCAAAAAAAAAAAAAAAAAAAAATTCAAAATCCCATCTGACCAGAGTTCAACTCTGCATCTCCCCTTTCACCTCACAGTATCCCAGGTGAGGAGAATCTAGCTAGGAGAAAATCTTAGCTACATCGCTCTAAGCCATTACAAACTCAACTGTCTAAGGTGCCAGGCAGCTAATGTGAATGTGAAAATCTAGCCATAGGTAAAATCCAGTGGCAGGGTCCATGGAGGCCTTGTAAGAGCAGGCATTGCCTAAAAGCATTAAAAATTTTTAAAACACTATCACTGGAAAAATAAAAGGGGAAGGAGTGTCTGGCATATGACTCTTAAATTATATCAGGAAGATACATTTCTGGACTCTGACTTCAAAATGGAAGCCGTTCTCTTTAATCAGTATAAAAGATAGTCACACTGTATTTGTCTTCAAGAACTAACTCCAAATCAGGAGTCCTAATTAACAGTGCGAACTTTTCCATTTTGCTAAATTTAAATTACTCACATCTCAAGATTTTTTTTAGTGAATGAAGTAAAAAATAAATAAGGACTACTGCAGATTTTATAAAAGGCCTACCAAAGCAAAAAGAGATACCAAAAAATCCAATTCTCAATATTCTCTCTCCCCTCACTTGCTGTTCAAATATTCTCAACATCTCTACATCCCTACCTATACCTTCCAGATGTCCTAGGCTCCTTTTACAGATGCTGTTGGTGACATTCTCAGATCCCTTTTACCAGGCTCATGTCCCCAGCTCCCAGCTGCTGGAGGTGTTGGCTGCCAATGATCCACACCTGCTCCTTGGGCGGGGGATGTAAACTGAATCACCTCAACCTGAGGTGCCTGAGAGGTCATGCCCCTTCTGCCCCCTGTGACTCCAGACACAGACAATTTCTGTCTGTGATGCAGCTTGTGCTTCAGCACAAATTGTGGGATTAGGCTGAGACCATGCTTTTCCTGAACCCACTTTGCTGTCTTCTTCCCCTGGCTTCTCTTCTTTCTTCATTCCCTTATGGATTTCCACCAATAAAGTATTCGCACAAGAGTCCCTTCTCAGGCTCTGATTCTGGGGAATGGGACCTGTTATTCCTTTAACCAAAAATCAAGGACTGGAGATGGGAGGCAGGTCAGTCAATTTCCTTAGTCAATGTACATAGCAAGTCTTCAAGGTTTGAATAATTTGGGTCTGCGGCTTAGTCAGCCCTCGTGACCCAGCTCAAATGTTGTTTCCATACCTCCAAACCTATCCTACATGGAATTAATCACTTTCTACTCTTTATTTGTATAGAAATTATATCCGTTGCATTATATCCTAGTTTGTGGTATCTTTTCTAGTCTTCTTGACTGTGACATAATTTCTCAAATGAAAAGTCTGATACATTTGCCATAATTTGAACTCCACAAAGTCAGAGATTTTTTATTTTGTTCACTGATGAATCCCAAATGCTTAGAAAAGTGCTGGCAAATATATATTTTTTTAATGAATCAAGGCATCTATATTAACGTCAACTCCTAGCATCATGCTTATCACAAGATAGGCGTTTAATATATATAGGAGGGACGAAAGTGATGAAAAAAGGGGACAATTCCAAATATGCTTTGTGTCATGTAGATAAAACCTTAATTACCTCAAGCATAAAAACTGTGGACCTGTATTGTTATCATGACCAAATAGCAGAGGTATGCCTGAATTTCAAAATATTGTATTATGAAAAGGAAACAATATAATTCTGCTTTATAGGCATTAGGCATGGAAAGAATTATTCCATCATCTTCCTTTTTTTTTTTACTCATTTTAATTTTATGTCTTCTAATTTTATAACAAATTATTCTGATATAAAAAACCCAAATGTAAAAAATAGATATCTACTATAAGCATCACTATTTTTAGATGGCACAGGGTAGTGGTTAGGACAGCTGGTTCTGGAGCCAGCTATTTTCATTTAAATTCTATCTCTGACACCAGGACTTGGAGTGAGTTATCTAACCTCTTATTGCCTCACTTTCCTTATCTGTAATTGGTATTAATATTGGTACCCACCTCATGGGGTTACTAAAACACTCAAATGTGTTAATTATTTAAAATACTTAATAATGAATGGCATGTTTCAGTAAACTGCTCAATAAATATTGGCGATTATTATTAAGTGAGTGGGAGGGAACTAACACTGGTTTAATGTTTACTATGTGCCAAACCCAGTGCTAAGGGCTTTCACATACTGGTATTCAATATATATCATCCATGCTCTCCTAATCCTTTGTCAGTAAAATGGAAGTAATAATATCTACCTCATAGATTTGTGATGAGCATTAAATGAGAGGAAAAAAAAGACAACCTAACACGGTGTCACTACCTTGCTCACCTATGTGCCTAATAAATGAGAATTACCTTCTCTCTCTCTCCACTAATTCACACGTATCCACTCTTAGACTATAGCCAAAGAGAAACTTTCTTCAAGTATCCTGAGAAAGGGAGACAGAGTTTGTTCCTTATAAAGTTTCTGCTTGTAGAGTAAAAAAAAAAAAAAAAAAAAATTCTTTGAAAAAAAGGCTTTGAAGTCAAGGTCTAAATTCCAAAAATGATCACCAGGGCAAAGCTGACTGTTGGCCAAACTTGAGAGGCATGATTCTATGGTGCAAGAATCAAGGCTGCTAAATAGTAATGTCTCAAAAGACAAGAACTTCTCTGCTATTGCCTCTGCTTCAGAAGAGGACAATCTTCTCTATTTCACACTTAAATAGCAGTCAGTTGATTTCAAAGGAAACCACCTTATCCTCAGGCTTCACTCCATTGGATTTCCCCCAGTTTGTAGCAAAAGTACATTTACTATACTGACTGAGCAAGAACCAAGGAACCCTTTGCCCTCAGATGTGTAATAAATCTTGTTCCAGTAGGCAAGTTACAGAGGGGATGGCAATTATCCAGGCTTGAGACAGTACATCCAATTTTAAGAAAAATTCCCTGATTCATTATAGTTATTGAACCCAAGACTTGAAAGAAACCTAGGACTTTTTGTCTCTTAACCTTAAGGAAAATGATCATTTACAGTGAAATTTTTCAGCTTTATCATGAGAAAGAACTTTCCATTTCCGGAAAGGCTTGCAGTCCTCTGTGGACAAGGCATGTTTGGCGGGAGAAATCCCTAGGGCTGTGTGGAAGACTGCTCTGAGGGGGTTATTCTTTCTGCCTATGCACGGTACTGTCTCGTTTCTGGGACTTCTCAAGCATGGAATTCCAGCAAACCTTGAAGAGTAAAGAGATTAAATAAAGATGGAGTAGGAAGTGGCCACTTTCTTACAAGAATTAAAGGCAAAGAAACGCCATACTTCTTTTGGAATCTTGATCAAACATGATTGAAGTTGGCATTTTTTTTCTCCACTAAAGTTTATTCATAATTCCTCTTCCTGCACTTCAGAGAAAGTTAATAGTTTTCTAAAAATCAAACTGCATGTATTTGATGTTAATTATTTAGGTCCATACTTAGGAGATGAGGAAATGTCGGACAGGCTAATTGTGTTTGTTGGTCATTTTTTCATTGAATCTACTCTCTTAGCTATTCTTTCTTGAAGTTTTTCACATTTATCGAAACAAGCTGCTTAGGTATTATACCAGCCATTTCAAACAATTTTGTTTCCTTAGATATTTCTATTATGCTCACTGTTTTCAACAATGAGTCATCCTAGATCTTATCTAGTGATCAGTTACAAAAGTGTAGTAATTTGTGTTTGTCAGACCTTGAGAAAGTTAGTGAACTATTTTCTAGATTATACTTGTTTTAAAAATTCAACCAATGATTTGTAATGTTTTAACATATATTGAGTTAATATGCCATATTACAAAAAATATTACAAATATTTTCAACATTTGTCTTTAAAAGCAAAAGCAGATCTAGATTTGCCAAATCTCATGATCTGATATTTGATTATATGATTTGATTATCTGACTCCACAGTTAAAATACAGAAACCCAAACTAGAAATAATTCTAACTCTATAAGGGTCTCTCCAGTAGTGACTACAGCTGCCAAAAAATTTTTCCTACATATGAATATCTATTGCTTGGATAACATTTAAATTTTGAAAGAGAAGCACTATACTTATGAGTCATATTCAGCTCATGCCTTGCCATGTCTCACCATGATGTGTTTGGGTAGTAACTGAGATTAGCTAAACAATTATTTATCTGTGTTGTTTAATTTTCCCTTATGGCTGTATCTACACAGCACAAAGAAAACTAAAGACTTGGCAGTTGTCTTGCTAATTTTATCATTGCAAATGGATAAACCACATAATTCAGGACAAAAATACAAAATCTGTATATATTGTTATGGAGTGAGCTCCTAATTGTAAAATTACAGAATAATGAAAGCTGAAGGAGATCTTAGAGATTATCTGATCTCAGCCCCTCACTCCCTCTGAGAAAAACTGAAGGTAGAGCATTTCTGTGACTTGCCCAAAGTCTCACAGCTAATGAGAATTCAGTGATCCTCCCATAACACCATGTCTCTCACAACCTTTGGAGATGATGAATTCCACTGCTTGATTTTAAGTGGCATCTTTCTCCAGTAATCCTAAATGCACTGTGTAAGTCTGTTCCTCCCTCCCTCCTTCCCCCTCACTCCCTCCATTCCTTCTCTCCTTTGTGAAATAAAAGGTAAACTCAATATAATTTTACTTTAAGAGCTACCAGAAGTAATTTTAGGTACTCTGGAGGCTTGCAGAACCAGGGCTGAGGATTACTGTTGCATCTAACTTCAACACATTATGCACAACTGGTGAGAGGTGATGTGGATATTCTATATAGAGAGGGGAAAAAAAGGGGACCTCTAAAATTGGTGGCTTAGGCTGAATAGTAATCACTGATTATGGCAGGTTTCATAAACTCAGTGACTAAAGAGTTGCTGGGTAATGAAAGTCCAGAAGTAGCTGAAATTACTACAAATGCTGTCATACCTAGAAATCTGTAAGAGATCAGTACTATGTCCTGATAAGAGCAAATAAAAGTGCATATCATTCTCCCATCTATCACCCCCTCCACTTCCCAATGAAAGCAGAGTGTTCAAAAGCCCACTGAGAAGGTTAACTCAATTTTGAAATTAATTTAAAAATACATTATTGTAATGAGAAAGCCCTATAAAAGTTGTTTGTGTTATATGCTTGTGTGCAGGTAAATAGATGCAATCCCCATCTCTTGCTGGGACAATTCATTTTGCACTCATTGTGTATTTTGGCTTCCTAGGGACTGTCAAATTATGGCACTGCCTTTGAATGAAAAATTGCTTTAAGAATCAATAGTACTCACTGGAACACAACCAGAACTATATCAAAAAAGTGATATTCATATTTATACTGATTTCTCTCTTTTTAGTGAAGATCTTAGAGCTCTTATATTTAGTGGCAAAGAATGTAATAGCCTTGGCTATTTAGAGACATTGGGACAATGAGCAGTTAAAGAATAAAGATTCATGGTGAGTCTATAGCTTACCTTAGATAGAACCATAGAACCATATGTGTCCTGCCCATCCTATATCACTGCCATTGGAAAAATCATCCTGCTGAAGCCTTTCTCTCTTTTCTCCACTCAGTGTTTTTTCTCTAATAAAACTATTTTCTAAGACATACCTTATGTCTAGAATCTACCTCCTACTCTCTTCTTTCTTTCAAAACCCTATTTATTTGAAAGTAATCAGACTGCATACAGAGACCTTAGAATAGAAAGGGGCTCTGGAGACCCACCAGCAACAGCTCACCTAATACAGGAATCTCCCAGAATCCTCCTAGCAGACAGGCAGACTCTGCTTCAACAGGCCACTCCAGCTTTAACTGTAAATTCTTCCTGAAGTCAGCTAACCCCTACCTCTCCTAAGTTTTTATGGAGTTCTTTCCTCTAGAATAACACAGAACAAAATATGTCTTCAATATGTTTTCTTTTGTACAAGACAGTCCAAAAATGCAAAGATAACAGCCTCTTTCTTCAAGAAATTTACCAACCTGTTCTTTTCCTCTTCAATCAACAAACTTCATGAAAAAATAAATTCAAATTACGCCTTTTCTTCATCTCACCTCTCTTAGTTCTCTAGGAGCTGACTTCAACTCTATCATTTTTCTAACGGTGCTCTCCTCAAACTCACCCCCTACCTCAAAATTATATCCACCTCATAAGGCCTTTTCTCATTTACCATTGCTCTTGATCTTTTTCTGACTCCTCCTTTTGACAGTGTTACTTGAGCTCTATGCTCCAGAAAATAGGGGCAGTTAAGAAATTCTCCCAACCTTTTGTTTTCTGAAGTCTCCCCATCCTTTTATGCTCTAGGAAATGGCTTACTGTAAAATACTCTTCTCCATATGATCTGCTGTCCACTCTCTCTCATGGCTCCAGAAGACTCATGGGTGACTCCCTTGTTTACCTGTAACAAGGCCAAACACCGATCTTTCCTCCTTTGCCTTGAACTTTCTATTCTTTGTTTCATGAATGAGGATAGAATTCTTTGTCTCTTTGAAACAAGGTAGACCAGTGATAAATAAATCTTGTTCAGCTAACTGACTAGACTTCCCCTGATTGCAAAATAACCTCATTTGTAAATCACCCCACCTGTAATTTGTCTACTCCGCCTATAAAAGTCTAAGGAAAAGCCACCCTGCCAAGAGACTGTGATCTTGAGAGCTGGGGTCCCTATTGCAATAGTTTGAACAAAACCAACTCCTTAATTGTTGGTGTATTTTTGTTTTTGACATCTTCTTAAAATATTCCTTTTTTCTTATCTTTAATGAAGACCATGTTCTGGATCTGTGTTTGCTGTTTCCTCACTTTTCTTGGCCATTCTAGGTCTAGTGTTTGTTCCTTATCCCCTAACAAGACACAATCCAAGATTCAATTCTACATTCTCTTTGCAGGCTCTGCATCTAATAACTCATTCTCTCTAATGACTTCGACCCCGACCCCATAACCAGGTAACCACCACATTTATATTATCATTGTCATATTGTTAATCCCTATACATCACTGTAAGCATATTAACTTTCTTTAACACATGCTTTAATGACTCCTGGCCTCGTATACATCAAATTCCAATTTCTACTGCCAAATACTTCTCTACATCCTTGACTCTACTCCTGGCTCCAATTCTATATCTCAGTCTGTACTGGACATCACACAGCCACTATCACTACAAATATAATGAGATTGGCCTTATCATTCTTTCAGAGATCCAAATTTAAAATCCTCCCTCTCTATGTGCATCTATCTGTGTCTATTGATTCTCCTTTCTCAGCAACACATATTTCCAATTGAGGCCATGAAATGGAAAAAACAATTAAATATAAGTACTGTACTGATATACTTGATGAAAAATGTGCCAAACTCACAGGGAAAAGAGACTAGCAATACTACTACAGCTTGGGCACGGAGCCAGTAGTAGTCAGAGGAAGGAAGGACAGGTGGGTAATAATAACACAATATCTGAAGTAGACATGGTTAAAGGCAATAGTCAAATAGAAGGTCAACAGCAAAGGTAGTCAACAGGCATTGGAAACTGATAGAACACAGCAGCTAGAAAGAGGCCAGTATAGATAGACCATGGACATGTGGGCAAGGCTGTCAGCCAGCAATAGGGTCCCCTAATCATGGGACCAAGAACAAGATTCCCATCTCTAGGAGACAGGATGAGAATAAGGCAGGGTCTTAGTCTCAAGAGAAATCAGAGTACAAATGAAATGAATGAGACAGGGACCTAGGTAGAGCAAAACCAAGATGAAGTTTAGTTAGTGGAACTGTTCCCAAGTGAGAGACCAATTATTGGTGTTTGGGCACAAGTTGACTTGAGGCTGAGCCAATTGTGTGTAGGGCTCTTTAATCCTTCCTAGTCTAGGAATGAGAATGACATTGATTCCAGAACCAGACATAGAACTCAACTTGAAAAACAGATGGCAAGTGACCTCATTGGTGTGGCCTAAAGGGACACAGGACAGTACACCAGGCTAGCACTTCAGGGGGTGGTGGCAACACTAACATCTGAGCCAATAGAGCCATCTCTTAGCACATCTTTCTGCCTCCAAGGTGGCCCTCTTGCGTGCTCCTCTGCTGTCGCTGATAGGGGTAACTATAATAGTTATTTAAAGCCTACAGATGATAATGCAAAAAGAAAGAGGAGATAGCTGCTGCCCCAACAAATTATTGTACATCACTGAGTCTAAAAGAGGAGACATGACTTTCCTTGCGATTTAAATGAAAGTGTACTAAATAAAATTTTTTGGTCGTAGTCTCACTATAATTTGCTTGGACATGTTTTATGTCTGCTGTCTGACCCTCATGTCTTTGCCATCACTGCTAAATTCATAGAATTCCCAAAGGCTTTTAAACTCATCCAGGGACCTGGGCCTTCTTGTCCGATGCTGAGACCAAACACAAGAAAATACTAGGGATAGGAAAAATAAAATAGCAGTTAATTTTGTTTTCTAGGTTAGATTTTTATGAGATCTTAGAAGGAGAATTGGTGAACTCAGGGAGAGTTAGTAATATATTTGGGGATAAAGTATTGAAAATATTCCAAAAATGTGGGAGAAAATGACTTTTTTTACTGAAGCTAACTTGAGTATAAATTATATTGTAGAAAGAAATTTTATGTGGCAGAATCTCACAAAAGACTACTAGGAACATACCCATAGGTGAGCACAGCTTGGTCTATTGACACGTCACAGCTAGGGAGAGCACACAACATGGAACCATGAGACATGGCAGTAAGAGGGGGTTAGAAAGGACTTATCTGAGCTTGTGCTACAGGATTTGGAGGTAGATTCAAGGAAGCAGAGCTTTGCTCTTTATTGGATGCTATCACAAAATAGGTGTCATTTTATGATTGGGCATCTTTTTTTTTTTGGCATCACTTTTTTAAAATTTATTTTTTAATTTATTTATTTTTGGCTGTGTTGGGTCTTGTTGTTGTGTTCAGGCTTTCTCTAGTTGTGGAGAGTGGGGGCTACTCTTCATTGTGGTGCACGGCCTTCCTCACTGCGGTAGCTTCTCTTGTTGCGGAGTACAGGCTCTAGGCATATGGGCTTCAGTAGTTGTGGCACACGGGCTTAGTTGCTCCGCGGCATGTGAGATCTTCCCAGACCAGGGATCGAACCCGTGTCCCTTGCATTGGTAGGTGGAGTCTTAACCACTGTGCCACCAGGGAAGTCCTTATGATTGGTCATCTTAATAAATATTATCTAGAAGGAAGGAAGAATGAGGTAAGCATTATCATTCACACAGCCAGGCTAGGGAAATATCTGGCCATTTTATGGTTTAGACAATGTCCATACTTAGTCCGTGTTCAGACGTGATTACAGGAGTCTTGCTTTGTCTGGAACCATCACACAAAGTCCAGTGTTGTGTTCTCTGAAATTGTGCATGTTAATAGGAGAAGACTAAGGCCCACCTGTGGGTGCCAGGCCAGATCCTGGCTGTTAGGAGCTGCTTTTCTCTTTCTTGGGAGAAACAGGGGAGAGATTAAACATAACTTTTCCAGATTTGAGGTGTCAGTGTTCAGGTCTTTCCTTGTAATTGCCTGTATCCCCCTCCAGAGTTCTCCCTCTTGTCATACTTAACGAATGTGTGATTCCCCTGAGCATAGAAAGAGAAATTACATTGATTGCCCAGAGACAGTGAAAAGATTCTACCTCAGTCCAGTGTCATCAGCCGAAGCCCTATCCTGAAAGGTTTTACTGGCTCTTAAAGCTGCTGATGGCTCCCAATGGACTAGTGGCACTCTTTGCTAATTTAACATATTTTAATTAAATAAAATCTTTCCTGAGGAAGAAAGAGCGAGCCGCATCGGGTCTGTCATTTCAGTTGTTTTCTCACTTCCCTGATATGACGAGACAGCAAGTTTGAGTTTTTCACCCTCTCTCTCTTCCCCTCCTTCCTTTAATGGCCTGTCAAAAGGAAATTCCATCCTGTGTTGGCATTACCGCCTGCTGTAAATAAAGAGGAAATGGGAGGAAAGAGGAGGTGGGAGGGGAAGGGTGTGTGTGATAGAAGCTAGATCCACAGATCAATCGCAAGGCATCTCTCAGAGTGTCTAGACACCAGCTGCCTGGTAACCATGGAAACCCACAACTTTGACTGATGGGCTGAGGAGTAACGACTCTCAGGAGATCCTGTTGGGAGCTTGGTGGCAGCGGGGAGAGGAAGGAAGGTTGGGATAATGGCGAGAGAGTGTTAGAGTAATAGGGGAGAGAGCAAGAGGAAACACAACTCTCTGTGAAATGGGGGCATTACCCCTCACGCACATTCCACAAGTGGTGACAAGATACAAATGTGCCATCCCCAGCAGGTGTCAGGACACAGGTTGCTAAAGATGAAGAGCTGAGTTGCAATGATTACATTCCCATCAACCTCCTCAGTAAACCAAAGCTTTTGACAGTAAACAGACATGGTCAACAATTGCCTGAGGCAGCCTTGGAAGGGGGAAGTTCCTGTCCCCAAGAATGGTTGTCACCTTTACAAGCACTTAGAGATAAAGAATACGCACAGCTCTGTACATGAAGTGTCCACCCTTCCTGCTGCTCCCATTTTCCTTTGTCTTAGGAAAGGGTTAGGATGCTGTTTAAATAAAGGAGGTTGGTGGTGGGATTGTTGAGGGAAATGAAGAGATACCAGTTTAGGGCCAAATCTTCTGTCATATAAATGTATTTTGTTCTCTTCTTCATAGACAGATGCCTATCCTCAGAGGCTTCCAATCCATAGATTTTCAAGTGTTACAGTTGCTTGCTGTAACTCTGGTCCCTTCCCACCACACATTCTTTTTGGATGGAGATTTTCAGGTAGCACTGGCACCCCTCCCCTCCACCCCTCTCACCACCTAATTTTGTACCCATTCCCACCCCCCAACCCCATCTCTCCATTCCACTTCCTTGACCAACTACCACCACATACAACCCCCCCCAGGGACCCCCAGACCCTTTGGTGATGCAGAGCAACCCTTTCTCACCAAAGTTTGTCTACAGCTATACAGACTACATTTACTGTCTGTCTCACAGTGTTTTGCCTTTACTCAGGCAATCTTACCCATCACAGTTAGAGTCTAACAGAAGACCTGCTAATTTTATTGGTGTTATCAGGGTCACAAAACTGTTTCCTAAATGGTGCAAAGCTAATAGATGGTGTGAGACTTAACCCTTGGACTCTGACTGATCAAAACCAAGAGATGTGTGTGTGTGTGTGTGTGTGTGTGTGTGTATACATTCTGTACATTTTTATGCAGTGTCTCCTCTGAAGAAATGCTCCTGTATGAAAAAATGTTCCAACCATATTTAGCTATAAGCAACATGTAGGCAAATTCAACATACTCAAAAAGGGCTACTAATAAGTAAATACTGAGTTAACTATCATTTGTAATAAGTGGAACATTTTAATCCAGCAGAGACTCCTTATTAGACATTAAAGCTTCCATGACTTTGATTTGATGACTTAACCTGAGAGAAAGGCAGCTCCCTCCTAAGCAAAGATGTGTTTATGTCATCTATTTTCAGTCAGGGCAGAACTCCCAGTGGTCTGGAATTGCTAAAATGGTCCTCTTTTAGAGATGGATACTTTGCATGGGGAGATGAAACCACTTTCTTCCCTATGATTGTGTTCCATGTAGGGAGTGACTATAAAGCAGTGAGACTGGGACACAGATCTGGTCCTCTGGTGCCACTGACAGCTCGGTTATAGTCACTGTCCAGCTGCCAACATCTTCCAGTCCCTAGGAGGGATGGTATTACATGTAAGAATATAGGAGTCTCCAAGGAACTTGCAAGCAAAGAGGAAGATGGAGGAATGTCTGTCCAGGAGGCAGAGGAGAAGTTCCTTCAGTGGTGATAAGGAGTAAACCAACTGAGTGTGAGAGGGACTTTGGGTCACCTTTGCCACCTATGCACTGACCGTCAGCACTGACTCAGCTACTCTGTTTGACTAAGGAGGCACCTTCCTCCTCACACTTCTACTGAGCATTCTGTTCCTATTCTAGTTGCTGGGGTATAGCAGTGTACAAAATAATAATAAAGCAAAAAATGCCCTGTTTGTGGAGCTTGTACTATTCTATAGATTAACAGGTAAAATATATAGCATGTCAGGTGGTGGTAAGAGCTATAAAAAACATACTGTGGGGAAGGAGAATAGAGAGTGATGGAATGAGGGTGGTGTGACAATCTCCGTCAGAGGGAAAGTCTCGTTGAGACGGTGACATGTGAACAGAAGCTGAAGAAGGTTAGAGAGTGGAATCTATGAGGATCTCAAAGTTGGCGGGGTGGGGGGGTTTCTAGACAGAGGGACCAGTAGTTCAAATGCCCTGGATGTGAGCACATGTGGTTTGCCGGGGCTGTAGCACAGGCATTATGTTGCTGGAAGGGAGCAAGAGAGGGGCGCGGAGAAACTGGACTTCAAGTGGTGACCTCCGTGGGACGTTAATCATGGAGGGCTCTGAGGTCATGTTAAGACCTTGGCTTTTATTGAAATGAGATGGATGCAAGAGAAAGTGAAATTGTGCTCAGATTCTAGATATATTTTGAACGTGGAGCCAACAAGATTTGCTGACAGATTTAATATTGGAAAAGACAAAAGAGTTGGGGCTAATTCCAAGATACGTGGCCTGGGGTTCAGGAAAAGGTGAGCTTGCCATTTCTTGAGGTGGGGAGATTCGAGAAGGAGCAGGTTCAGGGAGAAAAGATAGGAGTTTGGTTTTCAAAATGTTTAGTTTGTGGTGTCTATTCGAAATACAATTGAGTAAGCGGTGGTCTGGAGAGGGGAGAGAGGTCTGGGCTACTGAGGGATCATTGGGATTTATCAGGTTGTAGGCAATATTTGAAGCCATGAACTGGGAGCAATCACCAAAAGAGTAAAAGTAGATGGAGAAGAGGAGGTCCAAGACTGAGCTGTGAGAGACTCCAACAATTAGAAACCAGGAGATGAAGAAGCAAGGACAAGAGAAACTGAAAAGGAATAGCCAATGTGTTAGCAGAAAAAAATCAGGAATAGGTAATATGCTGGAAGAACAGCAACTAAAGTACTTCAAAGAGTAGAAAGTGATCAACTATGAAATGCTATTGGTAGGCCAAAGAAGACGAGCCATGGAATGGACCACTGGATTTTAGCAATGAGGAAGTCATCTGTGACTTTGGCAAAAGTTTCATTGGAGGGTGAGAAGGTAGGTGAGATTGTCATGGATTCAAGGCTGGGAAGAAACAAATTTGAGCCACTGAATGTAGACAACTCTGATGAATACAGAGTCAGGAGCTTGACAGCCTGAGTTTGAATTGAGAACCCACCACTTCCCAAATGTGATACTTTGAGGATGTTATATAACCCCTCTGTACCTTGATTTCTTCAACTACTGAATGGGGATAGTACCTACCTCATAGGATTGTTGTAAAGTATGATACATATAAAATGCTTAGTCAATGTGTTCAGTAAGTATTAACTTGAACAGTCCTTATCATCACTTCTCTTAATCCTTAATAAGATATGGTCCTTGTGAACAAGTTCTATTACTGATTCTGGAGACTAAAAGCATAAAAAAATTGTTTGAACAACTATAATGAAAATTCTGCCAGCCTTGATCCACTCTCACAATGCTCTATGGCAGATTTGGATTGAACCACCTCAAGGGAGTGTCATATTTCATTTTCCACACAGCGTAAGGTTCTGGTTTAATAAAAACTTAGTCTAGGGATCCACAGTGTTTAATGAGTTTGAGGTTTTCCAAGCACAAATATTCTTTAACTCTGAAAGACCCCAAAAGATTTTTTTCTGATCACATGGAGCTTCAGTGGTGGTTTACATACGGTACTTTGAAGTATATAAAGTTCAAAGTGCTAAGGCATTGATATCTCTATGTCACAAAAATAGTTCATCTGTCATGCTGTCAAACAGACATCTTTATCAGCTAACACTTCTGCATCACAATAAAAATTGACATTTGTATGATGGTCCTGAAGCATTTTATGACTATGATTACTATACTTCTAATGTTGTATATATTTTATTATATCCCAAACCTTTCCCAATTGGAAATTCAATAAAGATATGATGGCAATTATTAATCAAAACATTTGATTAGCCAGAATGTCCCATTCCCCAATCACACTGGAGAACACAGAATTTACTGTAAACGTGCTGCTCCTTTTCTGTCTTGAGGACACCAAATTAAATAAAAGGGGAGAATAAAAATAATTATATGCAGGGAGCAGAAATGAGACCCTGATGTATTCACACTCACTAGCCATGTGACCTAAGTCCTTTAAGTTCTCTGACTTCTGTAAAAGGGACAATGATACCACTCATCATAGGGTCATTATGGGGCTTAAACAAGAGACTCCATGTAGAGCATTTAGCAGAGAGCCCGGCACAAGCCAAGTAAGTGTTATTTATATTGTTATCATCGTCAGTATTACTGTTGCTATTGCAGTTACTCTATAGTGAAGACTTAATAAGCGAACACCAAACCAAAGGCTGAGTAATTCAAAGCTATCTAATATGCATTAGGTTGGCTTCACATGTTAATTAAGGCTTGAGTTAATATTAGTAATATAGAGTCACCACGGTCTTTGTGAGGAAGCCTCAATTAATTATAGGAGCTCAATAAGCATACGGGGCATGTGATATATTCATATGGATTTATTCCAGATGGATGGCTTTTGGGGTGGGGCTGGAGAAAACAATCTTCACTCCGATTTCTGCAACAGCATCCGCTGCCACTCAAGGCTTCAAGAGCCACTCACACAGCCTGCTGTACGGCTGCAGCCCCCTAAGTGACAGGGGGACAAATAGCTGCTGTCTCATCATACCTCTCCCCTTCCCATCTCCTCCACCCTCCCGCCAGCCCGCCAGGCACGTGGCAGCAATAAGCTGCCTGCCTCACTGGGATCCTCAGCTCCATTAATAAGCCCTGCAAGGCTGATAATTGGGGATTTGCGGAGCCTGCAGTCTTTCAATAAGCCAGGTTGTTATGGAAACCAGAGGCAGACCTCCATGTCCAGGCTATTGATCCTAAAAAAATAAAATAAAATAAAAGTGGAGTATCGGAAATGATCGTTTCAATCTATCCTCTCCTCCCCCATGCCCATCATTTTATTTTAGAAGTTCACCTCCAATTTGCACACGTGAGAATTCACAACTCTTCTCTCTTTTGGGTTCCTTCTCAGCACTCCCCTACCCCTTTCCTAATTATAATTACAACTGAATTTTTTTCACCTCTAGCAAAAAATCAGCTGAGCAGGGTGCTACAGGAACACCAGAGTAGACACTCTAAATCTAATTTAACACCATGCCATTAATTCTGATGATCTGAGCCAGGAAATCAGCGATGAATTTCAATGTGCTTTCCCCGCCATTAAAAGAAAACAATAATTGAACAGGATAAAAAAAAATGGCCTCAGAGTCTCTCCCTGGCCTCTCAAGAGGTATTGTTTGGTAGCAAGATGGCCACCACCCACCATGAGTCATGGTATTGTGTTCAGTGAAAGGAGGGTCCAGCTCTCAAACTGCCGGGGTAAAAGGGGACAGTTTTCTTGGACTATTTTAAAAAACTAGCTGACAATTTCCTTAAAGTAAAAATCTGATTACTCCTGGTTAATGAATTTGGGCATGATGCCAGAGCATACCTGACTGGGAAGTCTGTAAATAGCACTAAATGAATCCAGCCTGGAGGCTGCTGTGGGCCCAGAATCACCGACTCAGCCCCTACAGTGCAAAGACCAGGACACCATTGTTTCCTGCTGAACTTCCCATGTCCCCCCAGAAGAGGGCACCAGCGTAATTCCGTTCCCAGCCTGGGAGCCTGGGTGGAAGGCAAAGTCCGGAATCACTCTCCAGGAAGAAAGGGCTGCGGGCAAGTGACAGAGCGATGCAATAGGGTTGGAACCGCCTATTGTGACTGGATTCTATTTTTAAGCTGTCCTGAAATTATTTTTTATTTTTCAGTCTTTCCAAAACGATTGAAAGCTCAGTCTAAAACTGTTCATTGAAGCTCCTTCAACGAATAAGCTAAAATTATTAGTACGTGCAGATTGTGCTATGTGTAGAACTTGTAGAAACATCGGAGTCATTCTTGGAGCAAAAATAATACAATAAAGTAAAAACTTCAACCACCCTCTATTCACCCTCTATTAAGTACTACACTGAGGGTGAAGTCCTCTGACCACTTTAAGGCTTCTAATAAGTAGGTTCAGCATATTCCATCCTCCCACACTGACACGAGCTACTGGGCCAGAATCTTCACCAATCCACCATAGAAATGTTCATTTATTTCCTTAGGACCCTACCCATCATCCCAACCTCAGAATTCCTTCTTTGCAATTACAGACCGCAGCCTGCAAACTGGCACTTCCTTACATTGCTCTTGACTGGTCCTGGATTTTTTTTTTTTTTTGCTTTTATGACCCTTACTTTTCTTTCTCAACCAGATTGTAACTTCCATGATAACAGATATTCACTTTTATGCATCGATATCCCCCATAGTGCCTAGTGCAGTATGGAAATTATGCATATTAATAAATAAATACAGTCTTTGCGACTTCTGGGTTTATCTCTTCTATTCTGATCCGAACTCAGTGTGTGACCATGGACAGACCATGCAAGCTAGATCCCAGAGCATGTTTCATCTTTCATTAAAACACACCACAATACAACATCTCCTGGAGGGTGTCTGAGTACAGTGGATCTTAATCTTTTTGTCTCATGGTCCCAGTTGAATATCTGACAAAAGACAAGGACGCCAGAATATCACCCATATTCACACCCAGTATAACATTTTGCAAATAATTTCAGGGGATTAAAGGACCCTTCTGAAGTCCACCCAGTTCCCAGGTCTAGGAGATTTCTAAGTTTCCTTTTAGGTGTAAGTCTGTAAGATTGAAATCCAAGATGTGACAGTTTATAGTTGGTATCTACCTAGAAAGAGTTTATTAGTTATTTCCCTTAAGGGACCCCAACATTTTCTGTTGAATCCCTAGATCGCAGTTTCCCAGGGACCAATTACATGGAGCCTAAATTAGTCCTAACATCACTACCTGGTGGCCTTGGCTGGCTTCCAAGCTCAATCATTACTGATAATGTAAGGACTTGGTAATCTTGCTGAGCTACAAGGTAGGCCAAATAGAATAGTCTCTGACTCCCAGAAGAGGCTGCAAATCATTATGTCTCTCCTTTTGGCCATAAAACACGTCCTATTTGCTCATTAATTTCCTTTATAAAACTAGAAGTAGTACCAAGGGGAAAAAAAAAAAAAAAGTTTCCCAGTAGCTTCAATTGAAAGAAAACAGAAGCAATGGTGACTTTCTATCAGACACTTACTATGTGTTCAATAAAATACCATAGTAGGCACCTTACATGTGATCTATTTAGTACTAGCAACTACCAAGTTCAGCAATGAAGATATTATATTATTTCACAGGTGACAAATCTGATGTTGAGCTAGTGGCATAAAGCTGATTAGAGACCAGGGTTTTGATTCAAACATAGGTAGGTCCAATTCTAGCACCTGTGAGCTTTCCCTTGCACTGCAGTCTTCCAGGAAGAGAGCTGGCTAAAGCCACGGCTGTTGCAATTCTCTGTCTACTGTTGCAGTATCCATTAAGTAATGCATTGTTCTTTTGTAGTACTTTATACTCTTTGAGATATTTCACTTTGGGTCACCAAAAAAAAAAAAAAGTGGTTATTTATTTACTGAATAAAAGAATCTCTTCTACTAATAAATTTACATATGAAAGGATGATAGAAGATCCTTGCTTTCACCCTCTCCAGTTTGTCCAGAGGATTTCCATATGGGGAGAGGGGAGTATGAGAATGCCTTATTTCAGATTATCAGAAAAAAAGGTAAAGCAAAGCAATGTTCTTTGAAGACCTACCGTGTACCAGGTTCTTTAAATATGTAAAATTATTAAATCCTCACAGCATCTGTTTGAGGGTGGTGTCATTATCTCCATCTTATAAATAAAGTGGTTGGGGATTAAACAAATCATGAAAGCCACACAGTGAGAACCCAGGATAATACAGTTCCAAAACTGTTTCCCTGTGAGGCATTCTAAGTAAAAAATGTTTCTGATACGTGCCTTGGAGTCCATAATGTATTAGGATGAAAACAGAGCTCCATCTAAACTTGTGGGGGCAGTAAAGCTCACCTCCTCTTTTCTTTTCCTGCCTGGAAGCAGGCAGAGGCAGCGTCTCTCGCTTTGCTGAGGCTGCACTGGCTGCTGAAGCTGCGCTGGCTGCGGACTGATGCTGCAGAAGGGCTGGAACAATAGTGAGCCTTGGGGGTGGGGAGTGGGGACGGGTCTGTCCTTGGGGAGCCGAGCCCCATCTGCCACTAAGATCTGCTCCGAGACAGAAAATCCATTTGCCAGAGAGCCCTTTAGGGCCTGCTATTTGTGCAGTGGAGAATAGAGAGTGCTAGACAGGAAAGACACCTTCCAAACCATATCCTCTTACCAGAGGGGAAGGTAAATGTGTCCCGCCCACTCCAGAGGGTGTGCTGGCAGCAGAGTTAGAGGGCACCCACAGCTCTCATGCCTCTCCTCTGCTCTGCCCATCACTGCCCCTCCAGTCCTGCTTTCTCCCCTTTCTCCTTTCATCTTCTCTTCTTTCTGTCCCCTCTGATATTTCCACTGCTGGACTTTTCTTCTCCCTTTTTTCTCTGCCATTTTCTACCCCATTCTTGCTCCCTTCTACTTCCTCTTTCCTCTTTCTTCAGGGCAGCGTCCCCACCACACCTCACCTGGTTCTTCCTAGGGGTCCCAACTTCTTTTCACACTCAGACCAATTTCCCTTCTGAGCCAAACACCCTCCTCCAGGTGCAGAGTGTCTGCTGCCTGGATGACAAGTCATGGAAAAGAGGATCCTGATTTATAAAGTCTATGAGAGTTTGGCTGTCAGCAATAAAGTTGGACCTTTGCCTAAAATATTCTTAGCTTTTTTTGCAGGTCTTCACATTTGAAAAATAAAATGATGTTTTTCCTTTCTCAAGTTGCTTATGAAGAAAAATCTCTCCATAGGTGAAATTCATATTATTAGTCAATCAATGACGTCCATTGAGGGCTATCTACATTCTGGGGTCCATTCTGAGCACTGGGGATGCTGTGCTGAAGGATGCCACATCCCTGCCTTCAGGGAACAGAAAGTCTAGTGAGAGACAGATAAGTCATTTTAGGTAGATATAAACAGTCATTTTAGACACTGAGAGTGATAGTGAGAACACAAATTGGGTAGAATTGATGGGGCTGGCAGGTGTGGTGCTGTTCTTGTCAAACGGTCAGGGAAGTCTTCTCTGAGCAAGTGGTATCCAAATGGAGACCTCGGGTCTCAGAAGTAGCTATGAGAAGATTGAGGGAGAAAGCAAATGCAATGGTCCTCAGTAGGAACAAGCTGAGTGTGTTCAAGAGACACTAAGAAATGTGGGATGGCTGGAGAAGAGTGAGGAAGGGCAGAGTAGGACATATGATCAGAGAGAGAAGCAGAAGTCAGATCATATGGGGCCTTGTAGGTCATGGTTATAGTTTAGATTTCATTCCGAAGGTAAACAGTGGAAGGCATTGTGTAGGGTATTTGTATGGATAGGTGTAAGTTTGTAGCTTTGTATGAGTGGTCTTCAGGTTGTCTGTTAGAAATTACAAGTCAAAACCCCTCTAACCCTAAGCCTAAGATTATCTTGTCATTATTGGATCTATTCCTTTTTACCCAGCTGGGCTGTTTCACAACATGATGTTAATCATTCAAGTGACATTTAGGGTGCTAATCTGCAGAGTTAAATAAGAACTGACTCTGCTGCACGTGGGTTTTTCATTTTCGGCATCCTTTTAGACAGAGGCACAGACATCTATTATTCATTGGGCTTGAGGAGCAAAAGAAAGAAAGGTGACAGGTTTTTTAGAACCCTTGAGACAGATTTTGGGCTTTAGCTTTCTAGAAATCTTATTTTTGTGGATATTTCAAAATTACATAGATGGAGTTCCTTAAGTGGTATCTCATCAGAGAGAATGTTTTGTTTATAAAATTATGTTGCAAGTTGGAGTAGAACTAAAAAATATTGTTGCATTATTAGTATGTTTCCTTTTGTTAAAGACTCAGAAGCTATGGATGTAGTCATTTTATTTAGCCTTGGTAAGTAACCCTGGGTGAGTCATCCAACTTCCATTTTTTAACAATGTGAATAAGAAACAAATTCTTATAGAATTTGAACAATCCGAACAATTCCTATTTGAATTTGAACAATTAGAATTTGAACAAGTTCTGTATCTGGGAAGATCATCTGTTTGTAAAACAAACAATTGAAGCTGAGTATAGAGTGATGCCTGAATTAAACTATGGGTTCCGAATTACATTCAGTTGACTTTTAATCATGCCAAAACTCAAAGACTTTTGAAATGGCCTTAAGTTTACAACAGTAATTTTCAATTATTATTAGTAAAAATGCCAAAGTTTTACTAAGATCCAGAAATAGTCAGTGGAGGAATAGGGGATTGTGGGATGGTAGAGGACCCCGATGCCCACCAACCTGGCCTCTGTGAAACAACTTAATTCCCAGAAACCACTTCTGAGGTTCTACTCCCTGGAACTTCAGGGCTCCAAGGAAAATGATTCAAAATTCACTGATTTAGAATTTTAAAACAAGGTTTTAGAAAATAAAACTTGGGCTTCTTATTAATAAAATAAATTTGCATGGCTTTAATACTATTTGGACCCAAAATAAAATAGAACATAGTTTAATGTACCTAACACCGTGCCTGGAGGTTACTCAGACCAATCCTATCTATGACTAAACAGTTGCACTATAATATGGGGTGCAGGGGGTAGTTCTCTTCACCTTCTAAATAATATACATAACCTACTACTTAATCAGTGTGGCTGCAGCTATTCATACTCATTTTGAAGACCACTACAGTGAGACTGACAGGTTCAGATCTGACTTCACCATTTTGCTGGCCATGTGCAGAAAGTCAGTACCAGAGAAATTCCTTAAATTTATATTTTTCAAACTATACTTCAGAGCCCAGAGAAGGTCCATTTAGACGGGAGGGAGAGAAGCAGAGTAAAAGGAGCTCTGGGCCTCTCCAGCCATCGCCATTTCCCTCTACCATTCTCAACCAGATCAGCTCTGTTTGGGGAATTAGTATATATATTTGAAACTTATCTGAACAAATGATGCCCAGGCCAAACATTTTGAAAGCTTCACTCTTCAAAAATTAGCCCCTAATCTGATCCTACCGTCTGTGAATTCATTGTTTCACAATGCTCGGCCTAGAATTAAAAGCATCCTCTGCACTAAAAATTACTAGGAGGAAAGGAAAGAGGCAACCCTTCCTCTGCACTAGAAATTAGAAAAGTCAGCCATGGTCACAATTCAATCCAAATGCTGAATTCATCTCTGAAAAGATAAAAGACCTTTCAGTTCATTAAAAATATGTAGCTCAGATCATTTTTGAGGACATATATCCATCCATCCCTTCAGTAGTAATTATTGCAATTCTAAACTTTACCCTTTTTCTTAACCTTTATAATAAGGGTACAATGCACAACAGAATTCACTGCAAATGTTAAAACTAGTTCTCAAGGCCTCACATACATACGTATGTAAGTATGTGAATGTTATAAATTGATATTTGTGTGTTTCCATACTAATACATTGTTTGGGAACTGATAATTATTGTTCCAGTATTTTAGTTACCAAAAGTAAAGTTTATTAAAATATTAAAATATATTGATCTGGGATACGATGGAGCTGGCTCCCACTGGCTACTGAGATCAAGTTGTCAGCCTCGCTTCCCAACTGTGTGTTCAGTGGCAACACATGGGTAGCCTGAAATCAGCCACAATGGGAGTATTTGCAACAAACACTACAGATCAGGGCTTTTTGAGTTTGGGGTTTTTTGTTTGTTTGTTGTTTTGTTTTGAGAGCCAGTTTACCAACACATTACTGCAGATATCTAATAAAACCATCAATCATGAATAATTTTTATGTTTTGGGTTTTTTTTTTTTTTTTTTTACATTGCAACATATACCCATGTATAGTCACAATCATCATGTACCTCAGGGCAGATGGCCAGACAGTGACTAAAAGAAATATAGGGAGAGAAGTGGGAAAGAGAAATATTATTCAGTAGTATCTGAAAGTATGATAAATGCTCATTCTAACTCATATTTCAAACTAACCTTTTGGTGGAGACTCCTAATGTGATAAACATGTAACCAGAATTCCAGATTAATCTTGAACATGCAAAACAATTTCTTCACTTATTGTATGGTACTCTTACAAAACCCTGCTCTATCAGGATGTTAGGAAAACAGAGAAGGGTTCCTCCTCCCAGGCGTTACATAATTTGACAACTACAGCAGCCTTGTATCCAGACCACTCTCCATGTACTACAAATACAATGGTACATCTTAAATGTCTACTTTTCTGCTGGGGTAAAAAGCATACATAAATAGCCAATCAGAAAGTGACAAGGTTTTGCTTCATTTTTTTACCCTCTGTTTTTCCTTTTTTAAAAACAAGCTAGAAAAAGGAAACCAGCTTGTATCTTCCAATAGAAGCCAGGTTCTCTTCTCCACCTACTAGAGTTAAGCCACCTGTATTGAAGGAGAAGGAAGGAGGGAGACCAACATCTTTCATAACTGCTTTTCTTTCTCACAGGATCTGATTATAGCACTGGGGAGAATGTTGTAATCACATTGCTAAACCTGGCTTTTCTTAGCCCTTTAAATTGAACTAGAGTAGTTTCACAAAGAGGAGTCCTTTCTGTCTTTTTATCAAATACATGAGAGTTGCTGCAAGTTACTGTTTACATGTGGCAGGGGGAATCTATTCAGCCTCCCAGTCCAATGTCCCCTGTGGTCTGCAGTCTGAACAGCTCACAAGCTGTATGCAAATTATGTTTACACTACTGTGGAAAAGGAGAATCAGCAACAGGAGTGGGAAAGCCTATTTTCTGGTCTCTGTCCCAGCACTGTTAGTTTGGGAACATATTAACAATTCACCCTATAGCAGGGGAACAGCAGGTTCAGGAGACTCTTAACACCTTGCAAAGCTTACTTAAACATGTCAGATGAGGAAAAGGAGCCAAGGAACCTGGCAGATCATTCCTTCCCTGGGTGTACATGTCACACACTGGCAAGAGTCACACAGGTCACTCATGGGGCTGGAATGAAATTAATCACCTGCTTTCAGAAGGGAGCAGCTTTGGTTTCCTCTAGTTTTCAATATGTTCCTGAACATAATGCAAAATGCTCACATTGGTCTCTGAAGCCCTAAGTGGTGTGAATTCTGGCTACCTCGAGGATGATGTATGCCCCTGAGTAACAACAGAACTTTCTGGGAAGCTTGTGTATTCAGCTTCCAAAATACAAGAAAGGGGGACAGCGGCACAGCTTTCTGTTTGAGCAAGTGTCTGCGTCCCCTTGTCACTTAGAATCTGCAAATAAGTGGGAACGTGTCATAATGGGCATTGTTGAGCTATCTTAGAAATGGTAGTGATTTGGAAACCCTTTGTGCAACATTTTTGTTTTATGAAAGGATAAACTCACACTCAAAGTAATTTGAGTGCTTAAAGTTAGAATTAAGTTAAGGTTAGAATCCAGTCTTTTAGGTCAATTTTAGTACTTTCTCTACTGTGATAACATTGTTCATTCATTTTTTTTTTTAATGATTTTTTTTTGATGTGGACTATTTTTAAAGTCTTTATTGAATTTGTTACAATATTGCTTCTGTTTTTTGGTGGCGAGGCATGTAGGATCTTAGCTCCCTGACCAGGGATTGAACCCTCACCCCCTGCACTGGAAGGCGAAGTCTTAACCACTGGACCACCAGAGAAGTCTCTGTTCATTCATTCTTAACTCATTCAGCAAATACTTACTGGTTGCCTTCTATTTCCCATTGTCATAGGTGCAAGAGTTTCAACAATGAACAAAACATATGATGGAGCTACTTTTTCCACTGATGGTTAATCTTCGAAAGCTACTGCTGAATTATGACATGAAGTAAGTTATCTGTATTTTTGTGTTAATTTGAATGAAAGGCGTTTTCTCAAGTTTTTTAAAATAAAAGATATCCCTTTTTATTACATACATCTTGTCCTTCAAGATTCAGCTGCAGTAACTTTACACCAAGAAGCCTTCCTGGACTCTCTCTCCCTAATTAGCTTAAGCAGGACTTTAATTTTCATACACTATAAATTTCATCATAGGTAGCCTTTCCTAATGCTTAGCTCTCCCCATCTCATTGTAGATTCACAAACACATCTCAATAACACAACCAGCAGAGAAAAGAGCTTTACTCTCCCCACACTCCCTCTAAGAGACAGAGAGATGTGCCTGGAGCCATTTTCCACTTCTTGTTGGCCTGAAGAGTGAAAAAATGTGTAGTTCATTGTTCTTCTAGATTTTCTCTAATGGCCTGAACCCCTGGGGAGGCCTTTCCCTACATATTGAATCTGTGTGTGTGTGTGTGTGTGTGTGTGTGTTTGTATGTGTACATATGTGCTTGTGAGTTGGCAGACAATTATGCTATAGTCATGGAGATGGTCCTAAAACATATCTAAATTATATTCTTCACTTTTTCATACCCCAAGGCAAAGAGAATATTCTTGTGGAGCTATAAAATTGTTCATCTCCACTCTGAGAGGCACACAAAAGGGACCATTTAGGTGAATCGCTTCTGGTTTCTATTCTAAAATCCAAAAAATTCTACCAACTCATACTGAAAAAAAATAAAAACAAAAAATTAGCCTCAGGACTTACTTGACCATATATTTGCCTCCAGGAAAGAACATTAATATTGAACATGATTCATAAGGAAAGGCAAATAGCCCTCCTAGGGTACTTTCTTTTCCCCTGAAGATACTGCAGTTTCCATTCCAAATAGAATGGTGTGAGATGATCGAACTAAAATATTTTATCTTCCACAGTCTCCTAATTTGTGATTCAAAAAGTGAACATACGTGTGAGAATTGCTGAGTAAGCATATCTAACTTGTGCATCATCTACTGCATCTTTTCTTGGGATGTACAATAACCCAATTCCAAACACTTGGGCCTGTTAGCCAGTTTCACTGATGGTTGAAGATCCAATTATATGACTGTACAGTAAATAAAAGAATTGGAGGAAAGTCGTATTAGGCCTATTCCTATCATTCTTATGTTTTAATGAAGGTCTACTGACAAAATCTTTGAAAAGCTTTTCAACCACAATTGTCTATCAAATGCATCCATTGCTCTACACAAGAATCCAAGGCTTTATATACCCTTGAAGCTGTTAAAATTACTTTAATGAAATAAGATGGGTATTAAAAAATAAACTAAAAATAAATTAAGTCTAAGATGAAAGTGAAACTATTGACAGTAAATTATAGCCACTTGAGCTGTAGTTTTCCATCTCAGGGAGGTTAAAAGCAAGTCTAACCATATCCGAAAACATCATTGTCAACTTTTTATTTTCAATCTCAAGTGTAAGGTGGGTTAGAAAATTCCACTGAGACTTCCTTGCAGTCTCCTGGGCTTCCAGTGTAACCATAAACTTTCTTAGTGCTGTCTTTTCCTGAAATCTTCGCCCATCCATCCAGACTTCTTCTACTATCTGCCCTGTCCCCTAAACCCACTATCTAATAGTTTAGAAAATAAGGTACTACAGGGAAGTGAGAATGGTTGAGTACGAGGCCATATGCCCACTCTTCCAGATACCTCTTTAGTCTACCACTGCACACTTGCCTTTTGAAGCTAGAAAGCAGAGAAAACTTAGTTGAACCCATTTACTTTGAAGATGTTGAAACCAGGCTCAGAGGGCAAAAGAGCTGGCCTGAAATCAACAGCAGAATCTGAACAAGAATCTAGGTCTCTTGACTTTAGGCAGTCTTTAGTCTATTATGCTGAAAATACAGAGCATTTGCTCTATATACCTCCTACAAGATACTGGATCTATTAAAAACATGATGTTATTCATCATCCTTGTGAAAACAATTTATGGGCAATTCTTTTAAATAAGTCTCAAAATAAATTATTTGCTTAGAGAGCCAAGCTTTAGTGTTGTGAGATTAACAACCGGCTAAAGACTTTTTGAAGAAAGCAGTGACTCAAATGTTCTTGATGATATGAATTGGTCTGCGGTTCAGCACCTGATTCAGTCGTTTTCTTAGGGCACAAAATTAAAACATGACTAAGAGGGCTGGCAAAACTTACACATCCTTTCAAACCTTTCCCTCCTCTTTATGCATACGGTAAACCATATAGTCTTGGGAGATCTTCAAGGGCTCCAGTCTTGCAGCTTTAAGCAGCATTATTGGTTTCCTTCTTCCCTTCCTTTTATGCCTGGTTACAGAAAGCTTTCCATTCTTTACTTAATGAAGCTATGATTGTGAGGACAAAATAAGAATAACGACCACTCAGTGCTTTCTAGTCCATTAGATCGGGTGTTCTGCTCTCTCCCTATGTTTAGCCAAATGGACTGACTATGTAACTCTTGCTACTCTTGGTTCTTCCTCCTTGTAATCCTTTTAGAATTGGGTAGATGTGCATGTGTGCGTGTGTATACGTAGAGAAAAAAGAGGAGAAAATAGTTGATAAACATGCATTAGTGTCTGAAAACTATTCTACATTTTAAGAAATATTGTTTGAGTTTCACTTCCAAATGTAGTTTTACCACTTTAAAATTGGGGGAGTTACATGCTTTTTTGTCTATTGGCTTTTTTTATAAGGTGATAGTGGTTATTAAATATGAGCTATAAAAGAATGGATAGAAAGCCTCACAATATGAGTTTCTTGACTCTAAAGTACATCTCTTCCTGTCTTCTGTCTGCTTAAATTTTTTGTTTGAAGAGACAGTGATTGCTCTCCTATCTGTTCTACCTATTAAGTTCTTTATACTATTTTAGTTATAAATATAAAGGTATCGGGGTCCTTTGGAAATGTACTTGCCAAAAGAGAGTAACAGATATAAACAAGAATTTTGAAAGATATTAAGTCTGATAAATTTAGGATAGAAATTGTCTAGAATACCTGAAATTGCTTTCATCTGATTGAATTCTGAACATTTCAATTTCTAAATTTCAGCTCTGGCATATTTAATGGAGTCAGCAGTACTCCTGTTAAGAACAATCAATTTTAACTGATCTTACAGCTCTCTGGGGCCCAATCAAACAGTACTGGGAGGATTTTCAAACTAAGAACTCAAGACTCAAAACCAGTTTAATATCCCCAATAACTCTGGGGTGACGGAGCTGTGAGAAAGTTATGACCAAGGAGTGTGGTTAGTTACTTGATACCTGCCTATAAATGCAATCACTAGTGATTCCCAGACAAGAGTCTGGAGTATCCAATTATACAAATGAGGGGGATGGTCTTAGATTAGGACACGATGCCTGGGTTCTTAGACATTCCTCTTGTCTTCATTTCTCCCTGGGTGTCAGGGTTCAATGTATGACCTCGGCAATCAAGCTGTTGGGGCTCAGCTCGTGGTTTAGCTACTTGCCAGCTGTTGATGCTGATGAGGTGCCTCAATGTCTCTTAACCTCAGTTTCCACATCTGTAAAAGTGGAAGGGGAAATTGAAGCACTTACACCACAGAATGGTTCTGATGATTAAATAGGATAATCCCCACATAGCACTTAGCACAGGGTCTGACACTTCATAAATGCTCATTAAGTGCTACCTATTATAGAAACTATATATGTTATTATTTATTTATTTATTTGGCTGATTTTTGTTTTGAAATGTATTTCTTAAATTTTTTATTTTTGGCTGCATTGGGTCTTTGTTGCTGCGCGCGGGCTTTCTCTGGTTGCGGCAAGTGGGGGCTATTATTCGTTGCGGTGCGGTGGCTTCTCTTGTTGCAGAGCACGGGCTCTAGGCACGCAGGCTTCAGTAGTTGTGGCACGTGAGCTCTAGAGTGCAGGCTCAGTAGAAACTATATATTTTAAACCTTAAAAACCAACTACCTTATCCCCTTCTCTTAATGAAGAGACAACTGAAGCCCAGAGAGAAGCAATGACTTGCCTCATATCACATCTCATTAGTAAAATGATTGAGGCTATACCCCTGGTCTCCAGCATTCTTTCCTTGGTATTATCTTACTGGGCGTGGAGGGCACAGAATATCCTAGGACCTGGTTAGTATTTCCTGACAATAATCAGAAATTGTCACAACTGCTAAGATAAAGAGGAAACGCAGGAATTGAGATAAAACATAGCACCTTAAAAGAGAGGTAAAGAACTGCAAGGCCAAGATTAAGGTGAGGATTTAGGGGGTCTATCAGTTTGACCCCTACTTTTTCACTGTGTCTGTGGACAGAATATCCATTTACTTTGCCCCTGTTCTCAGAATGTAAAAGCAGAAAGAAAAATATTATCAAATGCCACTGGAGTGTTTTCAAGAAAAGCCAATAAAAATGATTACTAGAGCAATATAAAAGTGCTCTATAAAAGCTTAATAATCAACAGTATTTAAGCAGCATGCCACTGAGTAGCTGACAGGGTGCTCATGTTTTATAGATAGCATTTGTGGACTTTCAGAACCCAAATTTTCACTCTTTATGAGTTGTGCATAAATTTGGGAAGTGGTTGAAACCACATATCAAATCAAAACTGCTTCTGAGGCACCGTGTCAAATAAGTGTAAATATTCTTGGTTAATCTCACATGTAACACAGAGTGTGGTGGAAGTGGGTCTATCCTCTGGAGAGCTAAGAATATTATGGATGGTTATCTTGGGCCTTTGGAACATTTTGTTCTGGGGAAAGTAAAGAATTTCTCCAACTTCAAAAATGTGGGTTGGGTATTTCATTTTTTAACACAAAATTATCTTTCCAGAAACTATAAAATTTACATTATTCTTCTGCTAATAATTTGGCTATAGAGGCACACATTACATAAAACCTTTTTAGCATGTAGCAAACTGCACGAAGCACTGTCTCATCCATATTTTGTCCCACAGTGTATTGGCATATAAAGATACTCCATATCTTTTTGTAGAATTTAACTGAGTTGAGATTATTACTGTGATAGTTTTCAAGACCGCTCCCTGAATTTCATCCCACGCCTACTATCAAATCAGAACTCCTTAAGATCAGCCACCGTAACTAATTCATCTTTGTGACGCTAATGCCTAGCATGGTAGAAAGATAATATAAATGAAAGGGAAAAAGGAAAGAACAAAGGGAGAGAGGAAGAGAGGGAGGGAGGGAAGAAGAAGGAGGAAGAAAAAGAAGGAAGAGAGGTAGAAAGACACTGAGTTTCTATTCAGAGGAATGATGAATAGAACTCCTCTCTTTCCTGGATCATTATTGATGGCCCCGGTTAGAAAAGGGTAAAGAGACCACGAAAACAAAATGCAGCCAAAATCAACATACAGAAAATCTAGGATAACCCAGTTACACTTTCTACTAGTGCCAGTCAAGTACCCTGTGACAGCTACCCAGTCAACATCTCTGATTTCTAACCTCCTGGATGTGTTCCCTTGGTAATATGACATCACTGAATATAGCCAGAGCAGAAATTTTGGAGTCCTCTACTGGGGAAAGTCAGTGGGTTATCATGGAGAAGAAGAGACATAGCAGAGAATTCTTTCACCGTGAGTCCAATGAGCACAGTGATACTATCTAGCAGGAGACACCAAAGACATTATCGTTCAAAGAGGCTTGAAAGTCCTCTCCTCATGGCTGAAAGGAGGCAGTACCCTAAAGATACCACAAACACTTCTCCTCCTATAAAGGAATCATCATCGGAAATGCATGGACGTTTTTTGGCCATAGACACATGCAGAGATGTGCAAACAGAGTGGCAAAGCAGAGACAGGAAGATATAGTTGGAGGATTAAAAAAAAAATGAAAAAAAAAATTCCAAATGTCCTAATGCAAGTGGCATCCACCTGTAATAAACCCACTAATAGTAAAGGAAATAAAATAAAGAAAACATTTATAATTTAGAAAGAATTCCCGTTTGTATTAAAGTAGTGATCAGAGTGGTCCAAAATTCTGACCCTCTTACTGACAGCAATTTTTGTCTTGAATCTCTCTTTTGGCTTGTTCTGCACCCCCAACCCTACTCTACCATATCAGACTGTCTCTCTACACCCCTCCAGGCAGTCACAGAATCCTAAAGCCACCCAGGGTAGCCATCCATTCCCAAACAGTAGTGCTCAACTGGGAATATTGTTCTTTTAGCCTGGATTAGAATGAAATCCAATACGAGATAGACGAAAATGTGGTACAGGGCCCATGGGAATTTGGGCTTGATATACTGTGATAGATCTCCTTGTCACCTGTAGCTTCTGTGATTCCATAAGACTCATCATATTTGTGCTTGTCACCTACAGCAGGCAAGGCTAATAGATACATTGGTCCAGAAAGAAGCTATAGGCAGCATTTCAAGATCTAACCAAGAGGATAGTACCTACCCAAAGCTCAGAAACAATGTAAAATAAATTGCCCTTTGTGATTACCTTTAAGTTGAACTTCATTTATACGTTTCAGTTACCTTTCAATGTACATATTAAACTCAGACTAACTGAGGCATTTTTTAGTCAGAAATTGTAAGATTTAGGACAGAGCATGATCCCTATTTGCTTTTACTGACCAGACACATTTTTAATTAAATAAGTGAATGGAGTAAGCAAGGCTGCACAAAGAACATACGAATGAGTAAACAAATTATTATCTATACATTGAATCTGTCCAATTTTCATTCATTCATCACTTGACATTTATTGAGCATGTACTACACAAAATATTTCATTGATTCATTTGAATTATCATAACTTGAAAAATACTAAAACTGAATTTCCTTTAAATATATTATTTTTTAGACTTTCCATTGATTCAAGCAGTCTTCCTTTCTATTAATCCAAATCATGAGCATATACCTAAAATCACATTATATCTTTCTGTCTCTACTTACAATTTCAGAAATCCCAGTTTAAAAATATTATCTGAGTAATGTCAAATATTTTCTATATTTAAAATCATGATTAATTTCTAAGATTTATGAAAATTACCAATAGGTAGTCGGTCATATGCAAAGTGATTTCTAGCCATTGTATCTAAGGCTGGAACTTAAACCTAAAGAAGAGTAGTTAACAAGGTTTGTTTTGCTGAGTAAATTAAAACCAAAACCATTCTTATCACATGCCTTACCTTTTCCAGGGAAATATTCCCATCTTCTTAACCTCAGGGTCAGGCCCCTGGGGCAGGTATATAGTTAGAATAAAGATTTAAGATGAGCCACTGGTAGAAAGAGGTGTGTGTTTTATCTGAAGCTAGATAATGCTAATAACAATAATAGTTAATATAATCTGGCTGTTTACTCACAGAATTTGGGGGGTAAAATGAAAGAAGTAGACCAGAAAATATCTAGAATAATCTTCCACCATTCTGCAGTATCCAATGCGGAGAGATGGATATCGTGGCAAATCTCCAATAATTACTTTCTCAGTCTAATGGTCAGATAGCAAGGCATTTCCCAGAGCACCCTCATGGAGTAGGTGTTTTCCCAAGGGCACAGTGTGGTCCAGTCCGAATTTGGGTCCTTGGACACATAGTGGGTTACATCACTAAATTCTAAAGGAGTAAACCCAACCTTTTCAACTGGCACAGAAGCAACTTTATCTTTAATGTTTGGGGCTGAAAGGTATTCATGGGGCACACTAGGCTAGAGAAAGACCTTGGAGGCCATTGGCCTCCTTCACCACTATGGATGGGCTGGGGTGGAGGGACAGATCTAGTGCTGAGGGGTGACGTTCCCTTAAATTTATCTTGTACTGTGAATGCTCTATTCCAATTCTGCACAGGCTCTTTGGGCAATAATAGTGAAAACACTCCAGGTTAGAGCTCCAAACCAAAGAGAATCTAGTAACTTTCTAAAATCACAGTCAACCCTCAATTATGTATGTGTATGGTAGAAAGTAGTGTCTTTGATGATAAAATGATAATTTATGTTTGACTTCACAGCATGCTCTATATTGGGGGTTTTTCTTTTGTTTTTGGCAACATCAACAGACTTATTTTCCTAATTAGTCTGACCTCGATTAATGTTACAATTAACATTCTCTGAGCGTACATACACATACGCACACTGCTCACCAATTGATGGGGGAGAATGCCCAGAAACATACTGTGGGATAGGGAAAGGTGGGCTGAGAGTATGTTTTAGCTGCTGGCAATTCACAGACTACATCATCTGAATCAATAGGGAGTTGGCTGCATTTACACCAGGCACTTCCCAGAGCTAAATAATCACATTAGCTAATTCCCATCCATAAAATACATGTAGCTTCAGTAATTACTTCTTAAACTAAGTCTATCCAGCACACAGAATATGTTTTTTCAACCAGGATTACCTAGTTTTACTCTTTATGCCAATCCATTTAACAAGGTAATTGTCAGACCTGTCTAGTACCGGCTGCTACACAAACCTGCCCAAATTCTCTCTCAGGCTTGGAGATATTTGGGAACGTAGTGGCCAGAGTTAGCTCTCAGCCCTGCCACTTTGGGGGAATTCAGCGCAGCTTCCCTTGATTTCCTGAATACACCTTCTAGAAATGTCCCCTCTCCCTTGAAGGCACACGGGGCCTGGCCTTCCACATAGGCCCCCAAGTACAGGTGGCCTGGCCCCCCATGGCGTCTGACCCTGGAGGTCGCTCACCTAGCTTCTCCTCCGCTTGGCTGCTCTCCGCAGTCTCCGATGGAGGCTGGGCTGTTGCCTTGGCAGCAGCATCCTCTGCAGCAGGGGTGGTGGCGGCAGCAGCAGCAGTGACAGCAGCAGGCACGTCGGCTTGTTTAGGCTCCTCCTTGGCTGGCGCGTCTTCGGCCTTGGAGGACGGCGAGTTGTCAGTGGAAGCTTTAGTGGCACTTTCTGTCTCAGCAGAGCCGGCCTTCTCCTCCGAGGGGGCAGGAGCCTGGGGCGCTGCCTGCTCTGTGGCAGCCTCGGGGGCGCCCTCCCCCTTCTTCTCCTCGGAAGGAGTTTCGCCGGCTTTGCCGGTCTCTTCGGGCTTGGGGCCGGCGGCTGGGGCCGCGTCAGCGGGAGTGGAACCTTCCCCCTCCTTCTTCTCCGCACCATCGGCGACGGGGGCTTCATCCTTCTCATTCGCCTCCGCCTCAGCGGCTGGGGCATCACCCTTCTTCTCTCCTTTGAGCTTTTTCCTCGTTATGTGTCCACGGAAGCTAGCCTGAATTTTGGTCGCGGCCTTATGAGCTTTATCTTCTGGTTTGATGCCATCTTGTTCAATCTTTTGGTCCTCATCATTTTTTTCAACCTTTATGGAGAAAAGGGGTGGGGGGAGAAAAGGAGAGATGGAGCAATGTTCTTTTCCTTCAAATCACAGCATTCAATAAATGCCTATTGAATGACTTATTCTGTGCCAGGCACCATACTTGGAGTTAAGAAATCAGCAATACCCTGGAAATTCAAACCAAGCCCCCTCTCTTTCTGGTGAAGAATTTAGGAGAGAACACATTCGTTTCTGGGAAAATGAATGTCCTTCTGGCCTTCCAGAATCACTGGCATTATTTTATATGTCTTTCTTTCCCCAACTCAATGTCTCTCCTTTGCCAAACTTAAATCAGCCTTTTTGTGGATGTACTTTGACAACTCAAGTCCACCCAGCCTAGGTTTTCATCAGTGACCTCTGAAAGATATTGGTTTTTCAGGGTTTCTGAGAGGGTCTCTGTGAAAAACTTATGATTTAAAAAAATATTGTGGAAAAGCCTATTTGTTTCCCCAGGATTTCAGGTCTCATCAGGAAACCGGTAGGCTCAGGGCAAAGAATATGGCTCAGGTTTAAACAGAAAGTTCCATCAGGGTCTTCTGCAAAATGCAGATGAGTTCCAGGGCTTTGAGGGGTTTGTTCAGGATGTGACAACTCAGAATGCTGGTCACAAAATGACGTCTACTTTCCTCTGTGTGTGGTCCAACAACAGTAATGAACATACCAGACCTTCAAAATTTGAATTCAGAAAATAGCCATTATTCCTGAGTTTTAAAAAAAGAGTGGAAAACACTGCTTCCGCTTTTGAAAGAGTGGCATATATTCACTAAATCACAATTTCTTATTCCCAAAGCAATTTAAACTTAAAATTAGTTTTATATTATCAGCAACAGAGCCATCCCAGTACTGAAGGCAAGAGACTAGAATACAAATGTTTTACCATTTGATCATGTTACAACGTAACATAGGCTGCAAATAACTTTTTTCCACATGGAAATTAAATCACAGGGTAGGAATAGAAGGTATAGTCATAAAAAGAAATGTCTAGGAAAGTACTCAGAATTCTATATAGCTCCGTTGCCCACTATGGTGCCCCAGTGTGGTTACTTATAGTCCCCATATAGCCATTATATTAGTTTCAGGTATACAACACAGCAATTCAACATTTGTATATATTGCAACAATAAGTCTGGTTAACTTCTGAGAACACTGTCTTAGCAATGGGGAAATACAGCAGTGAACAATGCAGCAAAAGACCAATAATTAAAGAATGCTTATCATGTACCAAGTCCTCTGCTTGGCCCCAGTCTCGACCTTGGCCTGACCTTGGCTTTTGCTCCAATTTAGGATGCAAATCACAGCAGGCCAACACAAGGCATGCTTTCCACCTGTCATACAAGCTCTGCCCGAGGGACCCAGATCCTGTTCATCATGATGTAGACCTGTCTGACATTCTTTGGACGAGCATATGGGCCTGTATTGCTTAGGTCCATCAATATGCTAGTGAGTATACAAAGGTATTTTTGAAAATAAGCTGCATGTGAGAGTAAAAGCAGGATTAATAAATTTCCAGTAAAACTCAAGGCAAGTTTCTCTTCTTCCTCAGTTAATGGTGCATGTATCCATACAAAAAATGAAGGAGTGCACGAAAGCACTTTGGAAGGGCCCATTCTGCTTCCTCTTCCCAGTGCCATGCTGCCACACTGCTCAGCGCTCGGATGCACTACCACCTTCCCGCTCTCCTACTGCTCTTGATGACTCCTACTGGGATGCACATAACACGATCTGGAGCACGGGAGCAGCTGTCCCTGCCAGGAGCTCTCTGCTCAGAGATGGAAGCATAGCCCTGTTAAATTAATAGTTGTGAATGGAGCATGCAGCCAAGATGTTGTTAATTTATTTTACTCTATCTTGCATCTTCTGAATGAGGCACCATCTTATATGATAGGACATCTGCACTTGGGCCTTGATGCGCAGTGGGTCTTTAATACAAATACTTCTCCTTGTGAAGGTAAACAAACCAATTCTTTCAGAGTAGGCAAGTGGACAGAAAAAACCCTCTGGTGACTCAAGAAAACTACATCACCCTTTTCTCTTTAAGAACACAGAGAAAAGGAGATGAAACTTAAAACGCTAGCAAACATAAAAAGAAGGAAGCCAAGAGTCTGAATGACATAAAGAAGATACTTTACAAGGATAAAGGAAGAGCCCCTCTAAGTTCTTTACACCTCCATCTCCAATCTCTCTCTCTCTCGCTCGCTCTCTCTCAATTTCTCAGATCATCTGCCACTGTAACTTTCCACATGATCAGGACTTAAGCTTCTGTGCACAGCCTCTGTGTTGAAATGACTATTTAGAAAGGCTCAGACTAGACTTGGGTGCCAAGATTGTGGGATCAGGCTCACTTGAACAATCCAAGAGTATGAGGGACACAAGACAGAAAGGTGTGGGCAGGAAGGGAGAGAATGTGAAAAACCATAGTTAGGAGAGAAGTGAGACAATCCTGCAAGAGCTGGATACCCAAGTAGGTGGTCAAAGTACCCCACAGGCATGCAGCTTCTCCAGGAGGAATTGCTGGGTCACTTAATATTATTAGAGATTTAGGGGAATTGGATTTTAGAAATTGGTTGGAAATAGACAACGAATACAAATTGTACAGATAGTCAGAGGGAAAAAGACAGAGACAAAGAGGGAAGGGGAAGAGAAGGGAAGAGAGGAGAAGGAACGGGAGAAGGGGAGTGGGAAGGAAGGAAGGGAAGGGAGGGAGGAAACCAGCCTAAAATGAGGTGATTGAACAGAGGCATCCAGAAATAAGAATATTTTAAGTTAAAACTGCGTCTTAGGCCAGACAATTCTGGATGTGTTTGTGTGTGTCTTTCTTTTGTACCTGTAATTAATTCCATAAATACGGCTTGAACTACAGGTTATTTTCTGGTAAAATTCCTTTCACCGTGCTAGAGGTAATTGCACTGGGAGTGTATTTTGCTGAGAGAGGTGACGATAATAAAGAGAACATTTCCCAAGACTGGCTGGGGGGGAACCCCAAGATGTCAGGCTACATAGACCTTTTCCCACCTGGAAATAGAAGAGCTTGCCTAAAACAAAGAGCATGTGAGCCCAGAGAAACTGGAGGTTACTCACTACATTCAGGACAACCCTCTCAGCTTCTAAAAGGGAAAAACTGTGCCCTCAGGAAGATCAGCTCGGTGCTTTGTGACCACCTAGAGGGGTGGGATAGGGAGGGTGGGAGGGAGATGCAAGAGGGAGGGGATATGGGAACATATGTATATGTATAACTGATTCATTTTGTTATAAAGCAGAAACTAACAAAAAAAAAAAAAAGAAAAAAAAAAGAAAAACTGTGCCCTGAAAGTTGTCACTTGTTTCACTTGATAGCATGAGTGAATCAGTCAGCAGCCCCGTTTGTATTTGAACTCAGATCTTCTCCCCTCCCACCCAACCCCAAGTCCAATTTTATTGCATCCATGACCTAGAGCAACTTAGTCTTTCTTGTAGCCGATTGTGCATAAAGCATCATGTCAACATCCTGATCCATCTATTTATTTAGCAATACTGAGTGCCTATGCTGGCACCACAGACACACTAGTGAGCAGATAGAGACTGTATCTATCCACACAGGACTCTTTTTTAAATACACTTTAAAAAAAAAGAAGCTCATAGTATTTAACAATCAATAATTTCCCAGGAATTCAAGGAGGCATCTGACATTACACCTGTCTATAAAGCAAGGCCAGTAGTCTAAATATGTCAGTTAGAGATGGAGGAAGTCCAGAAAAAAGGGGATCCTGGTACTTAATGGCTAAAAAGAGTTAGTTCATAGTCTCATAAAAATAGATTTATTTTTTAAACTCAGCTTTGCCACAAATAAGCTTTGTGTTGAGCTCTGATAAAATTCTTTCATTTTTACATGGAATTGTTGCTATTCATGAATTAACTAATGTGGACATGCCAATGCAGTTCCTTACGTGTAGGAAGAGGATCATTATTAGTTGCCATACTTTTTTTTCAGGCATCTTCATTGCTATAGTTTAGAATTGTTACTGATTACTTTGTTCAGGAACTCTGTAATTTATGAAGTCTTAAAGGAAACCAAGTATGGGAAATGTTAACTGTTCAACCAAGGCTAAAACCTCGGATGAATATTGGTTTGAAGAAGATGAAGGGTACCATTCTACTAAGTTGCTGGGATCTGGTCAAATTTTAAAGTCCATTAGGTGAAAGGGCAATACTTTTCATCAACATTTAAGAATCACAGATAAGAAAGCCAAATATAAGAAGTACTATTTCATACCCAACATTGTGGCTCTGGTTAATAGTTTCCTTCTCCTCTTGGGGGAGGAGAGAGTAAACAAGTTAGGATTCAGTCTAAGATGTCCAAAATTTGCATTTATTATGTTCCAAAGGAGCTTTAGGCAAAAAAGTCTATAAATACCTAACTTTCAGGACTTAAAATAACATCATCCATTCATCTGGGACACTTCAATTCATTTAACTATTTCTAATTATCATAGGAATACTTCAACCTTCCAAGCAAAGAAAAATGTGGCCCTGTATCTACGTCTGCTAGCTCTAAACACTACAATGATAATAATTCAAATTTCCTCTGAAACAGGATTGAATTTTAAATGCTTTTAAAAATCATTGGTGTGCACCAGTTCTTCTTTCTAAGAACATCTTTAGTAAACCAAAATATTTTCAATTTGATTGAGCAAAAGATATTTCCAAGAAGCAAAATTGAAAGGCCAGAGATATCAGAACCAGAATAAAATGTGGATGGATATGTATGAATCTAACAAATATCTACTTATGACTCACTTTATTTTTTATTAATAATTTAGTAAGGTGAAATTTACATAAGAAAATTTCACTCTATTTTTCAGCTTAGTTGGCTTTGAGCACAGCTGATAGCATATACTTTAGAAGAAATGTCCAAGTATTAAAGAAGCTCCCAGTGGAGTTTCTGTATCTGCTTTGAATCTAGTCAAAGATCAGAAATCCAGAGAACTGCCCCTTATGGAGGAGCCAAAGGAGGATGGGCAAACCTTCTCCAGTTCTGAAGAGGAAGTGTCTTCAGGTTTTTGGGCAGTTCTAGGGAAGAAGGTGTCATTTAAAAGATGAATAGGCACAGCTGTGATAGAGGGGTCCCTTAACACTCAATGTGTGTGAGGGGATGGGGGGCAGGATGCAAGTAGGTATAATGAAACTGTTGTGCATTTGCCAACAATGGCCACCATTTTTTTTAACTCTGATTTTCAGTCCAGTGAAGAGTCTTCTTTTAGTTCCTGGGCAGGTGGGAGCACTGACATATGACAACTGAGTAATCCGCCAGAGGAATGTGAGACATCAAGAGTGACTTTGCAAATCCTGGCACAGTGGTAGTGAGGGGATTGTCTTTTCCCCTTCAGATGAAGTGTGCAGCATAACGCTGCAGCTCCACAGTCCTAATAAGTGGGCAAGAAATGCTCATTGATTGGCTGACTATTATAGAAAACCAAATATCCCACATTGGAAACTGGAATAGTAATATGAACTTTTCAGAAAATAGCTGGTGATCAAGATATGGGTCTTCAGCTCACTTTCATATATTATTTATTTAACATGTACAGCCCAGCTACTTCCTAGAGAATATGAAGTGGCATATTCAACCCAGTATAAAGTACTACTGGTGGAGAACTCAGTTTCCATTCAAAAGACTTGTCTTTTATTTTATTTTGTATATGTAGAACTCTAGCTCTCCCACAAAGATGGAGATGAGGCAAAGAGCATATTATCATTGGCACCTTCTAACAGACAAAAGTCAGCAAATGAAACACTTTGTCTATTTCATTCACAGCTGCCAGTGATGGACTTCAAGAGCATCTGTCTAAGACAGGTATATGTTTCCCCAACACCTGAGTAACTGACTTCATGCAGTGAGGTTGAACAAAGAAGCCAATTATGGAAATAAAGGTGCAGGAGTCAGACAAGGAGAGAAGGCACAAAATGACATTGATAATAATAATTTAAAAAGCACTTGGAAATAAATCTAAGATATAACAACCGACATATTCATTTTCTCCATGGATTGTCTGGAATCATAGCAATCAAATTGTTTTTCAAATATATATCTCTGCTTCTTCATAAGTTAAAGAGGTGAAAATATTCATAGAGGATTGTTGGAGACTCTCTCCTTCCCTCTCTCTGTTTAGAGTTGATCTGTATAATGAGCCCCACGTCCTAAGGTTGTAGGCTGGAAATGACTAGTCCCTTAGATATTCAAGGAAGGAAGCCTCTCTTCCTCAGATGGGGGCTGGGAAGATGCACATACTTATGAGATGAGGCACATACTTATGCTGGTCTACCTCTCAGGACTCATGCTAGACAGAATAATTTGACCAAACTCTTTCAGAAAAGCTTTAGGTATGGCAAACAGAGATATAAGTCACCTAACTGAACAAAGGGTCAAAGTCAGTGATGCCCAAGCAAATACCTGCTGAGAGTCAACTCTGAAAGGAAGGGGCTCGACGGTTGAGCAGCAAAAGCAGACCCCCTGATGAGAGTTGCTGATTATAGTTCACTACCTCTGCTAGTGTTCACTACGGTTACTAGTGCTCACTACCTCAACAAGTCATTCACTACCTCTTAAATGTCACACTGGAAGGAGGGAGAGGTGGACAAGGTGAGGGGATACTAAACCTTGCTCTGGGAGAGGTCTCGGTGCCTACAGTGGCCACTGAGCTGGGAACAAGATAGAGGGACTCCCTATCAGGCTGCTGAAGAGGCTGGACTCACACACCAGACTATGAGAGGGACTGTGAGGCTTTTGCTAACAACTGGGGAAAGACAAGAGAATAGCAGGCAGCCAGTACATCTGGGAAAAGATAGAAAAGCCGCCTAACCAGCAGACAGCCCATTGTACCGCCATCACAGGTGAATTCCACCTAGTTGAGCATTCCCGAGAAAAAACCACACCCCAAGCTGCTGGAGAAGGTGCTCAGAGCCAACCAGCAGGAAGAGAAGGCCCAGGTAACTCTGCCAAAAACTGCCTTCCTTTCAGGTATGATGCCACAAAATGTCTCTGGTTGGATGTTCAGGAATATAAAACATGATGAGATAAATATTTAATTAAATTGCTATTTCTTCCTGCTATACTGAATAGTGATTATTGATTTATTTTTTTCTGAATTTTTTTTCTGAAACTTTTTTCATTATGAAATGTAATTTATTACATTCTAAGTCAGCAGTACCTGATAAATTTTGTTCAGTGAACAAGTGAGTGAGAGAGACATTCCTCATCCACTCTACTATATGCCTTTCTCCAAATATTGTCACTGTTGGTCTGTTTATCTTGTTTTTCCTTCTTTGTGCTTATATTCTCCTGACATATATTTGTATTTCATTTTTAATTGACTCTTCCCTTGGACTGTAAACTCTCTGGAAGCAGGACCTTGTCAGATTTGTACAATCCTCAAAGCCTTGGTGGCTAAACAGTGCTGGCACATGGTTGATGCTCCAAAAATATTTATTTGTAGTTGTTGTTAAGTAACTACGTGCCATGCTATGTTAGTGATCAGAGAGCATGTAATTGGGCAGTACACAGCCAACTGGCTGGGTATCAGTGCTTCTCTCCAGGAAACTAATGCTCTGGGCCTTCGTCAAACTGTTCTCCAGCAGCCATATCCCTCTCTCCTCTTACTTTTATAATGAGTATACCACACATAAGTTAGTATCTCAGTTCAGTTCTCATCATAACCATGTGAGGAGCACATCACTGTGCCTGTTTTATAATCGAGGTAAATTAGGAGACAGAAAGGAGCTCAGTGTGATCCAGCTTCTAAAGACCAGGCCTGCCCTCAAGCCCACTCCTTGTTTAGTGCTTTTTAAAATAGATTGTAGGAAGCAAATATTCCCTGGTGGGTAAGAACATGGGCTGTAGAGTTAGATATGTATAGGTTCAAATCACAGCTCTGCCACTTTATTACCAGCTCTTGACCTTGGACAAGATAACTTCAGTTTCCATATCTGTAAGATGGGGGAATAACAGGGCTATCTCACTGGGTTGTTGTGAGGATTATATGAGTTAATGTATATAAAGTACTTAGCACAGTCCCTGACGTATTTTACGTGCTCAAAGAGGGACAGCTAATTTTCTCATCATAATCATTGTCATCATCACTCTCATCTCAGAGTAATTTCTACATTACCATTCGACTGAGTCCACGAGAACTTATTCATCTCCGTGACTGCTGGAGAGGAGTCCAGGGAGGGGAGAGTCCAGTTCCTTAACTCTACAGTACTATCTATCCTCAGAGGGATAAGCAAAAAACCATCTAAAGTATGCCACATACTCAATCTAGTTCTTTGCTATCCTTGGGAAGGGCACAGATCTGTTTACATTGTCAAGGGTAAATCCCACTCTTCTACCACCTAACACACACCAATCCTCTCTAATCTTAGCCATGTCTAAACCTCTACATGGTCCAGCAACTTGGTGATGGAAATTCACTTAGACTAGAAGTCTGTTCATTCTCAAAATATATACCTTTTACCTGACACCCCTCATCCCACACAAAAAAATCTCATATAGCTACTATTTCATATTTCTATCTCACCATGTGTGTATATCCCTTTCACATTCAAGAAAACAACTGCCCTGCAGGTTCTGAGAGCTCCCCTATTTACTCATCATTGGTAAAAGCTGTGGATGCAGATGCCAGACACTTTGTGGGGAATTAGCTTAGGAGCATGTGGCCCTGAGGAAAGAGGGACATCGAGATTTGGGATTTCCAGCTCTACCCAGTGTACCCCGATTGGCTAGTTAGTGAAGCCCCTCCGGGTGTCAGTGGACGTAATATGTGGGGAGGGTACATAACATGTCATCAGAGCGCATGTCATCATGAAGCCTAGCTGATGGGAGATGGAGAACTTGAGACGCCATTTGTTTTAAAAAGAAATGACAGTAACTTGAATTTTTATATTCCAGGTTATGAAGTACTTTCCACCTCATAAAACTGTTCCTCGAGGAATTACAATGAAGTAGGCTGAGCAAGTGTGCTATCCCCTTTGTAAAATGAAGAAACCAAATCCCGGATTGATGGAAGGCCCCACAAATGCTAGAACAGGTCTTAAACTTAGGCCTCCAATCTCCCTACATTTTAAGGAACCTAACAGAGAATTCAGTCTAAGAATTCAACACTAAACACCCAGAAACAGAAAAATGAAAAAGAAAAATCAAGTGTCACTGAATAAGTAGCAATCCTAATATCAGTACTGAGACTAGTTGAAGTACTTTTTAATGAACAGAATTGGTCTATATTTCTGATCTTATAACAGAGGTGGCTCCAGAATCTCTATATAGGAGGAATTAGGGGCAGGAATATGTTTGAAAGGGGGAACTAGGTGATTTTTCTTGAAATTGCACTGGCACAGCAAGCATATTTCTTTGTACAATATGCTTATATCTATGAGGTGGGATGATTTTGCAGAGACATTGCTATCTGTCAACAATAGTTGGCAGATGCCTTAATGGTCTGTATCAATCACCAGGTAACTGATTGCACATTTAGAACAGTGCCTGAGAAATCTAAAGAAAAAAAGAGCAGTTATGTTTTCTTTCTGATTCTAGAAGATATGTTGTTTTATTCTTCCATGCGTGGAAAAAACAATTGAATGTTTTTGGTGGGAAGAGGTGAGGATGTCAGGTAAATGGCATACAGTTTCAAGAAAAATAGACTTATTTCCATTTTAATTGGATTTCGATCCCCAAGCTGTTGGTAGTTGAAGGGCAAATACACAAAACCCTAGAAAAATCTGTAAATCATACCTGAGTCTAAATTTGCTAATGTTGTTATTCTTGTCATTCTTCTTTTCTTGCCTCTCCCTCTGTTTTTGGCATCAAATTCTCTCCAAGTCATCAGGCACTGACATTCATTGATTACATGGCTTGGCATAACTTTTGACTCAAACAATTTGAGTTCAAATTCTGGTTCAGCCATGGCTCAAATGTGTGACCTGGCATAAATTACTTAATTTCTTTAGAATTCGGCTTCTTCATCCCTCATACTGGGATACTAATACTTACTGTGCAGAATTTCTTGAGGATGAAAGAAAATAGTATTTGTAAAATGCCTGGTATTTAAGAACTCAACAAATAATTGCCTAGAGGAAGACCATACAAGTGAAGTGAAAATTGCTGCTTTCTGGACACTAGGGATTGGGTGCATTATTTGATAAATATTTTATGGTTTTCTATCTCTGATAGCTTATGGAGGAATTTTTCAGGACTATGCATATTTCATAAAAATAATAAACCCTCTCCTAAAAAAAACCTCTTTAAATGTACTATAAAGTACCCTCAGATCCTTGCAGAAAGTAATTCTAATAATAAATTGAAAAATTATATAGTACTATGTGCCAACTACTCTTCTAAGCACTTTATTATATGCTTTATATATATACACACACTAATAGATTTATTAAATTTAATTCTAACGAAGCTATGCAATGGGTACTATTATTTTACAGGTGAAGGGGCTTAGGCACAGGGACATTAAATAACTAAATCACACAGCTAGTAAGTAGCAGAGCCAGGATTTGAACTCAGGTTGCACATGAGGTAAGATGACCCTAGGAAGACAGGGCTGGTCTACTCTCTGCAGGCATTTTCTCCAGGCTCCCAGGCAGGGTGAAAAGTGGAGTGCAGGCTGGGAGAATCCAGAGCATGGCTTTGTCACTGCCAGTGCCTGCCAAGGCTGAGCTAGTTACCAGTGTCTAAAAGAAGAGGCTTCAGAGCTGTCACCCCAATTTCATCTTCCCCTGTCAAAATCTCTTTACAGTAGAAAAGTACAAATACATTTTCAAAGCAGGGACTGTGGTATCATGACCTCATCACCCAGGCGATGCTGTGACTCATTTTCCTTGTGAAGATCTTGACAGGGAAGATTCACACTTGAGACGTTGAGAACAGCCTAGAGACCAGGTTTGCTATTAATTCTGAAAGCAGGAGCAAGAAAATATAAGAGAGCCGAGAAAGCAATACTGGGGGAAGTGTGGGGGGAGGGCCTCAGGTCAGGAATCACGACTATTTAATTAAATGAGAAAAGCAGATGAATAAACTGGAGTCACTCTTATGCTTATCAGAGGGAAGGGGCTGAGCAGGTGGTAAAGATTTCTTCCTGAGGCTGAGGATTTAAATCCAGCCAGAGTCCCTGAATTAAACATTGCCTTTTTCTTAAACCAAGTATCCCTGTTACTTGACTCACAATTGTACTGAGGCAGATAGGGAAATCTATCTAGAACTGTTCCATGGACGTCACACTTGTTGCTCTGACTATATTCTCAAAAAATATCATACTATTTATGCCACACAGCTCCTTGCAGGAGTTTAGTGACAGTGTTCATCGTGGCACAAAGAACCAGCTTTGTAGTTCTGCAGGGGGAAAACGTTGCACCCTTTGAAGCCATCAAAGAGAGAAAATTCCCTCTTATCTGTTTTTGAAACTAGGTAAGCAAATTCTCCAACTTCTGGATTAATCCAGATGAATTTACCTTCCAAGGATTTATGATAACCTGATCTTTGAGCCAGAACAATTAGGCTGGGTAATTGGGTAAAATTAAGGAGGTATTAAGTCTGATTCTTAGGTCTTAAAGTCAATGAAAATTCCTTTCCTTTCTTCTTGATGCAGAGACAACTATGAGATGTGCCATAACCCTCTGATATGACCCAAAGAGCCACACAGAACACCAAGTTCGTGCCCAGCACTGTGAAACTCCAAAAAACGGGGCGCTTTACAGACATGTAGTAACATGGGAAAGCCCTGTCCTGAACTCCAGAGTTCCAGGAAGGTAGGATGATGCAACCACTCTTCCCACAATTCTGATTTACTCATCGGAAATCAATGATACTCCTGTGTCAGCTCAGGACTGGACCCAAGACTAGGATTAAAGATTCCCAGGGCTATTCAATAGCTATCTCTCCCTTTGGTTGGGGCAACTTGATGGCTCTAGGTTAGAATAATCCCCTAGCTTCTCCCAGAGCTGAAGTCATAGCAAAAGTCATAGCAAACCCTGGTACTTGCCTGGTACCTCTGCAGCCTCTAGTAAGTGGGTGCACATCAGCCTGGTTGTGCACCCCAGAAACATACAACAGATGGTTTAAATCACTGTGGAGAATCAAGGTAAGAACGGTATAGCTGGTGGCAGTAGCAGAGTGGGTGTACAGGAAAGACGTAGACAAAGATTCTCCTTTTACCAAATGCCTGAAATTCCACCTTGGAACATTATTCCCTTATTTTAAGGTTTAAAACAGACACTGAAAGCTAACAGCATAGAAGCTCTCTTAATTGGTCTGTCTTCCACTCTATGCTACATATTGTATGAGACTAAGCTAAAACAGAGTTATGGTTTCATCATAATGGGGTCTCCCCCTCCCCCTAAAAAATCTTTAAATATTCCCATTGTTTAGCAAGCTAAGAAGATATACATTGCTTCAGCCTTTGAGAAATTCATGGAAGGGACCCAGCCTGCCCTTCCAGCTTCTCTCATGAGCACACCCGTCACTTTAGCCAAGTAGATCCACACGCAGCTCACTGAACACACTCCTCACTCCAAAAGTCTGTGACCTCACTTACAATTCGGCCCTCCACAGACATCTTTCCTTCTTGCATTTCTGCTGAAACGCCACACACCCTTCATCACTCTGTTTTTGAAACTAGGTAAGCAAAGTCTCACCAATCCTTACCTCGTTGGCTGGAGAGTTTTCTTGCATCTTCCTAAATGGGCAGTCCAGAGGTCAGCAAACTTTTTCTGCAAACGGCCAGGTAGTAAATATTTTTGGCTTTCTGTGCCATAAGGTTTTGGTCACAACCACTCAACTCTGTCACTGTGGCAGAAATAAGCTATAGCTGCTACCTAAATGAATGAACATGGCTGTGTTCCAATAAAACTTTATTTATGGACAGGGAAATTTAAATTTTACATAATTGTAAGGGATCATGAAATATCATTACTCTTGATTTTCTGTCCACCATTAAAAAATGTAAGAGCCATTCTTAGCCTGAAGGTGTACTTTACCAATTTCTGGGGCAGGGTTTACCTTTATGTTAAACTCCTCAGGCGGCTCACTAAAAACTGCTTTTCACTTCCTGAGTTCTGTGACTTCACTTACAATTTGGCCCTCCTCAAACATCTGTCTGTCTCAAACATTTCCCTCTGCATATCTATCTATCTGTCTATCTGTCATCTATCTATCTATCTATCTATCTATCATCTATTTTTGCATTGTAGTAATTGATGTACTTATTCTTCAAACTTTCCGTTACTCTGTAAACTCTCTGAGGACAGGAATATTGTCATCTTAATAGAGGCTGTGGTATTGTGATTTATAATAAAAAAATATATTGATCTTCATCCTTATTTTTGACACAGAGCCCCTAAAGCCCTTGGAATTTCCTGTAATGAGAGCAATAAAGGTGTCTTTTGTTATATTAATGAGGTGACTGGGTGGGAAAACCTACCATGTGATTAGAGTGTTGGAACTTTCAGTCCCACCTTCTGACCTCCTGGGAGAAGAGAAGGGCTGGAGGTTGAATCAATAACCAGTGGCCAGTGGTTTCATCAATCATGCCTGTGTAATGAAGCCTCCATACAAAACCCAAAGCAGGGTTTGGAGAGCTTCCAGGTTGGTGAACATGTGGAGATTTGGGGAGAAAGTCACGCTCAGAGGGAGCGTGGAAGCTCCTCACCCTTTCCCCATACCTTGCCCTAAGCCTCTCTTCCATCTGGCTGTTCTTGAGTTATATCCTGTTATAATAAACCAGTGAACTAGTGAGTAAATGGGCTTCCTGAGTCCTGTGAGCTGCTCTAGCAAATTAATCAAATCCAAGGAGGGGGTCATGGGAGCCTCTGATTTATAGCCAGTCTGTCAGAGGTACAGGTAATAACATGGACTTGCAATTAGCATCCTGAATTGGAGGGGGTCATTGGAACCTCCAATTTGTAGCCAATCAGTTAGAAACACAGGGAGCAACCAGGGCTTGTGACTGGTGTCTGAAGTGGAGAGTGTCTTGCGAGACTGAGCACTTTACTCGTGGAATCTGCTATCTCTGTGTAGATAGTGGTGGAACTGAGTTGAATTGTAGGACACCCAGCTGGTGTCTGGAGAATGGCTGGTGATGTGGGACACCTCCCCACCACCCCGCCATGTTGGAATTGGGTTCAGGACCCTAAATTTAGAGGCTAACATTTATTGATCACTTTGCTAAGGCACTGAGCTAAATGTTTTGTGTGTAAAATCTCATAACATACGCATGAGGTAGGTATTATGATTGTTATAATGTATAAGTGTTATTATTATTTTTACAGATGATAAAACAAATACTTGGGGAGGTTCCATATTTAATAAGTGTAGAGCTATGATTTAATTATTTAGGCAGTCAGACCCCAGAGCTCACCTTCTCTACCACTCTACAGACCCCCTTCCCCTGTTTCACACAGTAAGGCCTTAATAAATGTCTGGTGAATGTGTGTTATATTTTGGATTAAATCGTTTCTCTCCTGAGAACAGCTGAAGCTGATAGTAAGAAAGATTGAAAAAAAAGCTCACAGAGCAACTTAAAGAGCCACAACAGAGCACCTCGGAGGCAGGCAAGCATAAGAGAAGTGAGAAGTGGGTGCCACTGAAGCTTGCCTGCCTTCGAAGGGTCTTTCCCTGTCGTTGCTCAGCTGTTTGCTCAACTCAGAGTGTGGAGAGGCATTCAGACCTGAATCCCGGTATCACACGTAGCTGGAGAAGAAGTGCAGGACAGAAGCAACCCGTGGGGAAATGCACAAAGAGACCTGCTGAGCCCCAGGGGCAGGGCCATGGTTGTGAGCATGCAGCATGCCAGCTGCACTCCCAGAAGGAGAGAAATGAGCTGCAGCTGGGAGGCCACTTGTGCGAGAGAAAAAAAAAAGACTTTTTTAACCATCAGATTTGAGCAAGTGGCTTATGTGTGAAAGGTTTCGTTGGAAGCAAGTTAAATGGTGCTAAGTCACTAGACAAAGGATCACACCCTCCAGCTCAAGATGCCTGTCTCTAGGGACTGTTTCTAACAGTCTCAGGTCTGGGTGAGCACAAAGCAGTGAAAGACATCCAGATTAGCTGAGGGAGCACAGTGACCTGGGAACACGAAAAACAAGGGCTCCTGAAATCCCCAGGGCTGTTCTATCAGTGAGAAAGGAAAGGCAAGGAGGAAAGATGCTGGCCACAGTTTTGTCGCTCAACACTTATGGAGTGGCTGCGTCCGTACCTCCAAGAGCTGGACTGCAATGTGCTCTCACCCTGCCCCTGATCATCAGGATCTGCATTTTCACAAATCTTTTGCACGTCACCGTGTGAAATGTGCTGTCCTACGATGCTCAGACTAAACACACCTGTCCTGGAAGGTCCACAGTTCCTTTTGAATATCTCTTCAAAAGAAAGTATGATCTAATCTCATACTCTTACATGTCCCGGTCCAGTTTTCCCAGCACCACTTATTGAATAGGCTGTCCTTTCTCCACTGTACATTCCTGCCTCCTTTATCAAAGATAAGGTGACCATATGTGCGTGGGTTTATCTCTGGGCTTTCTATCCTGTTCCATTGATCTATCTTTCTGTTTTTGTGCCACTACCATACTGTCTTGATCACTCCCTAACACGATACACAAAAATAAGCTCAAAATGGATTAAAGACCTAAATGTAAGGCCAGAAACTATCAAACTCTTAGAGGAAAACATAGGCAGAACACTATGACATAAATCACAGCAAGATCATTTTTGACCCACCTCCTAGAGAAATGGAAATAAAAACAAAGATAAACAAAGGGGACCTAATGAAACTTAAAAGCTTTTGCACAGCAAAGGAAACCATAAAGAAGACCAAAAGACAACCCTCAGAATGGGAGAAAATATTTGCAAATGAAGCAACTGACAAAGGATTAATCTCCAAAATTTACAAATAGCTCATGCAGCTCAGTATCAAAAAAACAAACAACCCAATCCAAAAATGGGCAGAAGACCTAAATAGACATTTCTCCAAAGAAGATATACAGACTGCTAACAAACACATGAAAGAATGCTCAACATCATTAATCATTAGAGAAATGAAAATCAAAACTACAATGAGATATCATCTCACACTAGTCAGAATGGTCATCATCAAAAAATCTAGAAACAATAAATGCTGGAGAGGCTGTGGAGAAAAGGGAACACTCTTGCACTGCTGGTGGGAATGTGAATTGGTACAGCCACTATGGAGAACAGTATGGAGGTTCCTTAAAAAACTACAAATAGAACTACCATATGACCCAGCAATCCCACTACTGGGCATATACCCTGAGAAAACCATAATTCAAAAAGAGTCATGTACCAAAATGTTCATTGCAGCTCTATTTACAATAGCCCAGAGATGGAAACAACCTAAGTGTCCATCATCGGATGAATGGATAAAGAAGATGTGGCACATTTATACAATGGAATATTACTCAGCCATAAGAAGAAATGAAATTGAGTTATTTGTAGTGAGGTGGATGGACCTAGAGTCTGTCATGCAGAGTGAAGTAAGTCAGAAAGAGAAAGACAAATACCGTATGCTAACACATATATATGGAATTTAAGAAAAAAAAATGTCATGAAGAACCTAGGGGTAAGATAAGAATAAAGACACAGACCTACTAGAGAATGGACTTGAGGATATGGGGAGGGGGAAGGGTAAGCTGTGACAAAGCGAGAGAGAGGCATGGACATATATACATTACCAAACGTAAAACAGATAGCTAGTGGGAAGCAGCCGCATAGCACAGGGAGATCAGCTTGGTGCTTTGTGACCACCTAGAGGGGTGGGATAGGGAGGGTGAGAGGGAGGGAGATGCAAGAGGGAAGAGATATGGGCACATATGTATATGTATAACTGATTCACTTTGTTATAAAGCAGAAACTAACACACCATTGTAAAGCAGTTATACTCCAAAAAAGATGTAAAAAAAAAAAAAAAAAGAAAGTATGATTTCAGAGGTGCCTCTATTATGAAATTCAGAGAAATAAGAAGTGGCAGGTAAACTAGCCAAAGCCCTGAATTTGCAATCAGGAGACTAAGGTTGTAAATCCGACAGGTCCTATCCCAACTGCAACCTCATGGAAGTCTTTTCGCTTCTCTGGGCCTCAGTTTCTGTGTCTGTACACTGAGGGAGTTGACTAGGAGATTCAAGACTCAGACATTCAAAGTATCATGCAAGACGCAGACATTCAAAGTATCAAAGTCCTAATTTTGTGCAAATGTATATATGTTCCATTTTTCTATTTCCCTAAAAAAAGAAAGCATCAGAGAAGTTGACTGTGACCTAATCCTACTCTGGTATGGACAGGGTCTCCCCCATACACTTTAACCTCTACTGTCACTTACCTTTTAAAATTAGTTATATAGTGCATTGAACATATCATGAGACTAAGATCTTTCTCAAATGTGCCAGTCCCCAGAGAGAATCACCAAAGTGAGTGAGCACAGAATTTGTCTGCTGGCCAGAATCCTATGTACCAAGACTCTTGATTCTGTATAGTTCAAAATGCCTTTACTTGTATGCTCTGCGAACTAGCAAATGACCCACCTTATTAGGAAAGCAGACACCATCTTCCTTTAAGCACCTAATTCCAACCCTCGCAGAATGCAAGAGCACATCATTTATCCATTAGCAAAAAGCTGCACACCTTCCCCAAAGCCTTTGTATGAGAGAGGAAAGTCTTCTAAAGGAATGCCTTACTTGACAATTTTTAAAGCCAACTTGTCCGTCTGTATGGAAAATCTGAATAAAATCTACTGTCCTAGTTGGGGAGAAAAAAAAACAACCAAGACTGCTAAAAATAAATAAATAAAATATGCAAATCACTCATCCCATGCCACAGTTGGCTTCAACCTATTTAAACAAGAAAAAGAGGTCAGAACACAGGGAGAGAAAGCTCTAACTCCCATCAACTCCCTACCCTTATTGCTTGCAAATGGGGTGGATCTTCCTTCCTCTGCATCTCCTAAGTTCTCCCAGGTCAAGATAGAGCCAATCTTGCCCAGGGTGCTAGGTCAACAAACAGAAATTTAGAAAATTTTCGTGTCCTTGCAAATGATGCGTTTGACCAGAAACAGTGTAACCAGTCAGCCAATCTGGGCTCTATATTTACTTCTTTGTTCCTTATTCTTTATCCTATAAAAGCATCCTGCCTTCAGCCCCGTTTTGCAGGTGTCAGGGCCCTTGAGACCAGGGACTGCTGGCTTCATGAAGTGTTGAATAAAGTTTGCTTGTCTCACCTGTACTGTCTTCTTTTACCATTTTTAAACAATATTACTGAATGAACGGAAAATACATGCTGGTGCCATGTTTCCAGGCTAAGCAAAAAAGCTCACTGCGGGGTAAATTTGGCCACACCTACACAGGTCATCTCACTTCCCATCTGCTCCTTTTACCCTCCTTCGCCCCACGCCACCCAAAAGTAACTCATTTGCAATTGTCCGTGGAGCCTGTATTTCATCGTGGTAAATGGAAAGCTCAAATGAGGAGGCCTGCTTATCTTTTTTTTTTCAGTGATGAAGGATCATTGTCCCTGGCGCTGACCTTAGCTGATTTTCTCGCCTTTGTTGTACGCTAAAGACAAGGTATTCCTGTTTAGTTTCCAAAGGTCTTTTCCTGACGATACACAGAAATCTTCTTGCCCGCTGCTCCGCGTCTCCCCACCGCCTGTCCTAGAGAAACAGGTGCCAACAGCCAGAGCAAAGCTAACGTGCTTTTTGTAGCCCCCAAGCAAGGGAAAACTGGGAGGGACAGGCGTGCGACTTGCAATTGACCCAGCTTTCTCTCCTCTGCCTTCCCACCCGCTGTGTAACCTTGAGGTGACAGGGGGCTCGGTCCCTGGAAGCTCTGCGGCTGTGCTGCTGCCGGCGGGAGGTGACGCCCGCGGACGGATGAAGGCGAAGGAGGGAGCCCGCGCATCACCCGCCCCCCCGCCCCCGCCGCTGCTCTGCCACCTACAGGCCCGGGGCGCCGGCTGATGCTTTTGTTGTCCGAGTCGCTGAAAGAAGCAATTATCTCTCAACGAGAGTTTGTGAATGTTCGTTAAGATAAAACAAAACTCCCCGTGTTCCGGGGGCGCAGGAATTCTCCCCTGAGATTTGGATCGTCGCAGGAGGGGCTCCCAGGGCGGCTCTCGGGGCGGCGGGTCGGAGCCACGCCTTGCGGTCCCCCGGGTCCCAGCGGCCGGGCCACAGCCGCAGCCAGGGATGAGGGCGTAGGGAGGGGCTGACGGGTGAAACAAAGGGATGAGGTCACCCTAAAGAGAGGCCGGAGGGAACGCCTAAAGGAGGCAGAAAATGAGTCGCGAAGAGAGACTGTGGGACGGAAACTGGAGTCAAAATGCAGGGGGAGGGGCCGGGAGACAAAGGCTGAGCGGCTTGCGGAGGAGAGACCTAGCTGTCAGTCGTCAGCTGTCCGCGCTTGACAGAAAACGGGGAGACACGAATCAGAACCTGTGCTGCTTAGGGTAAATAAGTAAGTTTGCTTAAACCCTTTCCGCTGCTTCCCAGAATGCTGTGCCACAAGCTCCCATGATTTGTGTCAGTTCTGTGAATGAGATAGATAGATAGATAGATAATAGATAGATAGATAGATAATAGATAGATGATAGATAGATGATAAGATAGAAAAATGATACATAGATACATAGATGATAGATAGATGATAGATGGATGATAGATAGATGATACATAGATGATACATAGATAGATGATACATAGATAGATGATACATAGATGATGCATAGATAGATGATAGATATTAAGTCTGAGATGGTCTAAGAATGGGCTTCAAGGTGTCCCTGAATCTGAAGTAATATGCCTTGTACTTTGTTTACATGATTATTTTGCTGTTGAATGTCCACAGGTTTTCTAAGAATGTCAGAGGTATCCAATACCCAAAAAAGGTTAGATGTTGCTAGGCTTTGGAAGCACTGTGGAAAAGGAAAAAAACAAAACAAACAAACAAACAAAACACAAACACCAAAAACCCAACAAGCTTACCTAAAATGCAGATGATATCAGAGGTGAGGAATTCTGTAACACCTCCTCTCTAGGTTAATCCGATTAATACCCATCATCTAGACAGGATAAACATTTTGAAGGCAGGAGGCCAAAGGCTAGTACTATTTTATTTGAGGAAAGGCTGAAGCCTGGATCATGAAAGACCAAGGGGCGGGTTGGAGGGAAAGCTGGGAGGCAGTCTTCCAGGTGTGGGCAGGTTCGTGGAGAAAAAGAAGTACTGGCTTCGTGTATCTTTGGTTTTGTCTGGGCTGACGTTGAGGCAAGTCACCAGAGGAGAAAGCCTGTCCTTCACTACATAAGAAGAATATTAACTAATACTCTAGGGACATTCTTGTGCCAGTTTAGCTTCCCCCCCGCCCCAGTCGTAAGTTCACTGAGGGCAGGGACTTTGTTGGGTTGGCCATGTCAACATCAGTTCCTGACGTAGTTCATGGGACAGTGGGCACTCGGTAAATATTTGTGGAATAAATGAATGAATTACCAAGCGATGCACATATTCTTCTCCCTTTTTCTCAATCAACTGACCAGTAGCAAGAGGCCTGGGGTCAATTTCGCCATCTGGTGGTAACTATCGAACTGACAAAATCTCTTACCCACTGTTCCTTTCTTCTGCCTGGGGTAGGGGTGGGGATGGGGGAGGGGCGACCATACATCCAACAAGTTCTTCTCCTTAGACCTAAGCAACTCACCTCTCCTACACTTCCACTCAGGTCTTCACCTGCTCACACAAACCACTCATTTCCTCTTTAATGTCCTTTTTCTCAGTCCACCCCCTGCCCTGAGTTCACCTCCCCACAATGGTACTTCTCCGTTTGCCCAATGGGCATGGGAAATTTCCTTTTTATTCATGCCTCTTCTCATTCCTCTTGAGAATCCCAAAACGATACAAAGTTACCTAATAAACAATAGTTTTGCTGTAATTTCCATTCTGGCTACTGTTGAATGAGGCTAGCATAACACCTACAGATCAGAAAAGTGAAGTGTTTTAAGGGTGTGTGTGTGTGAAATTAGATATAAAGAACTGGTTCTATTACATTCCCAAACCCGATAACATTATTGTTTTCTCCTATGTTTTCACTGCCAGTGTACAGAATTCCAGCTACATTTGGGATCAACCTGAATTTTATAGACAGGTCTGGAAACATTAACACCATTAACACAATTTTATGTTATTTCCGTGGCAAAAGTGTCTTAAGTTTCAAGTTTATTTATTTTTGAAAAACAAGCCATTCGTAACTAAGAAATTGCTTGCTCTTCTAAGAAGCTGTTTTCTAAGAGGCTGTCCTACTAACGTACTAACACTTACTGGGAAACAGGAAAGATGGATAATGTTTCCATTATTATAAAACTGAAGTTTAGGGTAGACTAATGACTGTCTCCCAACCAAATTACAGATGAGCAGAAAAAGTGCTCATTCACCTAGACGAAGGATTTCCAACTTCAGCTTGTATATTTTACCACCAGTGTTCTTGTGTAAAGCAGATTCCATGACGCTGACTGAAGAAGTCTGGCGTAGCACTACAGAGGGCCTGAAATGCATTTTAATAAGTACCCTAGTGGGCTTAGACCACAATGAGGATGATAAGCTGAGCCACATTCCTGTTTGGGAATAGTTTCCTTGATTTTACTGAAAATGTTTATATCAAGCATCAGTCAGAATTTTCTATTCCTACCGCATTGCCTCCTGCTTTTAGAGACAGTTGGAGCTATCCCACACATATGACCAAGAATTCCTGTCTTAAATTCCAACATGCATAGACTCACTTAGCCCAACATGTGAGACCTAGGAGAAATCATCAAACCATGTTCTTTCATAACCATGGAAACCAAGGCCTAGAGAGAGAGTGATACAACCAGTGATAGAGCTGATGCTAGGCCTCCTCACCTCCTGTGTTTTCCTTTGAGTCCCTAGGGCCACAGAGAAAGGGAAGGCTGAAATTGGGACAAAGTAGATAGCTGAATTAGATCATTAGTGTCAAAAGGCACACTTTAGCCTAAGGCACTTGGCAGGTCTCTTTATTATCAGTCCATTCTGGGCCTGAAAGATTCAGATTAGCAGACTAGATTGCTCCTCTGTTACATTTCAATCATAGACACCCAGTTTGGTGCTACTGGGTAGTTTGTATGGTATCATGAAAAGCAGAAAAGCACAGCCTGGAAAAAGAAGATTACACTTTTTTTGCCCCAGAGGCAAAATTCCAAAGTTAGGCATAATGTCATGGCATATTATTGTAAACAATGTAAATGCAAATTAACTTCCAATGTTTCATCACGATTACCGATTTATAGGATACATATTGTCTTCTGAAAATTTTGGTACATGTGAAGGCACAGATAGCCTTGGTTCAGGAGAAATCTCATCCTTTAGGCATACACTGGATCTCTGTATAATGTTCTGCACACAATATATGACATAGATTAGATTTCATCTAATCTTTCTTGTTACATCCAAGGTAACATTGGCATTTAAAATAAGGAACCATTGAATTCTAGTTTTCAGGAGAGGATCAGTGACCCCTGATCCCTGCCAGAGCCTGCCGTGGTGAGTTTAAGAATATTTTGGTGTTCACAGGTCAAAGTATGATACCTTGATGCAATCTGGCCTCACTGAAGTCTTGTTATAGGTAGGATGCAGAGATCTCAAGGGTGTGTGGAGCATCAGAGTTTTTCTCATTCGATTCTCTTCTCAATACCTATCACTTGCCCGGAAGAAAACTTTAGAATCAAAGACCTTCTTGGGCTATGGAGATGTGTCCAGTATCACTAGGGATTTTTAAATGCATCAAATGATCTGCATCATTTTCTAGGTGCCCCTGGACTTTTCTGCTAGGTGTCGCACAGAAATCCCATATTTTTGAATGTAAGCACATGCAGTTACAGACACTAAAGAGACCTCCGCACAGAATGTTACAGCTGCATTGCACTGTGTACATTTCTGGAAAGTGGACTTGGCATTATTTTCCCCCAAGAAACCACCAATTTCCACATCTGTTCTTTACATCAATGGATATAATTACCATGTTGCTGTTTGTAGACACATGACCCTCTGAAGGGGCACTGGTTAAACATCTGTAAACAGGAATCAACATCATATTGTGTCTCTTTCTCAAGTAATGGGAGCAATTATTGCTGGAGGAAAAAGAAAACCATCTTTTGTCCAGTCAACATTCAGCAGTATCTGCCTTTCTGAGAGTGTGACACTGTTGAGATTGCTTTTGCCCCCAGGAAGGCAGATTTTGCTGAAGCGCTCTTTTGACTTAGGAACGAAGTGATCAAATAAAATAGGGCTTTTAAAAAAAGACTGTGAGAGAGGTGTGCTGAAGTAGTATTGGGTTTGCCCATCATTTTCTCAGAGCGTCCTGGGAAGAGCTGGGCTCTTCAGTAAGGAGAGTTTATATTTCCTAAGTCTCTTTCTCCAGAGAAGAACTTTTCAGATAAACTCTTGTAATTTGCTGTTTCATCCTCTGTAGGTGGATAAGTGGACAAGTAGGGGAATTGCTTAGGGCCATACTAAAAATGAGTATAATAGTCAGTGTTTGAAAAACTTTGTACTTTGTTCTGAGCACCAATTCTGTTTTGTACCTATGGTGGCCAACTGATAAATTAAACTAAAACCATGGAATACATGAAATATAGACTATTTTACATAAGAGAAAATCACTTCAAGCTAATGAGAGGCAACTGAAGCAAGTTTTCCAGCCTTAAGAATGGCAGAATCACTGCAGAAGCAATGCATACATTCTTATATACAGTGGATTTGGGGTAGAGGGAGGAATGGACAGGGAGAGATGGAGAGTGATATTTTCTCCTTACTATTGTTCTATATATTCTGAAAACTCTTCTTTAGGACCAATTTTTAAATTTCAAATGTTTAATGTTTGAAAAGTGAGAAATCAATCTATTTTTTCATGGGAAAGTATCTACAAAGTGGAAAGTAAATCGTTTTTCATGGGAAAATTTATTAAATATGGACAGGGCAAAAAATGTTATTTTATAATATAATAGCAACATTTCCATTTGGATAGAATTACCCAAACTCTAGGGCCAGTACAAATTCGGGGCTTCAAGGATAAGGCCCAGAGGAAGCAAGTCGCATATCTCTAAACAAGAGGTTTGAACTAGATGGTCTAGTTCTTTCCAGCTCGTTAATTCTGAGAATCTGTAAACCTAGTCCTGGGAGATACAAAAGTTTAAGTAGAGGTTACCCTTGGTAAACTAATGGCCTAAAACACAAAGTGAGAGCAGAAACTATTCCTCAAGTCTTTTTCTAACCTTTAACACTGAAAAAAACTTCCTTATGTTTTGGTCAATAAAAATTAAGAAAATGCATATTCCCTGCTGTCAGTATTCTCCCAAATGAGGTGTCAACATCCAGTTTTTGATGTTTAGCTTAGCCTTACCTCTCATTTGGGTATCTGCATAACCTAACCTAACTCTAGATTCTTCCATTTAAGTCAAAATTTTTTTGACTGGTAGCTTGCTCTATCAGAGGTTCTGAATAGCAGGACACATTCAGTGCAAACATATATAAAATTATACAGAACCCACTGTTAACAATGCTAGAGAAAATCTCTTATCAGTAAATTTATTAGCTGCCATTTTGTCTCAAGATGGTGGTCTGAACCACAATTACATCTTCATATCTACTGATTTTCATCAAAATCTGTCAACTCTTTCAAAAATGACCACAATAAGAGAGGTATATGCAAAATATTAGCAACTTAGTTGAGACATCTTAACAATAAAAATCATTTATTGAATACTGGGTAGCAAGCAGAAATATAGAGATGTAAAAAATGCAACTCTTGCCCTCAAAATATTTATGATTTATGTATGGTAACAAGAAATAAAATTAAAGAATTAAATAAATAACAAAGTAGCATAAATTCAGAGTTAAACGAGCGGTACAGCTAATACGTGCTTTAGAAATTAAGATGAGAAAATCATCACTGAGACTGGAAGAATTAACAGAAAGGGGAGAATTCAAAGGGGAAGATGGATTTTGGAGAAAGGTGATGGACTCAGTTTCAATTACAAACATTTGGAAGGGGGAATCCAACTAGATATGTAAGAAGCATTTGAGTATAGGAAATACAAACCTGGGAGATATATTTATGGAGAGATGATAGTTGAAGCTATAAAGGTGGATGGGATTTCTGATGAAAATTAGAGGTAAAAGGTCAGAAAGACTAAGGTCTTGTTCTGGGGAATATCTGCATTTAGAAGACGAAAATGGAAAGTTGATCTAGTGAAAGCCAGCCTAGACAAGGAGAGTAAGAATTGAAAAGGGCCAGCATAGAAGCCAAGAGAAGAGAGAATCAATGCCAGGAAGTGGTGTCCAGCAGAGTCCAGTTGGGTGAAAATGTTAAGTGAACGCCAAGAAAAGGACTTTGGAAATGGAAATGAAGAGGCCACTAGGGACCTCAGAGGGAGCAATTTTAGAACAGTGGGCGGGGGAGGTGGGGGGGGGGGAGGTGTGGGAGCAGGGAGGACCAAGGAGAAGTGCTTAAGAAAAGCATGGCTGGGGTAAAAATGGAGAAAATTACTATACTCTTTTGAATATATCAGTATACTAGAAGAAAGAAATAGAGAAACTAAAACCTCCCATTTCTGCTTTGGTGAATAAAATGTAGAGAAAGGAAAGAAAAAATACAATTTACATATGAAATGAGCTTAGGGTATGCTTACTCTTGTTGACAGGGTCCAATTTAATGTTGTGGCATTCAATAGTCACCCCTTCTCACCCTAGGCAACTCGTAGTAATTTTTTTTTTCCAAACAAACAAAAAAACCAATCAAACGAACAAACAAACAAAAATTTAATGAGATAATTTTCAACACCAAGCCTAACTTTTCAAAAAAAATAAAAAGAAACAGCAGCTCTTTTGTGTGTATGAGTGTGTATGTGTGTGTGTGTGTGAGACAGAGAGAGAGAAACTGAAACTTCACTTAGCAGGAAACCTAATGTTAAATTTACAGAACTCCATCACTTATGCCTATGCTTCCCTGTTGTGGGCCTCCTGACATATGAGTCCCAAATAATAAAAGGTACCGCAGTGTAACAGAATTGGATTTTACTCTCTTCCACACTTTTTATTTCCCCTTTATTCTTTATGAGGAGTGAAGCTAGATTAAGAAACTATGACTTTTTGATACATAGCAATATATCAATGTTATGGTACAAGAGGTAGTCAAGTTTAGCAAGCAGATGTCAGTTAATCTTCTCCACGTGCAGCTTTTAAATCTCTAGGGACCAAACGTCTGAAGCTTCTCATGCTGACCCTCTAGGACAGAACATGGCACAATGCACAGAACCATAAAGATCTAATGTCCCATCTGAAGTCTAGAGAGGTAGGGGAGGAGGGGGGACATAAAAGTAGAAAATGTGGGTTGGGGGAAAGAGAAAAGAAAGGGAGCCCAGAGAGAGATGGGGACACCCAGATGCCTACCTGAAGTAAGCTCTTAATGGACTGAATGGAAATTCAGTGGAAAAAATAAGTGGTTTATATCATCTAAATTCCATGTGTGCACAGGATCAGTATTGAGGTTTTCTTTTTGGTTATAGATATACCTTAATGCTTTCCCATTTATTGTGGACCTAACCAAGAACTCATGCAGGTTTATGCTGGTGTGAGTTTTATCCTCTTTCCCATGGAAATACACCTAGTGAAAGGAGCATTGTGAGGGATGTGAAGATTAAAATGGCCACAGGATGAGAGACGTTGGAGCTTCTTGCTAGCTTCCTAAATTAGACAGTGTTTTCACGATAGCTCCACCTCCCAACAAGGCACTGGCTCCCAAATTTACATGCAAAAGAATCATCAGAGGAGCTTGTAAATGAAGTCTCTCCTCCAGGAACCTTTCTTTTTAAAAGGCTCTCTAGGTGATACACAGTCAGGCGATCCATAAACCACTTGGGAACATGCTGCTTAGTGTTGCTTAGTAAACTCCCCTGAAAGTGTTTCCGTCCCCATTTTTACTCTGAGCATCTGATCAAAGTTCTTCGCCTAGGAAAAAATGGGAGGGGGTTCAGAATTTTGGCAGCATCTCCTGCATCTACACCACCCCAATTCAACAAACCTCTCATCCACTTCTGTTTCCTTTCTATTTCAAAGGGGTATCATTTTTCCACAGGGAACTCTCCTGAAATCTAAGAATTTGAACCCATCCCTTCATTGATGTGACATTTATTTCCTCCTTCAGCCTTTCAGTCTACCCTTCTCTGTGCTTTCCTCCTTTTAACACAGGTCTCTCCCTAGCTTGAAAAACCACCCTTTTCCTACAATCTCATTTCTCTTCCTCTCTTCAGTGCCAAAATTTTAAAATGCGTGGTCTCTGCCAGTTGTCTGCATTTCTTCCATCTCTATCCCTCCGAAGCCCCTGCTCTCTGACTTTCATCCTCACCACTCTACTAAATTGTCCACCCAGAGGTTATTAATAGTCATCCTACATTCAGTGGTCTATTCTCCATTCTCATCCTCGTGCATCACTCTGATTTCATAGTGTTCACCCTTCTACTTGAAGCTTTTTCCTTACTGCCTTCTCTGATTCTGATTATGTTAGTTCTTTTACTGATTTTTCTTTCTTTTAATGAAGTATCTTCTGCCATTGAAGGGAGACTAGGCTCTTCCCTCTGCTCTTCTCTTTCTAACTCTCCCTTGACTGAAGCCCATGAAGATGAATAAGCTTTCAATCTCCCTTTGAGTCACTTGCACCTGTTATCTCTCCGTCCACTTCTGAATCTTCAGCTGGTCATTTCTGGATGCCTCATTTATACTGATCATGCTGGAACTTAAAACCATCATCTTCCTGACAAACCAGCTCTTCCTTTCAAGTGTATGAATTCTGCCCAGAGTATTTCCACTCCACTATCTAAGCTGGAAATCTTACAATCATATTTTATTTCTCTACCTATCACAGGGCAAATTGGGGGGAATTGGCCTGGCTTCTAGAGTTCAGTGGGTTTGAAATGGGGTGATGGAGTTCCATGCTAAAGATGGTGTCCAAGACTAGAGAAGAGAGTAGGATTGAGAGTCCAGTGTCCAGGGGATCCCCAATCTCAGAGGCCCAGAAGGAATATTTGATAGGGTCTACCTGAAGGGGTCAGAAGCAGAAAATAAAGGTGGGATATAGAGTTAGCAATCCAAGAACTAAGGAAATGAAAGTGAAAAGCGAATAGGTCTGCAGAAGGGCCCATAGTAATTGCCTAAAACAGGGACTACTTCTGCGATGTGCCTTGTCATACTGCCTATACCACATGCCACTTGATCAGAAAAATTAGAAGGGTCACAGACCACATGTATTGACAGAGACATTTCTTCATGTCCCATAGGAACTGAAAACGGTCCATTTTTCTCAAAAGGTCTGCAATTAGTTTTACATTTCAATTCCAGTCGTGAACACCCTAGTTCAAGGCTTCTTTTGCTCATTCTTATTTTCTTTAAAAATAACCTTGTAACTTGCTTTCCTGTTTCCGGTCTCCCCATGCAATCCTGCATGCCTATGTACCATAAATATCTCTTTCATCATGTCACTCCCTTAGTCAAAAGCTGCTCATGGCACAAATTTCTTACCACAGCAGGCCATTTTTGTTTTCCTTTTTTAGCTAAGCCTCATCTCCACTCCTATTTCACCTCCTAACCCTTACCATCAAACAGTCTTCACATTCTTCAGAACCGTCTCCTCAAGGCTCCAGAAGAAGCAGCTGTGCCAGCCCACTTAGCTGGAATACTGTCTCTTCTCCCTCATCTTGAACACTCTCCCCACCCTTAAAGCCTTCATGTTCCTCTGCCTCCTCCAACGACCCCTCACTGATCTCTCACAACACCCATTTCCTTTAATTGCAGACTGCCTTGTTTTGCTATTTTCAAGAGTATTATTCTTTAGTTTGTACATAGTTCTTAAACATCAGCCTTCTTTCCCCTTCTTGATGGTGGGGTTTATATTCCCCACCCCATCACAATATGTCCCATAGTACATATTAGTAACAGAGTTAGGCCCATAGTCGGGGTTCAGGACATATGAGTTGGTTGTTTATTTTCCTGGAAAGAGATACATAACATATAAAACAGGATGAGAAAAGGCTTTCTGACACACAATATGGCACCAAATTGCAAATAGTTCTCAGTGGAGGGGTCTCTTGTGGTTGAGATCTTTCCTGATTATATCTTCCCTATAAGAAGTGGCAATCTACTAATTTAGGGCACTGCAAATATTTCTGAGGGTATGTGCTTAATTCAGAATAGCTGAAGAGCTTCCCCTCTTTTGTCTTAGGTTATTTCTATTTTCTTCCATTTCTTCAGAATGATTTGAAGCATATGTGTGATCGCCCCCTCATGCTCTTTCATTAGACTTTTTCTGAATCTCCACCTATAGTCACCATCCCTGAGTCCTTGCTCCATCATCAAGACACTGTGCAAAATTAAATGCTGTAATTTTCAGGTCTTGCCCTTCAACTTCTATTCTTGACCAAACTCATGGGTTAATTGAGCCTTTCTTGGCAAAGAAAGGAAAAAAGAAGGAAGGAAGGAAAGAAGGGAGGGAGGGAGGGAGGGAGGAAGAAAGGGAGAGAGAAAGAAAGAAAGAAAAAAGAAAGAAACAAAGAAAGAAAGTCCCAGCACAGTAACAGCTAGTTGTATAAGCAAAGCAAACCTGGGAATGACAGCTTTGGAAGTTGCCTCTGTGCATATAAACAGTTGGCATAAGCAGAGACGCTCGCAGGAAGAATCTTTATAGGTCACAAATGCTGGACAGATTGGTGGCCTAGGCCATACAATCTGTTTATCTAAGGCTGACTTACCCTTGGCCCTGAGTTTCTGGACCCTGACAGTGAGGGAATATTAGAAGAATCTTAAGTCATGGTTTAAGAATAATCGTATCAAGAAGCATAATCTAATATATTTTGGTTTTAGTAACACATTTAAAAAACTTTAAGTTAGTCCACTGTTCAATTTCTTAAAATTGTTATTAAACAAAGGTTCTGACAAATGACAGTTGATCATTACCTTAGGCCCAAACTAGAAATCTCAAAAATTCCTAAAAGTCCATAGTCTGGGTTTTGTGTATATGTGTATATATTTGCATGCCATTTTATTTTTCATTTCATGGGAACTCTTAATACCTAAATTCTTGCCAAGGCCAAATGCTGAAAAGCTTCAATAAGTGTTTTTCTTGAGATATTTCAAAGCATTTGACAACTGTAGGAATTTCATTTTAACACTCTAGATTTATTCCAAAGCTTGATTTTTCTGTGCAAACAAAACTAAACTGAGCTGATGAAGCTTTATTCATTAAGAAGCAAAAGTGCTCTGAAATACATTAAGAGGTCTGGGGACACAACAGGGGACTTCCCTGGTGGTCCAGTGGCTAGGGCTCCACACTGCCACTGCAGGGGGTGTGGGTTTGATCCCAGGTCAGGGAACTAGGATCCTGCATGCCGTGTGGCAAAAAAAAAGAGGTTTGGAGATATTTTTTTGTGGCAACAAGAGAATAGAACTCATTGGTTACAAATATCCAAATTTGGTATTTAGCTCCCATCTCTGGATGAGCATGAAGAATGGCGAGGCACAGTGAAGTTTGTCAGGGATCAAGACAAAGAAGACAAAGGTGAAAGAGTTCACTAAATTAACTGTCCAGAGCTTCACGTATTCGACTTTGACTTCAAGGATTCTGCATCTGACCTTTTGAATGATGGGGGGTAAACAAAGTTTTGGTTGGGCCCTGCTACCCTTTTAAGTGAGGTTAACCTGCTTTCTCTCTATTGAGGAGTGCTATAAATGAATAGTAACAACACCCAAAATGTTGGAGATATTCCAGTGAAGGCTGAACTCCAACCTCATCATGATGTCATGGAGAAGAATTCATGCATCCTATAGAGGGGACAAGCATATGTGATTCATTTTTTCAGTCTACATCCTTTAATTTATAGTAGACACTTAATAAATGTTTCCTAATGAATAAATCAATGATTTCATAGACAAGATGACTTCTAAAATCGCTTCTAACTTGAAGATAATATGAAAGTGATAGGTGATCTATTGATAAACCAAAATAATATAGGGGCCAGCCATACATGCACCTTAAAGATGTCTCTTTGGGGAAAGAAGAAAGATTGAATGGTAGCTTTTTTAGGCTCTCTGCCTCAACGAGAATGTCAGAGGGATCCAGGCATGCTGAGGATGCCCCACATTAGCAAAGTTACCACCTCACTTCTGTCCTGGAATGAAGCCTCTGATGAAGATCAGGCTTTGAGAATGACAGGGGATTAGGTTTTGGTTCAAGATCAGGTTATAACCTCAGAACCCAGTGCCTGGCCATTGTGCCACCATTTGCTATTCTGCATTCTATTCTTTAATTCCCACAAATCAATTGTTGTCTCAGAATGTTGGAATGCCTTAAAATTTTCATTTTTATTTAAATATCCATCAGATTATAATTTACTGATGCTGAGAAAATGTAGATGCAGAATTCTAGCTGCAACTACAACCATGTGGAATCACAGCACCCTCAGTAACCACAAAGGATTTTTCTTTTTGCCTGGCAACTTAAATCTTTTCTAGAACATCTTGCTAGTTTTATCTTGGAATGTTTTTGCCACGTTGACTCTTTGAAGTTTAACCTGGAATGCAAATAAGACATGCGATGGATGTTCTATCTTATTCAGTGTTTAGAATGCCTCCTGGTGTCTGACTTATTGCTACAGGTTTGTTATCCTTTCTCAACCAGTGTTTGAACTCCTCCCACTCTCACCCATTCATCACGCTGATAGTCCTGTCCAAAGACTATCAGGTAAAATACAATAATCAGTCAAAGCCAGATGGTGCCAGTGGCAAAAGCAAGCATTTCCCCTTATGGCGCCTGCATCAAATAAATAAATAATACCATCATATTTGACAATTTAATGAGTATAAATTTACCACAGCAGGAAAATCCTCCCCAAATACTTAAACAATTAAAATGTAAAAGGAGAGATAAATAAGCATTTTTGTAGTGGTATAATGAAAGAGAATAAAAAAGGAGAGAAAGGAAGTGTAGGGTGGGGTCTGCTTTATATAGGATGATGAGAGAAGGCCTCCTTGATGAGATCTACACAGGTGAGATTTGGGCAGAGCCCTGAGGAAGTAAGGGAGCAAATCACGAGAATAAGTGTGAACAAAGCATTTCAGGCAGAAGGAACAGCAAGAGCAAAAGCCCTGAGGTTGCTGCCATAACACAGTGAAAAATATTAGTAGCTTTGGTCTGATTTCTTGAGTATAGAATTGTACCAGCCAGATTCTTACGTGCAAGCATAGAAACTAGACTGGATTCAGATAATATCAGAGCTCACATTATTGATGGGAAGGCCAGAGAACAAGGCTCAAAAAATAGGCAGGAACCAAGGAAAGCAAGCTGGATCCAAGAAACAGAGTCAAGGTGAGACCCCTGGCTGGTTAGGACATCAGTTTGTGGGTACCACAGACACCAGACCCAAATGCCACCATCTCTGAGGATAATTTATCATTGCCATTGCATCTTTACATCATTCCTTGAAGATTCAGAGTGGCTGAGTCTAGGTCTTGAGATGCTCACATTCCAGTTGCCTGGAAGCGATAAGCCTCTGTACCTTCTAAGTGTGAAGGAAGCTTAAACTTCTATTCTTATTTTATTGACCACATCTGTAAGATAGGCTAATTATATCTCTGAGTTCCAGACTCCAAGAACCCATATATATTAGTCCTAAAAACTATTGAGAGCCCAGGCTGGGCAAAATTTAAATCAGCGATATTAATATCTCATTTCTCAATTAACCAATTGTAAGTTTCTTAAACCTTAGACATGTACACACACACACACACACACACACACACACACACCCAAAACCCAGAAACTAGCCCTTGAAAAATTCCTACCAAAAAATACTTGACATGATTCCTTTAACGTAGACCCCAAATCATCATCATCAACAACATCAACAATAACAAGCAATAGCTAACATTAGTGCTCACTATATGCCAAGTATAGTTCTAAGTATTTTACATATATTAACACATTTAATCCTTAAAAATCCTCTGGCTTTGCAGTATTTAAGTCTTAATACCTATGAATGTTCTCTTATTCACAAAACTCACCCTCCAGTTCTCCAAGGCAGATTGGATATTCACATCTACACGAGAAGAAACACTAGTGCATTCCTGCAGTGGAAAACATCCCTGAACAATTAGGAAAATACACCTGAGATTAATAAAATTATCCATGAGCACACTGTAGAATACATACTTTGAAATAGACATAGAGAGGTCTACCACACTATACTGTGAGCTACTTGAGCGTAGAGAGTGTTTCTTTTTTTAAGAAAATTATTCCTATATTTCCAGTACTCTGCATAATTTCTGACTTAGTAGATGGTTAATAAATGTTTATTGAATGAATAAGTGACTTTCATATAACATTTGAGGAAAATATTGTCTCACAAAGTTAGTCCTGATAAAAAAAAAGGCTAATTGAAAAATAAGATAAATGAGTCAAAATGTGGAAAACACAAAAACTTCTAGTCTTCATTTGTGAAAGAACCCTGTCCATTTATGAACCACATAAATGTTGACTTCACAAATTTATAATACTTAGGGATATATACATCCAGAAATTGAAAGCATGATCCTCTTTTACCCCTCTGAAAGAAGTGGCACTGACATAGGAAGAAATTCCAGCTCAGCCCTTTCTGAGCCGAATACCTTAACTTCCCAACATCCGCACCATGAAGGATTGGACATAGATCAGTGTTTCCCAAATTCTGCTCCTTAGGCTTCCTCAGAGCAAAGAGGAGGGGACTGACAGGACAGAAGTCTGGGCCACCAAACTCTGCTCTGGCCAAATGGCGCCTTTTATCTATTTTATGTACTTGGAGTCTGAGAAATATCTGGGATCAAAAGTTCTGTGTCTCAAAAGAAGTTTAAAAAAAAACAACTAGATAATCTCTAAGATCCCTTTAGCTCTACTAATCAATGATAATTATTTCCACCAGGTATATAGTGAAAGAGAATGACAACTTTTCCCTGGGAGATTAAATAAAAAGGTAGTTAGTAGGAAGCCTTGAACAGTGCCTTGTGAAATCTGGAACAGTGACGAACCCAGGAATTAAACTTAAGCAGTGTCTAGGGGAAACAGAAAAGGACAATAAGTACAAAACATATAAATGCTCTTTCTCTTCTCTCTTTTCTCTCTCTATCTCTCTCTCTCTGTGTGTATACATATATATATGTGCAACATATACACACACACATAAACTATATGGGGGGAGAAGACTTACTAGGGAGGTTATTATAGTGATTGTAGCATGGATCCAGACGGAGAATGAGGAAAGGTCTGGAATGATTTTATAAAAGAGATGATTTTTCAACAGAATTTTTGGAGGCAGAACATAGTTTGGCAGATGGAGGAAAGAAAGCATTTCAGGTGGTGAAGATAGCACCACTTAATGTTAGGAGGCATTAAAAACTTATAGGTATAGAGAGTGTCTAGTAGATTTTGTTATCCTCTAGTCTATTAAGTCTATTCTCTAATCTTTTTGTACCAACTTAGGCCTGACCTGTTGACCACCCACTGGAATCCAAGGAAAACTCCCTTCTTAGTTCCAGAGAATTAGGCTGAAATTTTGTTTAATCAGAACAACCCAGATTTGTTGGCTATTCCTGGAGTATGATAAGGTCATTGGCAACTTAAAATTTACGTCTTCTAGAAATGGTTCCAAGGGTTCCACTAGGACAGAAGAAATGGTTCCAAGGGTTCCACCAATCCAACTTCTCCAACATTGAATACTTGCTTCTCTCATCTACTTTCTCAGCAGCCCAAACTACTCATGCATCTTCTCCACCTCCCCTGTAATTACTGAAATAAAAAATGTACAACTGAGAAAAGTGACTCATTTTTTCAGCTGAAGTCTGCTTCAGCTTGCCTTCCTTATGCTCATCCATTCCCTAAACTGGAAAATTATATTCTTTTGGTCCTTTACAAATTTGATTTTGGAGTGAGCATTACCCCAACTTATAAATGAGATTTGTTTCCAAAGTTTGTTTTGCAAGTTAGCAGCTTGAAACTTAGAATATCATTTCCTGAAGAAAGAAATCTAAAAGAGTGTTTAAGTTTCCAGCCAGACCAAAAAAAGTACTTTTAATCTCTATGTTATATAGCTTTAGTTCAAAGGGACCTAGCTACCTAATGACCATGAAACATTCTTCTGTTTTCTTGATTCTCATATATATTCTTTAAAAAGAAACAGACTACACTGAAGATTATTTCTCCCTCTCCAGAATTTCAAGGGGGAATCCATTCCTCCTCAGTTCCACTCCCCAGAAGGAATCATATTTTTGTAAGAGACATATGCTAGATGTTGTTAAGTCAGTGATTACCTGGCCATTTGTTTCTTCATTCCCCTGTAGGAAAATCTTTCCTTTTGTTTATCAGTTTGGGGATAAACAACATCAGACAGGTGGATGCTTCCATAGCACATAGACAGTCACCAGAAAAAACAACAGTTTTTTATCATAGTGCATATTTTTTTTCTAATTTGAAATTAAAGAGAGTAAAAGGAGTAAGAGAGTGTGTACATGCAACTACAAGTCATATCATTAACAAAGAGGAAGGGTGTGAAACTTCACCAGGATTCCTCTGGGAGGGGTTTCAGAAGTCACCAGTTTTAGATATTATGAAAAGTTTGAATGTTTAGCACCTAGCTTGGAAGACATATTAATGGGTTAAAAATATATAACTTTAAACTGCTATTCATCCTTAGCCCAAATCATAAGAAGTTTATAGTGTCAAGTATGGCTATCTTTCCATGTTGAAGTATCTCTCTACAAAATGGGGACTGTTATTTGCTGAAGCAACCAGCTGGCACCACTTGGGTGAAATCCAAGTCTGTGCAGTCTTAGCTCTGTGTGAGATATCTATCAGGTGCCTAATTATAAAGTGTGCCAGAGTGGGCAGGTTCCATGATTAATTGGTGGGAATTGGGCAATGTTTGCCTTAGACTTAACCAAATTTTGCCATCACATACAACTCATTAGACACTGATATTTGGTCATATGTGTAGGCTTCATTTACTCAACTTCTATTTAATGGGAGCCTATTATGTGCAAAGCATTGAACTAAGGCTATATACATAAGACAATAAATGAAACATGATTCCTACACGAAGGGAGATTTTAGAATAGCAAAAGAGACAGACATGTAAATTAATATTTATAATAAAGTCTGTGGAATATTGTAGTATAGGCATGTACTAGACACAATGATGGCACAAAGGAAAGATCAACATATCTGCTTGGAGGATCAGGGAGTCTCCACAAAGAAAAAAACAACTCCAGCCACATTGTGGAAATACATTAGAAAGGTGTTATGTAGAAAAGAAGGGAAAGGAAGGTATTCCAGGCAAAAGGAATAGTGTTTAGAAAGGGGGAAAGGATGAAGTAACATGGGTTGTTCCATGAAATTGTACAATTACAGTGGAGTGTGGGATGTGAAGAGGGGTGGATTTTGAAGTTTGAAGAGATAGGCAGGGATCAGAAAATTAGCAAGTAAATTTTTTAAAAATCAGATTGAGAACAATTCTTAAAGAAAACAAAAGAAGCGGGGTGATGTATTAGAAAGTAACCTGGACCCCACTCAGATGGATTTGTAACAGAAGGCCTCTCAAGTAAAGAGTAAGAGAAAGAGCATTCTGGGTAGAGAGAGTAATACACGCAAAGGCTTTGAAGAGGGCATGTGTTTGGTGTGTTTTAAAAACTAAAAGGAGACCAATAGATTTGGGGAGCAAGAAGGGTTTGATTATAAGAAAAATTCAGAGGAGGGGGCGAGTCCTGGATTATGTAGACTTTTATAGGCCTTAGCAGCAATGAGTTTGGTTTTGGTTCTATGTGGAATAGGAAGCTATCAAAGGTTTTTAAATAGTGGAAACACATGATCTGATAGAAACTTTTAAAAACTTTTTTAAAGCTCTTTCTACTGAGGGGAGAATGATTATAAAAGGTTGAGGGTGAAAGACAGGAGATTAAATGGGAAGGCTGTTGTGTCAGTCTCCATGAGAGACAACTGGGTTAGAGATGATAGTGGAGATGAAGAAAAAGGGACAGAGATGATGTATTTTTGAAGTAGAGGGTGATGGCAAAGGAAGAACCAATGGCTATTTTGTTTGTTTTCTACTTATAGAAACTAGAAAAAGTAGTAGCATCTAACAATAAAAGGAAGACTGGGGGAATTAATCAGGGTTCCATTTCCATTTAGATGACTGGATGCGAATGGGGAAGAGATTTGGGAAAAAGAGATGAAGACTTATTTTTAGGACATGTGGAGATTGGGCTCCTGTGGGTCATCAGGACAAGATTTTTAGTGGACAGTTAGATACAAAGCTCTAGAGCCCAGGAAGTAGACTTGGCTAGAGAGCCTGGAGAATTTGAGACCCATTCGTCATGTAGGAGTTGTGGGCACGGATTAGATTAGTCTTGGAACTTTTGTTGACTAAGAACATGCAAGAATAAGGACAAAAGCCTGCATAACAACAACTTTTCAGGGGCAGAGAGAGAAAGAGGAGCCAAGGGAGAAAAAAAAGAATGTGAAACCAAGGATAGAGAAGAGAAAAAACAGTAGAAATAGGTGTTAACGGAGCCAAGAAAGTAAGGAGAAGGCATGTTTCATGGTTTCAAATATCCCAGAGAGGTCATGCAAGATAGCTCCACTTGTCTTTCTGAGAGTTTACAGATCCATCTATTTGTCCTGTACACTCCCTCAGAGACAATCAAACGCGTTTCTTGAGCCAGGCTCTGAACTCGATACCTTAGCTTCAAAGAGTTTGCAAACTAGTTCAGGAAGATCATGTACATACAAATACCAATGGATAATCAAGTAGGGCTCTGTTTAGTGAAGGCTGAATAAACAGGACCGGTAGCATGTGATACTGAAGATCTAAGAGGGGAAGAAGTCACTGGCCATCAGGTAAGCCTTCACAAATGAGATAACTCATGATTCAGGCCCCAGAGTGTGGGTGAAATTGAACTCAGCACCAAGGGGACTTTCCAAGTAGTGGAAATGACAATAAACGAAAGTATAGGGACACTAATACTTAAATTCATGCTAAGTGTGGCTAAGACAAAGTGCCACAGTGGAGGAGGAGCTTTGCTATAGAACATGCTATTCTATAAGTTGGAAAGCCTTAGAGACAATTTAGTTCAATACTTTTATTTTATATAGAGGGAAATGATAGCTCAGAGAGATTAAATTTGTTTAAATTCACAAGTCTAGTCAATGGCAGAGCCAGTAGGAGGTAAGGCAAGAATAGGAGATTGGTACCAGATTCTGATAAACCTTGAAAAACAATTATAAATAAATAAATTAGAATTGATGCTCTAAACAAAGAAAAACCATTGAAATTTTGAGAAAAAGGGGATTGAAAAGTAAGATTAACCAGCAGGCAGTGTGCAAAGATGATGCCAAGAAAGCAGGGAATTTTGGTGGCTATCCAGCCTTTCTTACCTGGGGTTTCTCATGTGAACCACAGAACACTTAAAAAGTGATTTGAGTGTTTCCTCCATTCTGCAAAGTATGGTGTGTAACTAGTACTGGTCTAGATGTACAGGAAAGAGATTAATTCATTACCTACAATTATGGGCTTTAGGGCCTTAGGGTCTTAGGGCTTGGTTCTATTCTAGAATGCTGGTTAGGAAAGGCTGGCAGAAGAAGGAAAAAGACATAAAAGACATTGCAAATAGAATTTGGTAACCGATAGTATGGCTTTCATGAGGGAAGATAGAGTAATTATTTCCATATTATAAGCTGCATAACTGGGAATGCCTGGTGTCTCCAAAAAGATATTGTCAAGAGTAGGGGAGTCAGAGGTCTACTTTAAGGAGAAGATAATTAGCTTAACATGACACTTTCTGAGGTGGTAACAAAAAAATAAAAGAAAAAATAATAATGTTTTTAATATCTGGAAATCTCGGATTATGGGACAGTTAATTTTTCTATTGGTTTTCCTGTGGTTCTCATAGTTTGGTCCTTTATGGATGGGTTTTTACAATATACCTAAGTTCAGTAAAAATAGCAATTTTGATAAGACATTACTTAATAAAATAAACTTCAGTTTATACATGAGCCAATCAATTTCCAGTGACACTAGAATGAGAACATAGAATTATAGAGGCTACAGGAAAACCCATAATTACTGAAAGATACATAGTCTTTTTTTTCACCAAGAATCAAGTTTCTTTTCACTTAAGTGAGGATAAAAACTGAATTGGGTCCTAAGTATGCTTAAGTATACTTAAGTAGACTAGTGCCCAAACTTCTTGGATTCTTTCCTAAATACTCTTATTCGTGGGCTTACTGTATCTTCCAGATGATGTTCAGAAGTGAAGTCTGAGCCATCTGTGGCCTTACGTTCCCATGACAGTTTTCACTGGAGAGCAATGGCCCAATTCCAAACAGTAATTTTATTTTATAACTCCTCCTTCCTTTTCAAGAATAGTCCTCTTCATTTCCTCTTCTATACTGGTTTCACTCCAAAGGGGTAAGGTATGAAGTTCAAGATGAAAGAAAGTATGCAAGAAACTAGATCTTGTTGATGTTTTCTATACAGCTCTCCAGTTAACTGTCCGTCAGTATGGAACACAAATCTGCTGAGTTATCTAAAGCTATCACTCCATATTCTCAGTCAAAGGCAATCAAAGACATGAAGAGCACTGAATTTAGATTAGCATGAAAGATTTATTCAAATGAATACTAAATACCAACCTGATTTCTCCAGAGTAGCTTTCCAAGGCAATAAAGAAAACAGAATCGCCTTCTTTTTCATTGGAGTAAATAAGTCCTTGAAATGCAATGGTTAAGGGAAGATTACAAATGGTGCTTACTCTTCAGAAAAAACTAAGTAAATTACCAAAACTGAATAAATCAAACCCCCAGATCAGATCCACCTAAAGAAAGAGCCAATATTTTTTAAGTGAGATAATATTCTCTCTTTCCTTTTGAAAATCTCAGAAATTTTTAGAAATATTAATCCAGTAAAACTTTGGAAGAAAAATTCTCCAAATGTCTAGCTGAAGATGAAATGGGGGATGTTTAAGGTGCATAACTTTTAAAGTCTCATTATTCCTTTACATCTCTCAAATAAAGATTTAAAGAAAAAGACTTTGAAAGGCAATGTCCACCCTAAATATACTCAATGCTTATTTCCCTTCCCCCGTTAGAACCCCACAAAGAGTCTGGATAGCCAGAGTGGGGCTGCCCTCAATACAATATGGATCTAGAAATCTAATTGCAAGTTAGGTATTTAGAAACCAATAATTTCTCTTTAAAGAAATCCTGCCTTGATTTGTGTGTGTGTTGTGTGTAAATATCAGAGACAATTGCCTCTACTGGGGTTTGAGTAGAACTGTGCAATGCATCTTTTAGACTAGCTGTTGAGGATCTAGTTTGGCTGTTAAGAAGAGCTTTTACTTCTCCGTTTATACTCCAAACTGGTAAAGTGGTTTCTGAACCAAAAAGCAAGTAGGAGTGGGAAGAGGATTTGCATTTTAACAGCCCCTAGTCTAGGCTAGTTCCTAGGCTGGTTGTGCTGATTAAGAGGTTCTGAAGCCACTTAGAAAAGCAGCCAATTCCTGAGTTTGCTTAACCTTTGGAGATTATTTCATTTACTTTTTCTTTACTTCATCTAGCTCTTTTATATAGTCATTAATGGGAAGACATTAGGGTCTTTCAAATTTTCATTTAAAAATAACATTTTGAATAGTTACTGGAACTGGGATTACAAATAATGGATGTAAAGCTAATTACCAAAATTCTACATTTAGAGCAAACTGGTGCATATGGAGACAACAGCTCAATGTTTTAGAAAGTGCCAATTTGCTAAAAATAGATAAATATGATTACTGCTGGAATTAATTTAAGGGCATTCAACATGAGATGACTAATATCAAGGAGTAGCATTTCTCTGATATAAATTCTAGGGAGATGTTTTACACCCATTATTGCCCAATCCTTTTGCAGAAATGAATCCCACAAACCAAAAAGGTGAAGTTAGATCAAAGTTATACCATGCCAAATTAGCAAGAGCATATGGTAGCTGATATTCCTCTTAGTCAGGTGGAACCTGCCAGAGTTCAGCTTCTGGAAAAAAGTGAAAACAATGCTTGTCAACTCTAGCTGTGGAGTTTGCCCTAACTTTTCTATTTTAGGTATAAAAGCTCATGAGATCAGTTATCTGTGTGGTTACTGCTTCCTTTCAGAGTCATCAGTGGTGATAACCCTACCAACAATAAGAATATATAATACAGGCTAAATGAAAACAACCAAAGGGAAAATAGTGATCTACTACATTTGAGGTAAATCTCTCCTAATCCGGTAAGCTTCCTTATTATGGACATACAGGAGACTCTTTCTCAGCCAGTTTACTCTCTCCCTAGATTCACAGGTGTGAGTTTCCAGAAATTGTCTAAATCACGTGATCTGGCCCTTCATCCAGTTAGAGATGATTGTTCTATTGGTAACTAGCTGAACTGAGGAGGACCAGTCAGATTCATTCAGTCTCATTCTTTCTCTCATATTCCCTCTCTCTTTTTCTCTCTCTCTGTATATGTGTATGTACATAGATACATTTCTCTTTCTTAGCTAGAATTCCTAACTGAGAGCCAGAGAAGCTGGGGTTATTAGTAACTGAGTCTTTGAAATGCAGGGCTCCAGAAAGAAAGTCTATGAATTCCTTATGTTGAGGTTCCCAGATCTACTCTGGTTCCCGTAAGCTTGGCTGTTCAACTTCTTAATTTCATGTGATATCTAGTTTCCTTTCAATAGATCTCTTTTCTAGACCATTAAAAGTGGTGTCTGTTACTTGTACCCAACAAAAGGAGACATAAATAAGACAAGTACATGTGTGTGTGTGTGTGTGTGTGTGTGTGTGTGTGTGTGTGTGGAGAGAGACAGACAGACAGACACACACACAGAGACAGAGACAGAGCGAGACAGAGAGGTGGTTAGAGTGAAAGATTAAAGGTGATCATTAACCAACTGTAAATATAATCCAAAAAATAATTGCTTGTCTCTGGACACCTGCATATTTGCAAATTTCTAGTTAATGTATCTTTCTATCAAACTCTATATAAGCCCCCTTTATAAAAGTATTTTTCAAAATATCCATGATATTAATTTTTCTGTGTTAAACTTCTGGCTTCTAGGAAAAGCAAATCTCTTAGACAAACTTGATCCCATTGTTATGCTTAAAAATATTTTCAAATATTATCCATACATTAAGAAATCAGATCTTTTGGGTTGCAAGAATTTATTGCTTGTATGAGAATTGGATAAATTTTGTATTATTAAATAGATAACATCCCAATTAACCAGGGAGGCAGGAGAACTGAAATGTCCTTTGTAGAGATCCTGAAAGTTTAGATTATTTCTGGTATTAGAGTTGAGTTGGAAAAGGCTCAGGACTGTATACCACTTCTGATCAAGGTTAATTCCTGATGCAATGAGAAACCCTGAGGTTGTATGAAAATTGTGCTCAGGTGATCATCTTTGAACAGTGCTTTCCCCAACCAGGCTCCATCCCCATTTTCAATCTCCCAATCAGCCCCACATTCCCCCTCTACTATTCTGCCTGACTGGGTTCTCATGTGATTGATGTGAGCACAGCATGTCTGGTAATCTTAGTGCTGAGAACCCAGTTTGGAAGTGAGGTGGTGGTGAGGAGGATGGGAATAGGGGAGAAGCAGCCAATTTAGCAAGTGGAAAGAGAAATCTAAATGTGCAAAACAGACTAAAACAGAAAAATATAAAAAGAAAAATAGTGCATATTTCTAATGCCTTTGACCTGATCGTTGGGGTCGCATGACAATTTGAATATTTGCTTATTTAAGTTCTGTCACTGAAGTTTTCAAAGGAAATAAACATATGCTATGCTCCCATCCATTAGTATGGTTAATATTTACTCTGTAGAGAATAGGAGAGGAGGGGTAGGAATGGGAAATGTATGTATATTCTATACAGAGAGCAAGGGTACTTTTTGGCATAGAACTGTGAGTACTTTAGGTTTTAATATGTGGAATTCCTCAGCTAATAATACTTTACACTTGAAAAACACATCATTTGCAAAACACTTTTATTTTTACCACTTTATGTGAGCCTCACACCAACCTAGTAGAAAAGGCAAGTCTGGATCTGGAGTATATTCTTTTTTTTTTTTTTTTTTTTTTTTTTTTTTTTTTGCGGTATGCAGGCCTCTCACTGTTGTGGCCTCTCCCGTTGCAGAGCACAGGATCCGGACACGCAGGCTCAGCGGCCATGGCTCACGGGCCTAGCCGCTCTGCGGCATGTGGGATCTTCCCGTACTGGGGCATGAACCCGTGTCCCCTGCATCGGCAGGCAGACTCTCAACCACTGCACCACCAGGGAAGCCCTGGAGTATATTCTTTTTATGTGCCCACTTATATAGATGAATAAACTGAGGCTCAGAAAGATGATGTTACTTACCCAAGGTCACACGACAAGCAATTGGCAGAGCCGGGTCTAGAACCCAGGGTAGGGTTTATTCCACTACAAAGACATGAAACAGGACATTAAACAAACAACATCTAAGAAAATAAGATCTGTAAATAATTAAGGATTGGGAATCTGGAGGGTCACACTCCCATTCTACAACCTGAACTCACTGCAAGGGTATCACTCTGTTCTAAGCAGACAGGAGCTGGAATTGTAACTTTGACCACCACTACCTTGAGAGGAGGACCAACAGAGCTGAGTGTGCATTTGCAGAGAGCCACCTCTCAACAGGTACATAGCTATGATCTTCTGTACCAAAACATATCCCCTAATGGCCCATCATGATGATCCCTCCCTTCCTACATTTATTCCCTCAATAAGTATTTTTTGTTGAGAGGACACTATGTGTCAGACATACCTTAATGTACCTGTTTTGTCTAAGATACCTATTTGGAAAGTTGGAAGGGACACACTTTTTCTTAAAAGTCTCCTGTTATGGTCTTGCCCACTAAACACTAGAATGAGCTGGCATTACTTAATTAGACAAACTCTACTTGGACCTGAGGGGAGGAGAAAAAAAATAGGACAACTCAAAGAAAGAGATTGAAAGAGATTGAGAGCCATGAGCAAGATATAAAATAAGGGTGTGGAGACTGCGAAACACTATTCAACTTCACCAATAGATCATTTTGTCTTACTGTTCTCAAGGCCATGCCAATTTAGTCAGAGAAAATCCACCACTTAGGGTCTGGCAACGAGTATTTTCAGGTAAAGCTGTAGCCACAGTGTGCCCCATATTGGCCACAAGAGGCCTACCTCAGAATCCAAATTCCTTCAGCCAATTCAAACCTAAGAAAGATAAACTTGACCTGATTCTCATTCATTTAACAGACATTTGAGGGACTACTTACCATTCAACCTCCCTTTACCTTCATGCAAGATTTCTCTTTGTGGAATATTATTATGTGGCTAGTTCAGTGGGCAGAAAAGATACCCAAATGAAACTGAAATTAATCCTTGGACGTGGGCCCCTGAGCACAGGCCAACACTACAAACATTTTTTAAAGTTTGTGTGATCAATGAAATAACTAAGAGTAGTGAGGGATTGAGTCAGGGAATATTTGGAATAGCTGTGCAACAAAGCAATAGGTGTAAGCACTTGGGGCCTGAAAGGAAGGGCACGAGAAGATCCAAGACGATGATAACCGTGTGTCTAACCTGGGACTCTCCTACCCTCAGAGCGTGGGGCTGGTACACTGGTTGGTGGACATCAAAGGGAGGTTTTCATATAGTACCAGTTATACTAGTTTGGAGCAACACAGTATACTTGGGCTCATTTTGCATTTTCTGTCTGCTTTCATTAAAAACTGATGGTTTTCCTGCTGTATAGCACAGGGAACTCCACTTCGCTGTACAGTAGAAACTAACACAACATTGTGAAACAACTATACCCCAATTAAAAACAAAACTGATGGTTTTCATGTCTATAGGTCAATAACAAGAATCAATGATGATTAGCTCCACTTCACAATTTGATGCCAATAGATTAAAAAAATATCTAGTAGTGCTCCATCCATTTAGACATGCCACAACTTATGGAAAGACTGTAAACCTAGTTCTGTATTCATTTAGCAAACAGAATATCCACAGTTAAAATCCGTTACTTTATGTGCCAAGCATTGTGGTAGGCACTGGCGATAGAAAAATAATCAAGATTTCACCCTTTCCCTTAAGCAGCTCACAGTATGGACACCAGTATGTGAAAAAAACAAATGTTGTATAGTGTAACAAGTGATATAATAGTGATTGTACAAACTACAGTGTGGTCACAAAGAAGGCAGAAGAAAACGTAACATCAGGGAGGACAAGAATGGCTTAAAAGAGCTAACTCTTACTGGGGGAGTGGCAATTTTCTATTCTGAGAGGGAAATGATATTTTCTAGGCATAGAGCAAAGACATCAAGGCAGGCCTGAAATACTGATGTAGTGTCGTTGAGAGAAGAGGTCCTTGAAGATGGCACTGGAAAGATAGTCAAGACTAGATCATGCCAGAAATCCCTGGCCGTCCAGTTGTTAGGACTCCATGCTTCCACTGCAGGGGGCACGGGTTCAATCCCTGGTCAGGGAACTAAGATCCCTCATGCCTCGCAGCACGGCCAAATTAAAGAAAAAAAAAAAAAAAAAAAAGGAAAACTAGATCATGCAATCCATGCTGAGGAGTTTGTATTTAGCTTACTGTTAACAGGGAATCGTTAGAAGATTGTCAGGAGGGAAATAATCTGATCAGACTTGTGTTAGGTAAAGATAAGAGCAATGCTATTTGCAAGAACGGAAGGAGAGCAAGATGGAGGTAGGGAGTCCACGTAAGAAGCTATTGTCTTTGTCCAGATGGGAGGTAATGAAAGTCAGAATCAGCTTATTTGTGGTGGAGATGAAAAAGCAGAGGATGAATTCAAAATCTTTTAAACTAGAATCAAAGGATTTCATAACTAGATTTGGAGACTGAAAGAAAAGAATACTTTTAGGATCACTCCCATTTTCCTAGAGTTTGGAAGCTGTATAGGTGCTGTTACAGCAATAAGGGTGGGAATTTGGAGGAAGACTAAGTGGTACAAAATGGGAGACACTGAGTTTGACTTTGTTTATAAGGAGCATAGGTGTCTCTGAAATATCTAGACAGAGATATCTATGGATCAGAACTCAGGGGAGAGATCCAGTCTACAGATTTGGAAATCACACAGGTGGTTACAAACTCTGGAGGTGGATGAGATCACCTAGAATTAGAGCGTTGAATAAGAAGAGAAAGGCGTCAGGATAAATAACCAGGAGATAATTGATATTTGGGGAGGGAGAGAGTGAAAGAAGCCAGCAAAGAAGAATGGAGAAGGACTTATCTGAGAGGGAGGAGAAAGAGAGAACTATGATGGGGCCAAAGGAGGAGACAGTTTCAGGAAGAGGAATGGGCAACAATACAAAATACTAAAGACATAACAAATGAGATGTGAACTAGAGAGTCACTGGATATGGTGTCTTTTCCAGAATATGTTTCAACAGAATTATGGGAACAGAAGCCTTATTAAAGTAAATGGTATAGTGAATGGGGAGTGATGAAGAGGAGGAATCAATGACGAGCAGAAGGAATTACTCTCTAACAGGAAAAGGAAGTGTAGTAGGCACTTGACAGTCCTGAAAGACTGGCAATTTCTAAGCCAAGACTCATACTGCAAACCTCAGAGAGAAAATTTTCTTACATTTGTACTGACCTTTGTTTTCATATCAATTTTGTTTGGTCCCTACCAAAACCTTTAAGGTAAGCATAGTGGGTTTTTTGTTTGTTCATTTTTTTTCTTTTTTTTTTTTTAGTCTCCATACTATAGGGAAATTGAAGCCCTAGATTATGTGATTCAGTCAAGGATCACAGAATCAGTAAGTGGTATAAACTAAGGACTCTCAGCACAGTGCTCTTCCCAATACCACAGAGAATGTTCTGAAGATCAACACAATGGTGCAGGGGCAACCAGACCACACTTCAGAAATTCAGAAGGGAGAATTCCTGCCCACAATCACTTCTTTGATTGACAACAGACATGACTGGTTGCCTAAATGCCTCTACGACCGCTAATAGGGAAATGATTAGGTAAATGCTGTATCTTCTCTTTTGATGACCTGAGTATGTGCATCCTTTGAAATGTCCATTTAATATTAGAGGAAGATTTCAGACTTGTCTTACTTTATCAATATGAGCAAGGGAAACATTTGGTTAATATATACACCTACCATTGCCTCAAAGACACCCCCCCCTTTTCCTTATGGAGGCAGGTAAAACTGAAGTATGTAGATTCATCAGCCCCAGTTTCACTATGATGGAGGCGAAGGAGACCCTAAGCTACTCTTCCTCTCAGTGAGCAGGAGTGCTCCCTTTAGCATAAAGCATGAATGGTTTTCTGTAGTTTTGCCAGCTCAGCAAGAGAGAAAGTTAACCCTATATTTTCTTATCCCAATTGCCTCAGCATAGGTGGGGAGCAAAGTGACAGACTGTCAGCATGAGAGAGAAGGGATCATCGTGTATGCACCTTGGCATGGGTTAGAAGGCATTATAGAGTCACCAGATATTAATGCATTTCTAGATTCAGCATTACTTCTCTAAGATCCTCTGCGAGTCTAGATAATTTGGCAGGAAAAAAATGCCCTTTAAATGATTCCTCCTTCTGTTTAAATTTGGAAATGTGTGGTAGAAATCACCACTTAAATAAGAAAAAAAAAAGAGAACAGTTTCAATTATATTAAGTACGATGCTTCCATTTAATTAATTCACTTAGTCCCTGGGTGACACTGGGTGTGGCTCGGTGAAATTTAGGAGGAATCCAATTTATCACTAGGAGGAATCCGCACCAAGCAGCAAGCCAGCATCCTTCCACACCTTTCCAGCACTGCAAGGGAAAAGCGCAGCCAGGTTGGAATTCTGAACCACAGATCCCGCTAAGATGAGAATCGTTTGTTGTATGTGGAAAAATGCAGATGTTGATGGGGGTTGAAGGCATGAGGGCTAGAAGGGCTTCTTGCTTGCGCTGGTGTTTTTTACTTCGATTACAAATTAAAGTCTTTATTTTTAAACAAAAGAAACACCTCACAGTTTTCTTGCTTTGTGGACACAGATCTTTCAAGTTTTTCATCATCTGTAAAATGCATGGTAATTAAGCTATTTAAAGTTAGCCCCAAGACATTTGAAAAATCAGAAGCCAATTAAATGTCAGGGATTCTTTTATCTTATTCCTCCTTTGACCACTCCTTTACCATCTTCTCCTCTCCACCCCACTCCCATTCTCTTCTTTCTGCTATAATAATCTATAGTGGTAATTAATGGCTAATAAAGATCATTTATGCTTTCTTCTCAGCCATTAGCAATGTATTACAACTTGGAAATCCAGGATGGCTTCTTTATGCAGCTCAAGTGGAAGAGGAAGGAAGTGCAATCCCTCCAGCCCCCTCCCACGTTTCTGCTGGATTTCATGGGTGTGGCAGAGTTTAGACCTTTGCAGGTTTTTGCCCTGGTTTTATTCCCTATTAAGGGCTAGGGTGATGAATAGATGGCAGAAAAAAGATAAACGCAATCGGATTCTGCCATGAATGATATAGGATCATTTCACCCACAAGCACAAAACCTGTGTGAGACCTAAGTACTCAGGCTATAGAAATGCCAGTCAGTGTAGTGTGAGCCCACGCCCTGAATACACCATTTCCTTTAGTCTGACTTAATGGCATCCTAAATACTGACTTATGTGAATGATACACAGCAGTGGTCAGTAGGGGACATGACCATTTCACACAGAAGTACACATGTATAAAATTTATGGCAAAATCGGATTATTTCTATACCTTTCAATTTTCTGTCTTGAATATGAATTATGCAGAAACACATGCCGGCATATGGAAACCACACAGAGTACACACATGACTGTTGTACGTAAAGTATGTGGATACTGTACACATTTACATGTGAAATTCTCCAACTCCCTAAACACACAATTTCGGCTTCATCACTTTGCACATATCCTAGTGAATATTTGGGGCTGTCAGTAAGAGGACCCAAATGAAGGCAGCTGTCCGCTTTTGGGGAAGGGAATTTCTTTAGCCTCAATTCCCTTTCGAAAAATCATGCTTGGTTTCCTTTGTCAGAGGGGGCATGTGTATACATGTATATGTATACATAGGGTGGCAAAAAGTTGTAAACCAGCATTTTTTTTCTTCCCCCAAATTAAAGCTTTTTTAATGAATAGCATTGTCTTCCTTAGGGCTCCACCTTCCTAAATTTTATTTCTGCAGCTCACCAGGTGGGCAACCTCAGAACATTTCCTTGACAGTGTGCTTAACCCAGCCACCTGTATCTACTGCATTTATGCATTAGAATGAAGGAAAGCAAGGAGAGGAAATGTCCTGGTTTGAAAAATGAGCCAGTGGAAGCATCAATCTCCGGAATCATATAGCAGTTTAGGGAAGTGCTACATGTAAGACTCTCAGGCTCTTCCCCAAACACCCTTACACAAACCACTCACAAAACCCCAGGTGCCTGATACTTTATCTATCTATCTATCTATCTCCCTATCTATCTATCATCTATCTGTCTATTTATTTTTGCCCTGCCTCTCCACCCTCTCCACTCACTGCTCTGAGATTCTGCTTCTGTCTCCCTTCCCCTTCCTCTTCCTTCTTCATCCCCACTACCCCGCCCCCTGCCCTCCACCCCCAGCCCCCCTTCCAGGGCGCTGGCTAAATGTGCAAAGCTGGCAGCCTGTTTCTTCTCCACTTCTCCCTCCACCCCCTTCGAATTCAGCGAGTGTATTACAAATTGCCCCCTATGCAATACCTGCACAGGAATAATGCCCAAATCCTATCTCTTGCACCCCACCCCGAAGGCAATCAACGTGCAAAGGTCTTTTTTGACCAAGAGCGCCTCGCCTCGCAGGGAGACGCACACACACGTACAAGCACACACTCGCCCAAATCTCACACCCATTTTTCTCCTTAACCTTCGCCAATATCACTCAAACGCGTTCCGGTCAATGTTTGAAAGCCCCCTTTGCAGAATGCCGCGGCACTGTCGGTTGCTGCAAAATACCTTACTGGTCGTTCTTCCCCACCCTCACCCCAATCAAGTTTCTAAAATGTCTTTCAAGAAATAAGTGAGCAATTTGAAATGGAAGAAAAACCTGAGCAGTGGGGGAGAGAGGGAGGGGACTCTGATTCTTGCTTATCTTGTTTGTGTCCTTCTTCCTGAAGAAAATGAGTCACCATGCTTATTATCCGGAATGTTAGTCCGTCTTTGGTCACTACAATTCCAGGAAGGATGCAAAGGAAGGGCCGAAGAGACCTGATTTCCAACAGGTAATACGCGGCTCGTCTTTCCCATCCCATCGGAGCTCGAATCTCCTAGGGGCGTGGTCCACCCTCTCCTCGGACCAGCTGGTGCACAATCGGCTGCTGGTCTTGGGAAGGGGGTTTTCCCCTTCTACTCGGCCAGTTTCTCCCCCCAGCCCCAGTTGTCTCTAGATTCTCTTAAAAAAAAAGAAAAATCTCCCAAATTACAGTTTCATTCATTCGTTGAAAAATAAATTAATTAATTAAACCTTCACATGTGTTTCCATTAATACCTGCACCCATGTGAAGCTCATGCATGTAGGAAATAAGGCTTCTTCCGCAGCACATGTGAAAAAAATTGTACGATAGAACAAGCAATACTCATAGCTGAATATTCTTTCAACCCTGCTTTTTGCAAATAATATAAAGGATTGCCTCCCCATCTTGTAGGTAGAGCCCACGTCTTCTCCTCCACACCCATTTCCATATCCACATCCGCAAAACCAGAAACCTAAAACGCTGAACATTTACTAATAGCCAAAAAAATCTTTTTTTTTCTAGCCAAACAGGCGTATTTTTTCTAACCTCATCCTAATTAGTAGCAGCATTCCAAAAGCAGACTGTGAAAGAATAGAATAAAAGCTGGGATGCAAGCATCAGTTACCATATGCTAAGGAAACACAAGCACCATGGCCAGAGCAGAAGCGGTTCAAATATTTTTTCTACCTTTCCAGGGAAATATTGCACTCTGGTAATTTCACAACAGCAAGAAGTAAAAATCTTTAGGTCTACCTGTTTGGTTCTTCTCATACAGCACAGCATGGTCGTATCGTCCCTTGCCTTCTTCCTGCCTTCTCTCCTTTCCTCCTCTCTTTCTTATTCCCCCCCTCTCCACCTCTTTTCTGCTCGCTTGCTCACTCGCTCTCTCGCGCTAGCGCACTCTCTCTCCCTCCCTCTCCCTCCCTCTCTCTCTCTCTCTCTCTCTCTCTCTCCCTCACACACACCAGGGCAGTTAGCAGCAACTGTAAGGTCCACAGCTATTGCTCACCGCACATGCTCTCTCTCTCTCTCTCCTCTTCCCTCTCTTCCTCTTTTCTCTCTCTCCACCCACTCACTGCCTATCCCTCTTTTTCGTCCCTGTCTCTCGATCTCTTTCTCAGAATTGTTCACTAGCTTTCAATGACTAATCACTTCCCCCGGCCCCACCCCCATTCTAGACAGTCACCCCCTTCCAGTCCCCTGCCAGCCTCATGAATATTTAAACATCTCCAATCTGGACCCAATTACCCACCGACTTTCCCACTGCATTGAGAGGGCTTTGGGGTAGCTGCAGAGAAGGATATTCCAGACCGTTCAGGAGAGTATATGGAATATGTTTTAGAGAAGAGGGGCTTGAGGAATGCTTCTATTTCTTTACTAACTCTTTTCTCTTCCCAATATCATAAAAGCAAAGGACAGCTATTCTGAATGAGTAGTCAGACCTATACAATATGTTATATCTGCTATTTAGATTTTATGCACAGTTAATCATTGTGAGGGTTAAGTTCTCTCAAAAAATGAAAGATCATGTGAATATCATATCCTGTATGTACTCAGTACTCATATAACTTAAAATAAATACATATGTATAAGACTTAGATATGCACAAACATGTCTCATATATGCTCCAAAATACTTGAAAAATCCACACGAATATACTGCATTTTAAACATTCTAAGCACTTGGGTGCAGAAATAATAACTAATGTTTAGGAATTAGCATCCATATCTAAAATCACATGGTAGTTGTTTTCTTAATGCACATACACCTGTTTGAAAATTGGAGTTTCTTCTAATTTTACTGAAAAAGCTGAGCATATTTGAACAATAAGTCTGTGTAATATAAATTGTTGGTGCCAGTTGACTGAAATAAAAACGTACAGTGTGAGAGCTCTGAGTTTCAGTTTTACTTGGGGACTTACTGGGGACTATAGCCTGGAGACGTCCTCCCAGATAGCTCCGAGGAACTGCTCCAAAGAGGTAAGGGGGGAGGTCTGCACATATGTGATTTTGGAGAAGGGGGTGAGTGCAACCAGCACTTACGCCCTTGGTAGAAGATTACTGCTAGTGACAAGGAGCAAATATCTTGGTTAATGGTTTTAGTGCTTTTCTAGGTATGGGAAGATGCAAGAATCCAAGTTCTTTAAAAATTTCTCCTGAAAATATCTATCTGAAGGCCTGTCCTGCCAGTTTTCCCAGAGCACAGAGTGCCTCATTCCTGTTTTCCACCCTGAACTCCTTTCAGGGTGTATTAAAGTTCAGCGACTGCAGTGGCTAATGATGTAATCCTCACAGAGCTGGATGGCTAGTGACATTTCTTTAGTTGGCATGCCCAACGTGATATTTCACAGCTTGGGCAAGAAGAATAAAGTAAATTCACCTGTTATGAGAAGAAAAAATATATCATGTATCCTATTTCTTCAATTCCTTCTATGGTTCTTCATAATTTGGGTACAGGGAAATGTGACTTTAAAAAAAGTGTACATAGGGCTTCCCTGGTGGTGCAGTGGTTGAGAGTCCGCCTGCCGATGCAGGGGACACGGGTTCGTGCCCCTGTCCGGGAAAATCCCACATGCCACGGAGCAGCTGGGCCCGTGAGCCATGGCCACTAAGCCTGCGCATCCGGAGCCTGTGCTCCGCAATGGGAGAGGCCACAACAGTGAGAGGCCCCCGTACTGCAAAAAAAAAAAAAAAAAAAAAAGTGTACATAACATAATTTTTAGATTTATAGTACTGTGTGATCTTGAGACTGTTACTGAATCTCTCTGCACCTAGTTTTCTAATCTGTAAAATAGGGATAATAATGTCAACCTTGCCAACATGTTGTGAGGCCCAAACAATATAATGTATGCATTCAAAGCACAATGAAATCATTCTCAGTACATGGTAGCTTTACCTAAGATACTGTACTTATCTGAAATTTTGGTGGAATTTTCTCTCTCTCTTTTTTTTTTTTTTGGTGCTACGTGGGCCTCTCACTGTTGTGGACTCTCCCGTTGCAGAGCACAGGCTCCGGACGCGCAGGCTCAGCGGCCATGGCTCACGGGCCCAGCCGCTCCACAGCACGTGGGATCTTCCTGGACCGGGACACGAACCCGTGTCCCCTGCATCGGCAGGCAGACTCTCAACCACTGTGCCACCAGGAAAGCCCTTGTTGGTATTTTCAAGTAAATATCTCAAAGAACTTTTCAAACATTGTCTTGTTGTTCATTAGTGATGACAAGCATCCCCAATTAAATAGCACATATTCTTTCTAGTCCATCCCAGATATGAGCCTGTTTAATACCTGTCAACCAGACTGCTTATTATCATACTTATTATCAAGGTCACTGAGCTTAATAGGTGCTCTATACATTTTGACAAAATTCAAGGTACACTTACCTCAGAATGGACTATCTCAGAGAGATACCCAGGGGGAAATGGGTTATAAATTATCCCCCAAGGCCTTCCTAAGCATGAACTGCTTCAGATCCAGCCTTACTCTGTCTTTTACTCCTCTCGGCTTGCTTCTTAGTTTTCATATTTAATGATAAAAAAAAGAATTAAGTTCTGAGTTTAATATTTTTTTAATGTTGTAATGAGCCCAGTCCGAGCCAAGCTTTCAAAAACAGCCGTCTATGTACTTAAGCGATAGAAGAGGGCAAAGAATGGGTAAGAAATATCTTCCTCAGAGCCATTCCTGCTGTGGATTAGGATCCTCCTACCTAGCCTGCTGGGGGCTGGAGAGGGATCAAGAGAGGAAACAGAGGGGATGAGAACTGGGAGCAAGAGAGAAAAAAATTGCTTATTTGGGTATTTAAACAGATTCATAGATAAGGTCACTTCATCAACTCTGTGGCCTAACTTAAGGAACATAGCTGGCTATGGAAAGGGGCCAACTCATTTCCCTTTCAATGCACTCCCCTCAGCCCCCATTTATATCTTCTTTACCCCTTTATTTGTTGGGAGGAAACTTGGAAACAATGTGGCATAATTAAATCAGAGTCTAGAGCTCAAAACCAGGCATAGGCCTGGATGAACTTTGTGACTTAACATGTTAAACCACCCCTGTTAACATCAGTTTCCTCAGCACTTTACATATATTATTTCACCTAATATTCAAAATGAGATAGGTGCAATCATTATTTTCATTTTGATGCAATGAAAATAATTCATTTTGGGAATAATTTCATTTTGGGAATACAAAAGCTAAGTAAATTAAGTACTTAGACTGGGACACACAGCTAATAAGAGGTAAAGTCACAACTCCAAACCCTGTTAACTACTAAAATACATTGACACTCAACAGGCTTTACACCTCATTACTTCGGTCCTTAAGAGTTTAGACTCTGCAGTGGAAGTTTTCATGTTGAAACGAAATCAGCATTCTGAAAGGTCCACCTATTAGGCCCAGCCCTTGCCCTCAAGAGCCATGAAGAATACGCTGGTACCTGCATCCAATAGTGAGCCCTTTGTATATATATTTCTGACCAAACATTAGCTACTTCAACCACCCTCAGGTGCCTCAGTGTTTAGAGTCCTCACAATTTTGGATGCTTCCCTCTGGACATACTACATTCTGTCAATGAGCCTCTAAAAACTGCTTCTCAGAAGGGAGCTCAAGATTCCAAATTTAGTTTGAATAACATGGAATAAATTCTAATATATTATTTTTCCTCTGAGCACTGGAGGTTATAGGATGGCAAAAGCATGAGGAAGAAAAAAAGCACACACTGATATGATCTTGGCCAAAAATATATATATAAAATAAAAATAAATTAAATAACCAGTATTGCCCTGATCCCCACCAGCTAACTCTTCAATGGATTCACTAACCTGTATAGCCTTATAACTAATCCCAGAAAATGCCTAAATTTACACCCTTAAAGAATTTTAGATTAATGATTAATTCATGAGAACATCAGGTAACTTCCTGACTATAGGTTAGGTAATAACATCATTCTAGAAGAAGGTGAAGAGAGGTGAAGGCCAAGTCCCAGTTCCATTCTCAGAGCTCTTTGAATTTCATACTAAAGTGATGCTGCTTTTCATAACAAACCCATAAGTTGCTAGGCTTTACAAATGGTTCTGTCACATAACCTGCCATTTTATGACTGGTACTTGAGAAAAGAGTGTCATCCAATCAGGTAGAGAATATGTTCATCTTTTCTCTCCCTCTTGCAGAAATTTATTTATTTATTTTTTAACTTTTAGTCTTAGCCTTTCGCCTGCTGTATTAGCATGGTATGACTGCCATAACAAAATACCACAGATTAGGTGGCTTAAACAACAGAAATTTATTTGATCACAGTTCTGGAGGCTGGAAGACCAAGATCAAAGTGCTAGCAGGGTTGGTTTCCCCTGAGGGCCATAAGGGAAGGGTCTGTTCCAGTCCTCCTGTCCTTGGCTTGCAGATGGCTGCCCTCTCGCTGCCTCTTCCCCTGGTGGTCCCTCTGTACACCAGGGGCACCTCTGCACCCCTGGTGTCTCTCTGTATCCAAATTTCCTCTTTTTAAAGGACATCAGGCCAATTGGATTAGAGCTTACCCATATGAACTTATTTAACCTTACTTACCTCTTAAATGGCCCTGGCTCCACATACAGTCACGTTCTGAGGTACTGGGGGTTAGGGCTTCAACATGTGACTTTTGAGGAGACAATTCAGCCCATAACACCTGTGTTCTCTACTAGTACTTTCTGACTTCATTCACTTATCCAACATTTTCTATGTTGCAAAAACATCTCAAGGACATACACACATGTGAAAAGTAAAACAAGTGCCTTTTGAACAAAACAGAATTCAATGTCAAATGTGTGTTTTAAGAATTCAGAATAGGAGAGAAATCACTGTGGACTTGGGTGCACCTTTCATTTCATAATTAGGAGTTGAACAAGTAGAGAAGACACAGTGAATTTCAGAAAAGGAAAAAGGATTATGTCAGAAAAGAAAAAATGGACAAATAACCATCACATGATCACAGGACTGTCAATATGCAGAAGAAGGGGTGTTGTAAAGGAGAGTAGTAAGAGAGAATCTTGGAAGGATTGGCTACACCCAGACTAAGAAGGACCCAAGGACCAGGCGAAAAGAGTGTATTAGTGTCCTAGGGCTGCCATAACAAATTTCCACAAACTCAGGTGCTTAAAATACTAGAAATTTATTCTCTCGCCTTTTTTAGGTCTGAGTTTAAAGTATTGGTTGGATTAATTCCTTCTGGAGGTTCTGAGGGAGAATCCATTCCATACCTTTATCTCTAGTTTCTGGTGACTGTGGGCAGTCCTTGCTACTCCTCAGTTTGAAGGGGCATCACTCCAATCTCTGCCTCCATCTTCACATGGTCTTCCCTTCTTCTTATAAGAACACCTGTCATCGACTCTAGGGTCCACTCTAAATCCAGGAGGATCTCATCTTCCTTAAGCTAATCACATCTTCAAAGACGCTTTTTCCATGCCAGGTCACATTCATATCCTGGGAGTTAGGACTTGGATACAGCTTTTTGAGGAACACAAGTCAACTAGCTGCAGGGGATTAGACATAAGGCTTGTGAGTAGGAACACTGTAGAGCATGCCTATAGTGACGTTGTATAGTATGGAATGGAGAGAGAGAAACAGTGGAGTTCAGTGAGAGGAGCATGGAACTGTTCTAATGCCCAGAGCAGGAAGAGATGGTGGAAGAGAAAGTGAACTGTCACTTGTTGAGTGCCTAGTATGTTTCAGGTATCACATATCTTATGCTTTACATATTCTGTCTCATTTATCAATACCTCACAGAAGAATATCAAGAGGGAAGAGAAAAATGGAAGAGCCAAAAGTGGCTTGGAGATTGAACTTGGGCAGGCTGGAGAATGAGAATACGAAGCTCAGATGTGAGGAGGTCCAGAAAGAGACCTGGTATTGTAAAGGAGGTGATGAGTCAGTTCTGAAAGTGTTCATTTTATGGAAGCTTTAAAAAGTTCAAGAGCAACACAGGATCAGATTGTAAGAAAGAAGACTCAGAAGTTGTCTGAGCCTGCCAAAGTCTTCCAGGCAGACAGGCTACATCTGGTTCCAAGGAAAGGTGAGCGTCTATGATGTGATGTCACCGTATTAATTAGGCTGATAGCATTTCAGTATGGCCTCATCGCCAGAATTCATCCTGTTTCCTGCAGGCAGACAAGAGTCTGAAGCCAAGACCTGGATCATTTTTAGGACCCTCTAAATCTTCGTCTGTCTTTCCAGACTTGCTGCCAATCCTCTCAGAGTTTCTCCTTCCAGAACACTCTGGAGCCCACCTGAATCTCTGAGTAGCCAGTATCCCAGAATGAGGATATCTTAGGAAGGGAAGCATGTGCTGGCGGCACAGGAAGAGAAGATGAAAGACATGTAGCCCATAAGCTAAGACTCAATAGCCACACAGCGACTAAGTTTGAGATTGCCTGCATGAACAAATTGAACTCAGTGGCTTACTGAGTGTATTAAGCAGCTGAGGTGAAAAATTCCGTCAAATTATACAAACATCTGCCACCATCACACCATAAGAGGCAGAAATTAGAGAACTTCATCTAATTTGATCATTAAAGGAGCCACAGAACTTTTCACACACCTCTATTCTATTCCCTTCAAACTATTCACTTCCCTCCTCCCTGGAATGTACATTGCTGTATGGCAAGCACCATTTCTTAATTTGTTTAAAAAAATTTGTTCTGGTGTTTCCTCCATGGGCATATATGGGTTTTATGGGACCTAAAGCTTATATGATTTGGGGAAGCCTTCTTTAAGAGAAAGAATACAAGTTAAATATGAAAGGGAATATTTATTTGAAATAAGAAATCATAAATGATATATTTCAAAGATTGATGTATACCACACACATCACAAAAGTCAGAAAAATAAATATATTTTTTAAAGAATTGATGCATCTCTATAATTCTTTTTTTTTGACTACATGTTCTTTGTTCATCTCTTTGTATGACAATGACTTTGTATATAATATTCTAAAGGAGAATGGAAAGGATAATCTAGTTTAACATAGTTGATTGGATTTGCTTTTATTATTGATAGCTGGAGGATTAAAACATGAGATTTGGGACTTCCCTGGCAGTCCAGTGGTTAAGACTTCGCCTTCCAATGCAGGGGGTGCAGGTTCAATCCTTGGTCAGGGAGCTAAGATCCCACATGTCTCGCAGCCAAAATACCAAAAACATAAAGCAGAAGTAATACTGTAACAAATTCAATAAAGACTTTAAAAGTGGTCTACATCAAAAAAAAATCTTTAAAAAAAAGTGAGATTTCACATACAGATTTATTTTCAGTGTAGGGCACTAGCAGTAATACAAAAACACAGGAATTCTGTGAAATTATATTTCAAATAATTGCTATGGAAAGAGAAAAATATGTACTAGACATTTATAATTGAATTATGTGCCATTACCAAATTTATTCCTGACAGAAAAAAACTTCAGTTTTGGTCAGGCTTTGATAAGAACTTAATCTCCCACTTAAAAATGAACATAGCTGATGATTGGAAGATTGTCCCACAGACTAGCTTCTGACTTCATATGTTTCCAACCTTGTTTCTCATCTTTACCACATGACTGAGGTGCCACATGATATAGGCCAGGTGCTGTTTATATTATAATTCAGCCTCTGGTTCTGCACTTCAGGATGCCATGTCTGGTGAGTTGGCACACGGTATTCTTTGGGGCCATGGATGGCTAGCATTAACTTAACTCTACATGAATAAATATAAAATATATAAATATATCCCATTAAACCCAATAGAAATGTAACACCAATGCAACCTCATCTTACCTGGTTCCCAAAATGGCCCACAGCCATTCAACACAACCTGATATGAGCGGAAGTGTTGCAAAGGGAGAGTTTGAGTGCAAAGAGGTAGTAGTCTTAATGGATTGCTATTAAAATATCTTGCTATTTCAAATTATATAGAAACACACAAACATGTGGAATGTGGCCCATGCAAGTGAGGAAACCTGGAGGAATTAGCATCTTGGTAAATTTGCTTCTGGTTTCCAGTATTGAGTATAGTAGAGCCACTGAGTCTTGAATACATAATTGTTAAAGAAGAGTAGGAGAGTGGGAGAGAAGGAGAGAAGAAGGGAAAAAGGGAGGGAGGAAGGTTGTTAGAACTAAACATTGATTTTCAGGATCCCCAGTGGTTTTAATCTGCAGTTATTATTTTCTACACAGATGTGGTTATGTTTCTCACCATTTCCACACATATCCTGATTTTGTCCCATTCTAATTTCCTTCTGGAATGCAAGGGTTGGAGAAATGACAAAATGCAGCTTCCTGGTGGTCTCCAAACATGAAGCTCCCCATTTGGGTTCCATTAAATGTTAACTGCCATCATGCAGGGAATTAGGCAAGTGTCCTTCCTCAAAGACAATATCCCTAATCTAATCATGTTTTATGTTCTCCCATGTCTTATGATACCTCTTTTACTATGATACTTTACTACCTCCTTCTAAAATGCACTGTTTTCTATAGACCAGGGCAGTGTTGGGAGGTTTTGTATACTATACATTTTTAGTTGGATAGTAAAAGAAATTTCAGATATATAGCTTCATATTACTTTATTTACTCATCTTGGCTTGAAACCTTGACAGGTTTTAATTAAACATTATTGATTTCAGTTCTCAAAGAGGGCATAATTCAACCCTTTGTGTTATTTTTCCCCCTTTTCCTTTTCTTCACTCCACCATCATTCTATCAAACCTAGAATTGAGTGTTTTTGCTTAACAAACTTGGTCATTCTTTGTCTAAAATCCAAGTCTACTCTTCTTTACATTAAACTTATTCACTGTGAAGCCATAAAAACACACCTACAGTGTCTAATATACTCTGTCCACAGAATTTTCTTGAACATTCTATGTCCTTAAGGTTCTGGAATATATATTCCCAATAATCCTCATCTGATCTTCCTTTAAATCCCTCCTAGTACCTGCAAGATCCTCCCAAACTCTTCTGCTGATTATTTAGTTTTCTACTTCCAAGTACTTTATTTCTTCCTTCATTTCAAAATCCCAAACTTCTCTAAAATTCAACAAAAAATTCCATCATTTAGGCTTCTCAAGATTCTTTGTTGATTAAAATCTCTCTGAATTTCCCAGACAAAATTAGCATGTAATAATTCTCCCAGGTTATCCACAAGTGCGCTATACTCCATATCACACCATGGTCTCTCTAATCCACATATAAATGATGAATACTAGAAGGTGATATTATATTATTTCATATTTTGAATCCAATTCTTTAGATTATACAGCATTGAAAGATTGGAATTATAGAAATTGGAGCTGAAAAATGTTATCTTGTCTATCTCCCTGATACTAACTAATCAAAGTTTTATTTGCTTTTTTTTAATTGAAGAGATCTCTGTAAGGTTTTATCATCCTCATTCCTAACACCTGATGTATTAGGAGTCTCTTTCCCTCACATTAGCAGATTGTCATCTTCTGGACCTTCATCAGAGTAGGTGTGTTTAATGGTCTGATGGACAACGAGGATATATGCTCCCTCTTAAGAAGTCTTCAAATAATCAGCTTCACAGAAGTCGGACCCTGCACACCTTCAGTCATTTGCATTGCCTGCCCCTGAACTTCAAAGATCCCATGAGGTTGGATGACACCTGTAATGTCATCTGGCCCAAGCTCTCCATTTGCTGTTTCCAAATGTTAAAACATCCTGTGCTTGAAGGAAAGCATGTTACTTCCAAAGCTTTTCATTTTTAACTTTTGACAACTGTTGGGATGGTCTTTCCTATAGAAACTGATATTTGTCTCCCTCTAAGGGCCCCCTGATAGTCCTGTTTGCATTCCCTGGGGCCACCACAAATATCTCTTTCACATATTATTCCAGCAAATGTTGAAAAACAATTCATCCATCCTCCCTGATTCTTCTGCACACTTTGGTTACACTCTTACCTCCAACTCACTACAATTTATTTATATCCCTTAAAATGTAGCATCCCTAACTGGTAATTATGCTTGAGGTGAGAAAGGAATAAATCACTGCCATAATTTTAGACGTTAAGGATCAATTAATACATCACAGGACTGTAAGAGCTGTGTGTGTGTGTGTGTGTGTGTGTGTGTGTGTGTGTCCCACCACCATATCGAGGAACTGTGAACCTATTCACTAGTGTGCTGGTATATGTTTAACAACTGGCTCTCCAGGGGCTAGGGTGAGGGAGACATGATTTGTAGTATTTGCCAACTTTCTTGGTGTAAATATTCCTACCATGGCATTTTTCAAACTGCAAATGTGGCATCAATGAATGCAGAGCAGGGGAGAGCTGCACAGCAAAATAACATGGTATAGTACTTTCACCAAGTAGATACAATAGACATAAATAATCTCAAGAGCATAGATAATAGTAAAATCTTTAAAATTAGGAAGCGATTTGTTTTGAATATTATTTGTTTTTAATAAAATTTATTAAATTTTTAGCTTGTACTTAGTTGAATTTTTAATAGTGCTGTGTTTAACTACTGGCTTGCAAAATTCCTGAAAATTTAAGTTAGTTTGCAAAAGCTCATCCAGCCATATCTAGCACATCACTTACTTACTCCAATTTGAAACCTTTGTTTACGTGTGACCCTGATAAACCAAGTTCTCTTCACGTGTTCCTGAAGTTGTCTAGTTCTGCTGTTAACTTTTGTTTTATTTTTTCACCTGGATAAATTATTGTATATGTATTCTTGTTTATTTTCATCTTGTTAAAGTCAACCAATCATCTCACCCTGTCAATAATTCTTTAGATCCTAATTCTGTCATCCCACATTTCTGTCATCTTTATCCTTTCTGGCTTCATGTCATCTACACATGTGACGAACAAGCCTTATGTATCTCTAGCTGAGGCACTGAATTAAAAAAAAACGCCCGACAAGGCCAAGGACAGAATCCTTGGCCATGCAAATACAATTTTCTCTCCACAAAAGCATTAAACCATGAAAGAATGTTCAACATCATTAATCATTAGAGAAATGCAAATCAAAACTACAATGAGATATCATCTCACACCAGTCAGAATGGCCATCATCAAGAAATCTAGAAACAATAAATGCTGGAGAGGGTGTGGAGAAAAGGGAACACTCTTGCACTGCTGGTGGGAATGTGAATTGGTACAGCCACTATGGAGAACAGTATGGAGGTTCCTTAAAAAACTACAAATAGAACTACCATATGACCCAGCAATCCCACTACTGGGCATATACCCTGAGAAAACCACAATTCAAAAAAAGTCATGTACCAAAATGTTCATTGTAGCTCTATTTACAATAGCCTGGAGATGGAAACAACCTAAGTGTCCATCATCGGATGAATGGATAAAGAAGATGTGGCACATATATACAATGGAATATTACTCAGCCATAAAAAGAAATGAAACTGAGCTATTTGTAATGAGGTGGATAGACCTAGAGTCTGTCATACAGAGTGAAGTAAATCAGAAAGAGAAAGACAAATACCGTATGCTAACACATATATATGGAATTTAAGGGAAAAAAATGTCATGAAGAACCTAAGGGTAAGACAGGAATAAAGACACAGACCTACATGAGAATGGACTTGAGAATATGGGGTGGGGGGAAGGGGAAGCTGTGACAAAGCGAGAGAGAGGCATGGACATATATACATTACCAAACGTAACGTAGATAGCTAGTGGGAAGCAGCCGCATAGCACAGGGAGATCAGCTTGGTGCTTTGTGACCACCTGGAGGGGTGGGATAGGGAGGGTGGGAGGGAGGGAGATGAAAGAGGGAAGGGATATGGGAACAGATGTATATGTATAACTGATTCACTTTGTTACAAAGCAGAAACGAATACACCATTGTGAAGCAATTATACTCCAATAAAGTTGTAAAAAAAAAAAAGCATTAAACCAGTCATCAGCATTGCTTCAATGAGGTATTTGTCTACTGAATTGTCTTTGCATCCAGTCCAAATTTCTCTACCATGTCTCTAAGACTCTCAAGAGATTACTTATGAACCACATGACTAAAGACCAGAAACCCTCACCTTCTTTCTTCCCATGTCAGAAAAAGACTATACTCCCCCTAGGAAAAGCTGATCACTTTCTCCAGGATTCGTTAATTAGGCTAACTTACTTTTGTCTTTTCAATCTCTCTTCTTCTACCTCCACCCCACTATCATACAAACATAACACAGAAGCAGTGCTGGAGAATCTTTGTTTCTCCACTCTGCCCTATTCCCATTTGGAAGATTTCATATTTCATTTTTTTCCTCTTACTGGGGCTTATTATTCTATCTCTCCCCTTTATTCTCAGCATGACCACTTTGCTCTCACTTTGAAAGTAGATGCATTCAGGCAGGGACTCCACCCATCGGCTGTTTTGCCACCTTCAGACTTACATGCACCCAAACCTGGCAATGTGGAGAGGAAAGTTTCCCCTGCATGTTTGGAAGACCATCTCATAATTTGTCAGAGAGCTTAGTCCTCCTATTCCTTCTCCTGTATCATCATTTTCTTCCTCTCAACTGAATCTTTAGCTTCATCTTTTAAAAGATTCTAGCTTCTTCCACCTCTTCATAAGTAATATACTCTCCTTTAACCCTACCTCTGCATCTCATTGTGTCCCCCTGCCTACCATCTTCACTTCTTCACCTCCTCTCCAATTCTCAGTTCTTGGCAATTAGCCTTTTGTGTTCACCAAGCCATTGGCTTTAATTAGGTCACCAGGAACCTCATAGCTGTTCCCTCTCTCTCTCTCTCTCTCTCTCTCTCTCTCTCTCTCTCACACACACACACACACACACACACACACACCCCACACCTTCTTATTTCTTACCTTATAAGGCTTCTCTGCAGCTTCAAGACTAACCACTCTTGTTTAGTTTTTTCTTTAGTTTCTTTTTATCTTTGTTTCAATGACACTTCACTCGCCTAATTCCCCTTCTCCATCTCTAAATTCCTTCTCTTTCTTCTTGTTAGATTTCTCTTCCCCAGTCACCACTTGCCTGGGCATCCTCAGCACAGCCCACAGCTTTCACCACCACCACATCTTTCTGTACAACTCCGAGTTCTGTATTTTCAGCTGAGAACTTGTTGCAATTGTGCTTCAAATGCAGATCTCCATGTGCATGATTCACTCTCCCAAAATGAACATCTTATCTTCCCCCCACATCTTCTCACCAAAATATGCACCTCCTCCTGTAATCCTTATTCTGGTTTATAGGACTAGCCACTCACCCACTTGCTTAGGCCAAAAATGTGCTGGAAACCTCTCTCTTCCTCTTCTCCCACGTTCAGTATGTCATGAAATCCTCTAGATATTAATACTTTAGGTTCTCATTTCTTGTCTGATTTTTTGGTGTGCGGGATAGATTTCTAACTTCTATTTCCCCTGTCTGCAGTCTCACTTCTTTAATCGATACTCTATCCACCACCAGAGTCATCTTTCTAAAACAACTTTCCCAGATCATGAACCTCATCTGCTTACTCTCCCACAGTAACTCCCAGTTAACTGCAGGAAAAGGTCCAAATGCCTCACCATCACCTACCTACCTACCTCTCCAATGGCATCCCTAAACACCTAATACACTGCAGTTTCCAAAGAAGTCTATGCCTTAATTATCTCCACGCCTTCACATGTGCTGACTACAATTCACAGAAATTTTTCCCATGGTTTAGTGAAGTAATTCCCATTCTTCCAAGTAGCAGCTAAAATAAATTCTTTTCTGTGAAACATGACCACTCTCCTCATGCCACTTTTTCTTATATGTTACTATTCTTTCTCATTCAGGCCCTTAAGAAGCACTTATCACACATTGTTGACAGTATTTACTTACCTGCCTATTTCTGTCATTATACAGAAATTAAGAAACCAACACATTTCTTAAAGAAAGGAATTGAATTTTATTTATCTTTGAATCTCCACTTCTTAGCACACAGCCCAGCACATCCTAGGTAACTCAGTAAATTTTCCAGAATGAGTAACTTCTTTCTTTAATACTTTATATCTCAGTCAAAGAGAGTAATGTGTAAACTAGCATGAATTTCTCTTGGTGAATTAATGCTGGCTTTTGGAGTTTAGTACTTTTACATCTATATTCTCAACCCAGACTTTAGATATTCAACTCTAGATAAATATACCAATATTACACTCATTAATTCATGGGATAAACATTTTTCTCATTTTAATTTTTGAAAACAGAAATAAAATATTTCCAAATCCAACTCTCCTGTCCCAGAAATGGTACCATAGACACAATTTTCTCACTTACATAAGAGTCATTATTGTTAGGTAAAAGTTTTTGGAGTGGATGTATATGTGTACTAATACAAAACCAGGAACAAAATGGGTGTATTAAAAAGGTTTTAGAGCTATAAGTAGCTAACCAAATTTAATTAATTATGACTTAAAAGTAAGAGTTGAGCTGTATTCTATACTAAGAAATGTGTTGGTAGGTGAATGTTTGCATTCACTCATCACATAGGTGGATCATTAGAGATCCGGGTTCTTTCTTCTTCTCTGCCACCTTTAACTGCTTCCTGCCACCCCACCTCCAATTCCATGTGTGGCCTCTGGTAGTAAAATAGCTGCTGCAGCTCCAGGTATTACAGATACTCGCCAGGCAGGTATGAGGGGGAAGGGACAACACTGATATCTGTCCATTTTGTAAGAAAGTAATAGCTTTCCCAGAATCCTCCCTGCAGATTTTGCCCTATGAGTCACTAGTCAGAACTGAGTTGAATGATCATACCTGAAAAAGTAAATATCTTGGAGGGAGATTAGAAAAGTAAATATCTTGCTTTTCTTTTTAGATTCCATAGTGGGAGAAAAGTAAGGAAAATGGGGTTGGAAATCAAGTCCCGTTTACCTTAGTGGGTGAAATTAGATGGGACTGTCTGATCACTGCTCTGTTTCCTAATTTGTATTAGTTTTTATCTTACATTACTCCATTGCTTTCTTCATTCAAAAAATGCAGCAAACTTGTCTCTGGATAGTTTGGACAATGTTTATGCTGCCTTTCCCACATACACAGCATCTATTGTGAATAATTTTTCTCCCTTGATGTATTTGATGGCATTTTTGTAGGCAAAAATCTAATCTTTTTTATTCATATTTCTAACCTCTTAAGGCCCATTTGTATTATTTTCTCTTCACCAGTGCTAATAACTCAAATTTTAATATAATTTGCAATTTTCACTATTGTTCTGTTTATTCCCTTTTCTAGATCATGAATATAATACTAAACAGAACCAAATCAGGATGTATAATATTAACCTTTGAGTCATCCTAATAGAAACATTTCTCACCAACGGTACACATGCTCATTTTATAATTTCTTCACATCTCTAAACCAAATCTTAAGCCTTTTCATAGAGTTAAAGAAGATCAGATCTAAAAGGAGATTCCAGCATCGTGTGTTCCAACCCCCTTCACTGTGGAGGTCAGATAACCAAGACCCAGAAGGTCAAAATGATGGTGTTTAAGACAGTGCTAGAAACACTGGTTTCCTGGCCCCCAGTTTGATGCTTCCTTCACTAGGTTGAGGTGTGAGTGGGTTTTGCAGGCGAAACATGTTAAATATTAGAAGCATTGGGCCAGTGGAGGGGAAGCCAAGGAGATGGACTATAGAGCTGGTCCAAGAAAGGGCAAGGACAAAGCCCAGCTGGAAATTGTAGAGCAAGCTCAGGCATGATTCAAGCAATCTTGGGCACCAAGTCCAATCTGGTAGCACAGGGCACAGCAGTGGGTGAGCCCTCGGGAGCCAGGCAGGTGGCACTCATGAATCTGGGAGATGTGCCCATATGTTGTAGAATTCCTGACAGAAGGCTATGTTTGGGCAAGGCTCCAGTTCCTGGAGTGGAGAGCTGACAGGTGCCAGGTGGGTCCAGGTCCTAGAGAGATGTACAGCAGTTGAGAGTGGGGCTCTGGTCATAGGAAGCAGATGACTGTCTCTGGATGACTCGTTGCAAACCAAGGAGGAGGAAGTTAAACAGAAATAAGATAAGGTGGCCAGGTCCAATACCAGGGGTAGTGCTATACCACAGGCTACACAGGCATCCAGGACTCATCCAGGAATTCCAGCATTTGGAGCTGAGGGGCAGCAAAGGATGTTTGGAAAGCATGAAGAAAACCCAAGAGGCACAGTTGAGTGTTCAGGCCTCAGGTCTAGAGATTAGGATTTAATTCAATGTCTCAGCAGCCTCAGTCAGCAGTGGCTAAGGCTGGGACACAGAACCAAGCCTGTAGGTTTGCAGCACTAAAGAATGCAGTCAGGGGCTTCCCTGGTGGCGCAGTGGTTGAGAGTACGCCTGCCAATGCAGGGGACACGGGTTCGTGCTCCGGTCCGGGAAGATCCCACATGCCACGGAGCGGCTGGGCCTGTGAGCCATGGCCGCTGAGCCTGCGCGTCCAGAGCCTGTGCTCCGCAATGGGAGAGGCCACAACAGTGAGAGGCCCGCATACCACAAAAAAAAAAAAAAAAAGAATGCAGTCAGGCGATCTGGGCACCACACCCTGCAGTTGCTAGGCTCCAATTTACACTTAATGTGTGAGCTAAAATTATATGGGGGTGGGGCATGAAAGAAGGCACGTCAGGATCTACAAACCTTAATTTAATAAATTCCATAGGAAAAGTTTATCTTGCAGCTTTTTAAAAAAGCTTCTCAGTAGTAGGTGGTGTTCATGAATTCATTATCTAAAATATGTTTACAGATTTGTCTATCTTAATATAGTTACGTTGCTGGTTTGTGTTAATTTTAGATCTCCTTTAGCAGCTCCTTATTTCTCTGAGACTTTAAAAAAACACAGACAGCATGGAAACAGCTCTAAGGACAGTATATGGATTACAAGAATATATCAGTTGGAGATGGAGAGAATACACGGTGGTCAGGTTTCTGCACAGTCAATACAACTGGGTCATTAAGGTGACCAAGACCACCAGACCATGAAACACTAGGTCCAATCATTTCATCCATCTTAATGACCAAATCCAACCAACTGCACAATAATACAATCAATTGCTCAGTAACTATCCATTATGATGGCAGAAAACAAAACAAAACAAATTGGCAGTGTTTTGGTCAGTTCAGTATAGCTACACAGAAAAGATTGCCAAGCATATGCTGGCTCCTAGTTTTTATGCCTTTGTTGTTAAGTTGCATTTCTTTCATTCTGATTACTTAGGAATACTTATCTCCAGCTTGCTTTTTGCCATTAGTTTCTGTCTACTGTCTTCAATTTATCTTGTTTAATGACAGATTTTTAAAGCACTTGGTACTTTTTAGTCATCATTCGTTTTATATCCCTACTTATTTATTACATCTTATTAGAAAACTTATTTTGTTCTGTGTTTCAGTTTTTTCTGCTACATATTTATGAGCCTTCCAATTGGCTTTCTCTTTGAAAGCATTAAAAAGAATATTGGTATAAATTATATTTTACATACAAGCACAAATAGAATAGTCGCATGTGTACTTTTTTAACATTTACATAGACAGATATTTAACTTACATTTATCTCTACCTATGCATTTTTAGATTAGCTATAATCCACATCCAAATATTTAGACCATCTGTTCTCATATCCTGAAAATGAATTGATCTATATTTTTTCCCTACTGGAATCCTACTTTACTATATATCCAGCTTTAATTTTCATTTCTTTCTATAGTGGTCAGATTCTATTAAGTTTTACCATTACATTGTACTCCTTAGCTTTTCTAGTCTGGTACTACACAATACTGCCTTAAACAGAGTTAAATATTTGATAATCTACTAGTTGTTTTGTGTGTATTTCTTTAATGAAATTATCAGAATTGACTAACTGCTTTGGTACATATAGGTACAGAAAATAATTTCGTAAAACTTTTATTTCCTGAAAGAACTTTTGACTAAAGAGGAAACTTTATATTAAAACTTTAAAGAAAAGAGGGAAAAGATCAGAACTACCTCTCTTTTCCAAGAATTAGCTTTACAACAATCTGATCATTGGCTTTGAGTGCTGAGCTGTTTGTGCATATGTGTGAATGTATGTTATTTTTTTTCTTGGCAGTTATCATTGTTAAATCATAGTGGTGGGGGACTCAATGCAGTAACTGAATTACAGATACAGTGTGCATGTGCCTCAGGCTCGGCTGCAGGAACAGATGGTATTTGAGGTCAGGTAGGTTCAGATCCAACCAATTGGAGCAGGGAACTGATAATAAGGATTGATGGAGGGCAGGTGATGGTGTGAGAGGGGTCAAGGTAGGCAGGTGCTGTTGGGGGTACTTGAAGTCAGAGAGACAAAGTTTCAGGCTAGGCACTCAGGGGTGGGTGGGCTCTGGGTTTGTGAGTAAGAAGGGCACTTCATACAGAAAACTGTGAAGGGTCTGAGCAGGTCTCTTCAAGTAGATTTAACAAAACTGAAGGTCCAAAGAGGCCTTTTATTCTGAAAGTCTCAAACTTCTAACATTGCCTCTTCTAGATAGAACTTCAGTTAGTATAGCTGACTTAAACCTTTGTCCCATTTATAGATTTCCTCCTATTCCTATGTAAGCAGAAAGGGTAGGGGGTCCCTGGACAAAGAGAATCAGGCATGGCTTTCTTAACATAAGAGAAGCCAGGGCTTCCCTGGTGGTGCAGTGGTTGAGAGTCTGCCTGCCGATGCAGGGGACACGAGTTCGTGCCCCAGTCCGGGAGGATCCCACATGCCGTTGAGTGGCTGGGCCTGTGAGCCATGGCTGCTGAGCCTGTGCGTCCGGAGCCTGTGCTCCACAACGGGAGAGGCCACAATGGTGAGAGGCCCACGTACTGCAAAAAAAAAAAAAAAAAGAGAAGCCAGTTTTGGTCTAAGCCACCTTGGGACCTAAGCCTGGCCACAATGCTTACCCTTGAACAGGTCTCAGGAATTAATGATCTTAAGGTATCAAAGAAATGTTATCAGCAAGAGAAGTAACAATAACAAAGATAATATATAAATTGTAGAGACTCCCAGTTCTGTTTCAATGATAAAGATTAGCCTGAAGTGCTCAACCACCAGATCAACTGGAACATAAGGGATGATGATGTTGACCTTTTCTGACCTTCATGAATATACATATACCTTTAGCTTAAAACTTCCCCAGTTTTCCTGTTCAGGGAGACACTGCTTTGGGAAAGATCCCTAGTGTCCTCCTTACTTGCTGCAAGTAATAGTCCTTCCTTCTCCCGACATTTGGCTTGGTTGTGTCTTTCAGCTCCACACCCACCAAGAGGTGTAACCAGATTTTTGGGTAACACTTAGTCTATATGAACTCAGACAATCATTCCATAATCTAAAGAGTTGTTGATCTCCATATCAGATGGAAATGCCATTTTTTTTCTGCCTTGAACTAGACTATTCAGAGATGTCAACGATTCTGAAAGATTTGACAAGCTGACGTCAGGGAGACTTTCATTCTTCATAAATAAAGGAATCTATCATTCAGGGAATCCATCTCTCTGGGTAGATTGACCCAGATTGAGGGCTTTTGCACCCATCTGCCTGGAAAGAACCTGGACTTTATGGATAATTTGTGGTGGAAATGTCAGATGGGGTCTATGAGACTTTTATCAACTAGCACTCAAGGATTATCTGAAGACTTTAATATTCGGCTACCATTACTTCCTCTAACAGGTGTAAGGGTTGATGATTTTATGAACTTCATACTCATCTCCTTAACTGCTTGGGAAGGTACTCTATGGATTTTGTGTGTATGTCATTGTTATGGTTAGCTAGAGGAAGAAAAAGGAATGAGGGATGTGGTATAATAGACAATTTGTTTATTCTTTTCCTGGTTTCTGGCACTGAGCTCCAGAAACCCTTGGAATTTCCTGAGTGATAGGAGTAAATAAAGCCCTCTTTCATAGCACCTGAGTTTACGCAAAGGAGGTGATTTAGGATGGGGCCCTTAGGTAGCCTCTGGATAGAGGCTGGTCCCCAGAAAGACGACACAAGTGATTAGAGGGTGAGGATACTCAGCTCCCTCCTCCCCTCTCCCAACTCTGGGCTGAGAAGTGGGTTATAAAAACTCTTTAACAGTGAGATTCAGAGAGCTTCTGGGTTGGTGAACACACCCAGTAGCTGGGAGGGTGGCATGCCCAGAGAGGGTATAGAAGCTCTGTGCCCCTGCTCCCCTTACCTTGCCTTGTGCATTGCTTCCATTTGGTTGTTCTGAGTTTTGTTCTTTGTAATAAACTGGTAAACATAAATAAAGTGTTTTCCTGAGTTTTGTGAGCCATTTTAACAAATTATCAAACCTGAGGAAGGAGTTGTGGGAACCCCCAACTTAGAGCTGGTTGGTCAGAAATACTGTTGGCCCAGGACTTGCAACAGGTGTCTGAAGTGGAGGCAGTCTTGTGGGACTGAGTTTTAACCTGTAGAGTCTGGGCTAACTCCACTTAGTCAGTGTCAGAACTGAATTGAATTATTGGACACTGAGTTGGTGTCAAATAATTAGAGAATTTGTTGGTGTCAGAACACCCACCCCAGAAGGGAAGATTAGTTTGAAGATCATTGTGGAATTCAATCAGTCAATTCATAGGTTAAAAAAAAAGATAAAACAGACACAAGGTTTTCGTTTTAATGGCACCATAGATCTTTCCATACTAAAACTTACAAAAGTCTTTCATCTACCTTCTTAGTGGATTAAAAGGAATGTGCAATTTAAGGGAAAGTTATGATACATTAGTTTAAGCAGTCTAATGTAATTTTGCTAGTAATTAAGTCTAATTTCTATTTCTCACTCCCAAGAAGCCTAAATATCAGAAGAATGTGTTTATTCTTTATCATTTACAACACATGAGTAGAGACAGCTTGATCAACACTAAATTATAGCTCAGGAAAAAAGGAGAGCGGTTCTCATGTTGTAGCTCAACTCTTCACCCTTTAATCTGCCAGCTTTTTGAAGATAGGACTGGATTCCTAAGAAAAGGTAAGGATGCTATCTGGATTGATTCTGATTTATTGTTGCTATAAGTAACAGAAACCTGAAAAATAGTGGTATAAACAGAGAAGGGATTCATTTTTCTCACATAACAAAAAGTATGCAGGTGGATAGCTCAAGACCCTTGTGACCATTCAGAGGTGGTCTTGGGGACCTAGGTTCATTCTGTCTTCCTGCTTCACCATCCTTATCTCAGGGCTTCGATTTTCCTGGTTATGAGATGCTAATTATGATTATGCAAATCACATCCAAGGTCTAGGCAGGAGAATGAGCAAAATGACAAAAGCAAAAGGCAAAAGGAAGCAAAAGCCAGCTGTCTGTCTTTTTAAAAGGATTACCATAAAGTCCCTACCAGTGATTTCTGCTTACATCTCACGGCCAGAACTGAGCCATGTGATGGTATAAATTGTATTCCTCCAAACTCCTATATTGAAAACCTAATTCCAATGTGATTGTATTAGGAGGTGGAGCCTTTGGGAGGTGATTTGTCATCATGCTGGTGTCCCCATAAATGGAATTATTGTCCTTATGAAAGAGGCCTGAGAAAACTCCTTTGCCCTTCCACCATGTGTGGTTACAGCTAGAAGGCACCTTCTATGAACCAGAAAGTTCTGGTTCATAGAAAGTTCTGCTGGTGCCTTGATCTTGGGACTTCCCAGCTTCCAGAACCATAAGAAATTAATTTTTGTTGTCTCTAAGCCAGCCAGTTTATGGTATTTTGTTATAACGGCCCCCAAGTGACTAAGACACATGACTACTCCTTGCTGAAGGTAGTCTGGGGTCATTAATACTTTAGCTGAGCATATTACACACTTAATAAGAATCACAGTTCTGAGGCACTGATTAAGGGAAAACGAATGTTGTGCTGACATCTAACACTGATGATTTCACTCATTGTAATATAAATAGCGACCACTTACTAAATAAAAAACTTCATAGCTGTGAACCAAAAAAATTCCAGTGTTCAAACACTACTCTTGACTATAATACTCACTCCACAGGAAACCTGTTCCTCTTCCTCTTTTCTCTCCCTTTCCTCTCTTCTTCCCATTTTATTTTTTTAATCAAATCTTCTCCCTGCATCTTATCTCCCTCTCTGGACATTTTGTCCTCTCCTCTCTCTTTACTTCTCTTTGTCCATTGTATTCTCCTGTTGTATCATATACTTACTTTTAGTGCAAATTTACACTTTTCTCTAGTTTCATTAGATAAAACACCTGTTATATTAATCTCCTGTTGCATAACAAACCACTGCTGAAGTTAGTAGCTTAAAACAGGGGTCAGAAAATTTCCCTGTTCAGACTGTATGGTAAATATTTCAGGTTTAGGGGCCATATGATCTCTGCCATTGTAGAGCAAAAGTAGCCACACAGATGAATATGTAAACAAATGGGTGTGACTGTGTCTCAATAAAACTTTATTTACAAACAGGTGGTGGGCCAAACTTGGTCTGCAGGCTGTAATTGATCATTCCTTGGCTTAAAAGAAAAACAATTTATCATTTCTCATGATTCTCTGAGTTGACTGACTCAGCAGGACAGTGTTTCTCTTCCACACAGTGTAACTGAGGTCACTCATGTGGCTGTATTGAATGGATAGTTCAACGGAAGATGGAACATCCAAAGTGGCTTCTCATCCTCCAGGGCTTCTCTCCACATAGCTTTTTATTATGCAGTAATCTAGTCTGCATTCTTTCACAGAATGGAATATGGCTTCCAAGAGGAAGTGTGCCAAGAGGTCAGGCTCCAGGGTACAAGTGCTCATCAAGCCTCTGCTTGCATCATTTTGCTAAAATCTCATTGGCCAACACAAGTCACATGGCCAATCCCAGAGACAGTATAGGAGAGGCTACACAGGAGTGTCACTACCCGGAGACATGGATCACTGGGGGCCACCAATGTAAGAGAACACCACAGTTTGCCTTCTGGTCCTCAGTGATTCACGTCTCTCCTGCATTCAAAATAAAGTTGCCTTCTTCCCAGGACCCACATGATATCATCCCATTTCAGCATTAGGTTCAGGCTTGGTATCTGGCATCTTGTATATGAATCAATTTCAGGTATAGTTGAGATCCCTTGAGTGTGGTTCCACAGGTTAAGAGAGCTATGGACTAAAACAAGTTATCTGTCTCACACATCCAACATTCAATGATAAAAACAAGAAAGGATAACCTCAATAGACATTCTCTTTCCACAAATGACAGCACATGGAAGAGTAGAGGGTATATAGTTATTGCCCCACAGGAGTTCTGTCATCCATCTGAGCACATGTCACTAGAGGGAAGGGAATGTTTGTTGCATTAAATACTCCTCAGGAGTAGTTCCTTAATCCATTGCTCTCCTCCACTCTGTGATCTTCTGGGTTCGTGGCTCCACTTTCTGAGATGGTCTTCCTTTCTATAAACAATGGCTATGCTCACAGCTGAGTAGTACTCGTAGATGACTTCCTATCATTATTAAGTTGGTGGTTCAGAGATGTCTTTTCATTTTGGCCTATTCCTCTGAGTCTAAGCTGGTACAACTCCTTTAAAAATATTAGGGACTTTCTAGATATCAAATTTTAAATCCATTCCATTAGACAAATCCCACACCCACAAATTTAATGACAAAGTTCTCTCCTTAGCTTGAACTGAGAGTGAGTGTGTTGTGGTAAAATACACTCAAGATTCTCAGAAGTGATTTTGTCTAGGTGAGAGGATCCACGAAGCATTGCCTTAAACCTTTCAGAGGTGTAACAAGGGATCAGACATCTGCAACCTTGATTGGATATCTACCCTCAGGCCTCATTTTACTGACATCTTGGAGTTGATCTTTATCCTTGAGGAAAACTCTTTAGAATGTTTAACCCACTGAAGAGACTGTAAATAAGAAACATTTATATTGTATAAGCATCCAAAAAGTCCGGAGTTGGAAATATTTCCTCTAAATTCTGCTTGAAAGCTGAATAGTACTTCCTTTAGCTTCTATATTTTTTTTTTTTTTGCAATACTTTGCCATAAGTGGCTTAAAGCACTAATTGGTACATTCAATATTCTGCCTGTAAATCTCTTTGGCTAAATTCTCAACTTTATGAGGTATCTAATTTTTCTGTCTTTTAAGGTACCACAGGTGACAATTTCCTTCATTCATCTATTAATTTATTATACAGGTCCATTTTTCTCCAGCCTTCAATAGAAATTTTAGTGTTCTTCCAGCCTCCACTACCAGTTTCCTCATTTTGCAGGCCTCCATTTTAATCCTGTATTAATCATGTTTATTTTTAATCCTGAATTTACTCTCTTAACCTCCCTACGTATCACACACCAGTGTTAGTCATAGTCATTATGTTGTACATTACATCCCTAGTACTTGGACATTTGTACTTTTTGACCACCTTCCTCCAATTCCCCCTCCCCCCAGCCCCCACCTTTAGTAACCACAAGTCTGATCTCTTTCTATGATTTTTTTTTTTAATCCCACATATAAGTGAGATCATACTGTATTTGTCTTTCTCTGACTTATCTCAATTAGCATAATGCCTTTAAGGTCCATCCACGCTGTTGCAAATTGTAGGATTTCATCATTTTTTATGGCTGAATAATGTTCATTGTACACAGAGTTGACCCTTTGTATTCTCGGGTTCTGCATCCATGAATTCAACAAAACACAGATTAAAAATAATTTTTAAAAATTCCAGAAAGTTCTAGAAAGCAAAGTTTGAACTTGCCACATGCTGGCAACTATCTACATAACATTTTCATTGTATTTACAACTATTTACATAGCTTTTACACTGTGTTAATCTAGAGATGATTTTAAGTATACGGGAGGATGTGCATAGGTTACATGCAAATACTACACCATTTTATATAAGGGACTTGAGCATCCATGGAATTTAGTATCTGAGAGGGGTCCTGGAACCAATCCCATGTGGATACCTAGGGACGACTATATATACCACAGCTTCTTTTTCGATTCATCCATCAATGGATACCTAGGTTGTTTCCTTGTCTTGGCTATTGTAAATAATGTTGCCATGAACATGGCAGTACAGATATTTTTTTTGAGTTAGTGTTTTCATTTCCTTTGACTGTATTCCCAGAGGTGGAATTGTTGGACATATGGTAGTTCTATTTTTATTTTTATTTTTTTAGGATTTTTCTATTCTGTTTTCCATAGTGGCTGTACCAATTTACAGTCCTACAAATAGTACAATGATTCCCTTTTCTTCACATCTTTGCCAGCATTTGTTATCTCTTGTCTTTTTGATGATGGCCATTCTAACAGGCATGTGGTGATATCTCATTGTGGTTTTAATTTGCATTTCCCTGTTGACTAGTGATGTTGATCACCTTTTCATGTACCTGTTGGCCTTTCATATATCTTCTTTGAAGAAATGTCTATTCGGGTCCTTTGCTCATTTTGCAATTGTGTTATTTGATTGTTTTGTTCTTGTTTCTGTTTTACTGTTGATTTGCATGAATTATTTATATATTTTTGGATATTAACCCCTTATCAGATATATGGGTTTGTTTTCCATTCCATAAGTTGTCTTTTCTTTTTTTTTTTTTTTTCGGCTGCACCGCATGGCTTGTGGGATCTTAGTTCCCCAACCAGAGATTGAACCCAGGCCCCTGGCAGTGAAAATGCCGAGTCGTAACCACTAGACTGCCAGAGAATTCCCCATAGGTTGCCTTTTCAAAGCGCATTTTAACATTATGGTTCTTATCAGAGATTCAGAAGGTAGGATAGCTAAGATCTTGGTTAAAATTTCCAGGAAGGGAAAGTTGATCTTCTAGATAGGTCACTGCCTGTCCTGTGCATTTACTTGAGTAAGCAACATAGTTGCAACTGTGTCCCAATGTGTGGCACGCATTCCAGGAATGGGAATTTCAGGTGCTTCACTAGGAATATTTGGCCAAATGCCAATGGGTGTCTCTAGGTATTAAAGCTAAGCTATATACTTTCTGATAAACCTGTATATTCAATATTTATTGAGCACTTACTATGTACAGGTACAGTTCTAGGCACTGGGAATATAGCAGTTGACAAAATTACCAAAAGTTCTGGTCCTAATAGAGTTTGTTATGTTCTGTTTGGGGTGGAGGGGTTGTTGCTTAACAGAAGAGAACAGGCGAACACAAACATTCAGACTAACATCAAAGGCACATGTATTGAAGGAGAGAGGAGAGACCAGCTAAGCATGATACATAAGAAATTTGCACTGCGTGTGGCCTTCTCTGCGTGGGGCTATAGCTCTAAAAAAGGGCTGTGTTAGGGTTGGGCTGGGACTGGGGGGAAAATGATGCCACGAAGGATGTTACCAGGGTGAAACCTCCATGTTATTCCTCCTTCTCCTTTGGAGCCTGTATTTCTACACTAAATGTGAGAGAGTAGGAAAGATGTTTCCTATTCACTATGAAACTTGTAGTACAGGTTCTGCTGCTTGGATGCCACAGAAACTCTGAGTTTCCACATCAGGGCTGCCATGGAATGAGTGACACGTGCACAGAGAGAGGCTGAGCCTGCCTCCCTGGGCTAATGGGCAGCATGGAGTGGCATTGCCAGGGAGATCTTGTGCTTCTCCTTGTTCACTCTCCTGGCCCAGCCCCGCCTGGCCTGGGCCACAGCGACACACGGAGATCCTTGCTCCTTAGGATGTGGGAGCATTCTCCTTTTTGAGACGCCAAATGTGCTTATTTGGACAATCTCAAACAGGATCAGGCCAGTCTCTCTTCCCTCCTCCAATACAGGTAACTCTGATGTTAGTCTGCTTGTGAGTTTTTGTGTTTGTCCATTCTGTGCCAGCGGTGAGATTCATGGTCCCCCAAATATCGTTCTCCCTTCTCCCAGAAAACGTCTGGACCCACTCCTGCTTGAAGGACTGGTGCTTTTTTTTTTATCAGTGTCTCACTCTATTTTCACTTAAAATGCAAATATTCAGGGAAGAGTTAAATTACTAAATATCTAACATGGGCGTGTAAATTAATTTCTCAGGCAGGTGACAAGAGAACTGAGAATAAGAAAATTGGCAAGGTGGGCAAAAGGAGTATATGGGGTGCAGAGAGGTGGGGGTCTGGGAGGAAGAGACAGAAAAGAGAATAAAAATGAGCACAGGTACCTATACCTACCACACACAGAGGCACACACACGTGCACACAACCTGAGGTCACCAGAGCCAAAATTCTCCTTTGTTATCCTTCCTTGGGACATCCCCAAGGTGTGGCAGTTCAGTAGCAAGTCATGGGGGGAAGTGCCCAAGCTCTGGGGTTGGACAAAATGGGTTCTAACCCCAACTTCATTTCCATGTCTCTGTATGACCTCCTGCAAGTTACTGACTCTCTCTGAGCCTTAATTTCCTCATCTGTAACAAAAAAAAGGGGGGGGGTGCGGAGATAATAACACCTATTTCTTAGGAGCATTGTGAGGGTTACATAAGATGATGAATGCTGAGTGATTGGCACAGAGCCTGACACATAACAAACCAAAGGGCAGTGAGCTTCAGGGTGCGTTCGGAAGGATACCCGGCTTATAGGAGGGAAGTCAGAGGACCCCAAGTGGCTTCCATCACCTCTGTTGTCTTATTCCTCCAGAAGGGATCAGGAAGGGAAAGGCAGAGCAGCATAGTTGATGGGTTTTGCTGTTCATTCTAGCCTGGCCAGAATCTGCAGAGATTTCTCTTCCAAACTGGACAGCATTGAAGCATTTATTTTATTACACAGTGACTTTCATCTCTAGCTACTGCTTCTTCTGCCAGCACACAATTCCACATGATTGCTAGTTCCTATTGGGGCCTGGAACAAGACGAGATGTTACAGGTGAGGATGGAGAAGCATTGTGAGCGAGAAGATTTCTTGGTGCCAGCCAGGCTCCATCAGAGCCAGAAATGCTACCACTCACTCTAACAACAAAGACAAAGCCCCCTTCACAGTCGGCCTTGGGGGTCTCTCCTCCCCTCCTTCCTGCTTCTGCATGATGCACAGGCACATGAACATTTTCTCTGGGGTTCTGTTTGCAAACCACATCTCACCTTTGCTCTCAGCCTCAGGCTTTTGCTAAGAACGTAGTGGAGAGCTGGAGCAACATTCGGATTCACCTTTATAAACAGAAGCCAAGGTCCCCCAAATCAGCTGCCATTTTCCCAGCTTCTCCTTGCTTGGGCCTCAAACTCTGTCCTTGAGTGGCCTTGTTCACTCACTTGGGGGCTTCCATTCAACCTTAGCTATGAAGAGAACATGGAGCAGCCCCATTGGGTTTCTGAGCAGGAAGAGAGCAGTTGAAGCAATAATTTCTCAGCTTGTTACCAAGCACAACTAATAGATTAATCAGCGCCTTTGTTGTAAGCCTTGAATATTAGTTTGATATTAGCTTGGTTAAATATCCAGGGCTGGAGTGTGCATGCCTGTGCATACATAAGGCAAAGGGATTTAGTGAGTCTCCGGAGAAATGCTCTTTTCCCCAAGACTTGCCTTCTCCACGCACTCTCGGCTCCCCAGCACGGTGCATGATTTTATCCCCATGCTGACCCCAAACATAAACCTGGACGCCACTGAGAGAGTGAGCAGGTTTTTTTCCTGCCCTGCTGTAGACAATGGTCACACATCCATTTGGGCTGCTCCCATAATAATTGAGAGTTGGTAAGAAGAGTAATTATGTGGGGACTCTTGAATCAGGTCGCCCGAGACTAAAATCTCTCTGGGGCACTTACCCTTACACCATTAGTCACTGTAAACCTCAGTTTCTTCCTCTCAAATGTTGATAATAGTACCTGCCTCTGAGGGTTACAGAAGGGTTAACTGAGGTAATGAATATAAAGTGCCAGCACAATGCCTGGCACATAATAAGTACTTGATAAATGTCAGATGTTATTAACAAGTCTCTACATTCTTATAGCACTTAATTATTTTCCAAGTACGTTCATATCATTTCATACGATTCTCCTAACCCACCCACCAGGTATAAGATGCAAAACATGTCTTTTTATCCTCATTTGCTCAATTAGAAAATTGAGTTTCTAAATGATTAAGTGTCATAGTTGTAATTGATGAGAACCCATTCTGGCATTTGTCCCCTTCCCCTCCCCACCCCACCCCCAGCTGCTTTAAGAAGCTAGACTAAGCAAAATTTTCTATTCAAATCAGAAAAAGCAGGAAACTTGAATTATTTTATGTGCTTCTCATCAACGAACAACTTCTCTGAGTTTGTTTTTCACAACTGTAGTGTTACAGAGCCTCTGTGGTCTTTGGCTTTTCCTTAGCAATAGGGCTGGGTCCCACCGCAGCAAGGAGAGATGGTCCCACTTCTCACTGGTCCTCGTCCTCTACCACCCCCATGACGCTTGGAATATATTGCCTAGATCGTACCTACTTCCGTAGAGTTGAACTCCAGGAGCACAGAGGAACTATTTTCGTTGTGTTTCTCATAGAGCAGCTTGCATATACTTCCCACATAGTACTAAATAACTACTTGTGGATTGATGATCTTGTAATTTTGGGTTCTCTAATTCAGGCCTAATGAATGCCTATGTCAAGGTCAGCCTCATTAGCCTATCAAGTATTTTGATATTCTTGCAAGTCTAGACAGTCAGATAAGAAAACTGCAGCTTTAAATGGTTTTACCAAGAGGGTAGGAGGGAAACACATTTCTATAACCTTACATACTGTTAAAAAAAAAAAAAGTTCTGCAAAGTTTCCAGAGATTCCCAAGGTACCCACCATAGCTGTTAGCTATCGAGAAGAACCAGAAGGAAAGTCTTTCTGTATATACCAGCATTGGTCTTTCAAGATTTTAGTTAAAAGTGTGACACTGAGACATGTACTAGAGAAAGCAAGACATGTACTAGACATCAATGGCATTTCCTCCCTGTTTTGTAGATTTGGATTCCAAAACAAACCATTTTGCAACTTTCATACAAATCACGTAACTTTCTCTTAGAAAGTGATGGTATATTTGTAAGGTTCCATGGACTATGATCATGAATAATTGATGGCCTAGACCATAGGGCATGCTATAGCCAACTTTGCCTTTCCTTTAAAATTAAACTGTATCATGAGATCAAAATTAAACTGTGAACTAACCAGAAGATAATATACAAAAAAATGACAGTATATAAAAAACTCACCAGGGCTTCCCTGGTGGCGCAGTGGTTAAGAGTCTGCCTGCTGATGCAGGGGACACAGGTTCGTGACCCGGTCCGGGAGGATCCCACATGCCGCGGAGCAGCTGGGCCCATGGGCCATGGCCGCTGAGCCTGCGCGTCCGGAGCCTGTGCTCCTCAAAGGGAGAGGCCACAGCAGTGAGAGGCCTGCGTATCACAAAAAAAACCAACAACAACAACAAGAAAAACAACTCACCAGAAGATAGTATAATAAAAATGATAGGCTACTTGGAGGAATATAAGTGCATATATGTTAAAGAAATATAAATACATGATATAAGATACCAATGTATAACTTAACTGTTATCAGTGCTTGCTTAATTTAATTCTGGTTCTAGCTTGGGAAGATTATAAAACAATTCTTACAGAATTTTTTCTTAGTGACAAATACATTCCAGGATTCACACTCTGCTTTTGAGCATATTGGCTTATCATCAAATGTCCTTACAAGGAACTTTACCCCATTTTGCTTGGCAATTATACCATCTAACATTTCAATTATTTTGCTTACTTTTTAAATTCTTTACATTTCAAAGTGGTTATTTCTTTTTGTTTTATACCAAAAGCAGATAATAAGAACAGTCATACAACAAGAATTCAAGGTCCTATATAAAATCGTCTTTCAAAATAGATTTTCCTTCATCTAACAGCTTTCCTTTCCAAGAACCTCTATTGAAACCTGGGGCTGACCATTAACTTACACATTAAGTTTATTTATTTACTACTTTTTTTTACTACAAATGTCCAGCCTCTATCGAAAGATCCATTGAGAAAAATGCTTCAAAATTTACTTTAAAAAATACATTCAAACAATCCATCTACAAATGGATTAAAAAATTTTAACCTACTTTTTAGCTATTTTAATTATTTTGAAATAATTTTAAATTTATAGAAGAGTTTCAAGAATAATAAAAATAACTCCTGTATTCTCTTAATCCAAATTTACCAATTGTTAACACTTTGCTAATTTGTTTTCTCCATGTGATATATGTTACTATGCTGAACCATTTGAAATTATTTGTAATCATGACTCTTTACCCCTAAATAGTTCAAGTTTTCTTTGAAAAGAAACAAGGGCATGCTTCTACATAAACAATATAGTTAATCGGGAACATTTAATATTCATACAGCACTATTATCTAACAGAAGGTTCATTGTCGAATTTACCAATTGTCCCAATAATGTCCGTTATAGCCATCCTCCCCAACCCCATGCCCAATTCAGAATCCAATACAATAACACATTTCCTTCAATTATCATGTTTCTTTAGTTTCTTTTTATCTGGGACAGTTTCTCAGGCTTTCACTGTCTTTTATGACACTGATATTTTAAAAAGAATACAGACCAACTGTTTGAAGTTTGTCTGATATTTCCTCATGTTTCCATGATGCTTATCCATTGGTAGCAGGCATGAGGTGTAAAAAATGGTGTGTCCCATCAGGAGACACATGATGTCTCGCTGTCCCACTGTTGGTGGTATTAACTTTGACCATTGTTGAAGTATTCTGTGTTAGTTTTCTCCATTGGAAGGTTACCATTTTTCCCCTTGATATTAACAAGAAATCTGTGGAAAGATACTTTGAGACTATATAAATACCCTGTTTCTCATCAAACTTGGACCAATCCTTATAGCATCCCATGAAGATATACTTAACAGAATACTGTGGATGACTGCAAAATGGTGATTTTTTAATTCTATCATTCTTTCTAATTTATGATGTAACATTCTATTGTAAGAAGAGCTTCCCCTTCTCACTTGTTATGTATTTATGTATTAAGTTATTATCAATTTGGACTTATGGGTTCTTATTTTATTCAATGAGTTATAATAAATTACTGTAATTATCCATTTCAAAGCACAAATTGTCACATATTCGATTAGTGGAACTTATGTGGAGCCTTTTCAAGTTGGCTCTTGTGTCCATTTGACATGTCCTCATCATTTTGTGATCATTCTTTTGTAGCACAGCAAGATATTCTAAGCTCATCCTGGATTTTCTCTGCCCTACTCCTGGAATCAACTGTAGTCTCTTTTAGTGGAAGAATGGTATTTAGAATCCTAAATGTAGGCATACAATTATATTTTTAAACATAAGCTTTAAAAGATATTCAGTGCTTTTTCCATTATGTCTAAAGAGCCAGTTTGGGCAAAGCCAACTGTGTCCACAGAGCAAGACAGTGGGCATTCTATATTGACTGACCTAGTGTTATAAATTTTAACAAGAATGTAAAGTACTATATACTTCTTCTATTTTAAGATTCTAAGATACACCATAGTTTTAATAACAATTTCTTGGAGGGTGGAAGGAAGATAAAGAATGCTACATTAAATGTTCACATTGTTTATAAGGCATCTACTAATTTCAAAAACATCAAGATGTGAAAAAATTTGCATCTTGGAATCAAGAAAACAAGCAATTTATCTCAAAAAAGAGCATATCATTATGACTTCATGCAGAATCATTCAAATGATTTAGGGAAAGCATTAAATAATGTTATAAACTGTTTTGTTTATATTTCTTGTCTCTTGTTATACTTAACTATACATTCTTTTCATTGGTTGCAATAAAAGTACAGGGGATAGGTCAAATGGATCTATTTTATTTTTTACAGATACTTGGAAAATGAGAAGAAATCACAGCCAGATCTTCTATTCCTCAATGATTGAGCTTAAAGAAGATATATCATCACTAGAAATGTTACTTGTTCTACATTTTCACACATGCTAATTTTAATAGGTCAATTATACCATCTCAATGAATCAGAAAACTAAATGGATTTTGATAATAATTACACAAATATTTTATGTAAGGATATGACTTTACTGTTAACAAACACTTTGCAAAGGCAAAATCTCAAGGGTAGTAAAGTGTATCAACTGACTAGGAGATCCTGCTGGGGTCTGACTGCCCCAGGTACGAGTCCTGTCTTTCTGCTACTTACTAGGTTTTCACCCTTAGGCAAATTACTTAACCTCTCTAGGCTTCAGTTTTCTCATTCGTCAAAGGAAGATAATCAGAGTACCTACCTCAAAAAGTCATCATGAGGATGAAATGAGAGAATTCAGGGAAAGTGCATAGACCAATGCTTGGTACCCAGAAAACTGTTCAATAAATTTTAGTTGATAAAAAAGTAGATCAAAGACAGAAGTCAGCATCATTCTAGTAGCTCAGATGGATACATTTTCTTTGTACATTCCTTATAAAACAATTTAGTATTTTTTCCCTACTTAAGAACCTAAGTGGATTCAACAGAAAAAAATCTCTTTAAATTCTAAGTCAGAAATAAGAGTTAGGAATCTGCACCATAGGAGGATACGTGCACTTGCCTATGGTGGTTTAGTTAGCAAGCTAAACCCATCCTCCTTTTTCTTGTCTACTACCCTACCACCCATAGGAAAACCGTGGTTCATGTGAGCTATTGGGTCAGAAAACCGAGCAAAAATTTTTCAACCCGAGGTAAGCAGCAAAAAAAGAGAAAAGAGTACATAGCCAGCGGATTTGGATTGCCCTGTCCCTTTTGGATTGTGTCTGTTGGATGACTCACTCTTTGCCACAATGCTGGTCATAAGCGGTGCTGAGGGTCCTTATCCTGGGACAATACCTCACAGATGATTAATGCTTTAAAGAAAGAAGACACCCTTCATCTTCAAAATAAGGGATTCACCATTTCCCTTTGAATTCTTTAATTGGCCTTTCTAATTAGAGGGATTTGCTGCTTTATTTGACAGTAGTTGGCTGTGATCTGTGTGGTTTCTGCAGGACTGGGCCAGATTGTTTGCATCTTAAAGGAATTCTGGGGAAGCCCTACCTCTTTCTAGGGTTTCTTTCATGCTATTTGAGGGTTTTAGAGAACTGAGGTCAAGGATGCTCCATTAGCATCGTTGTGCAGAGGAAGGAAGCTGGGACTCTACCGCCTATTTCAGAGTAATTACATCACCCACTCTGGCTCAGCTCCTACAATGCTGTGTGAAGCTGTGGATGAAGCAATATGCAAGATCAGACTGTCACAGGTCCCCTGCCATTTGCACAGCTCTTGTCCTGAGAAGTTTTAGCATCTATACTACTCATTCTTGGGAAAACCTCCTATGTTCTTCCCACTAAGTTGGTTTGTCTGAAGGTTCCACCTAACTAAAAGCTGGAAAAGAAAGGAATTCTTTATTTGGAAAATACTAAAGCATGTGGGGACGTGTGTGATGATAGCCAGCTCTGAATATAAGTCACTAAGGGTTACCCTAAAGTGTAGCTTAAACAAATAACATTAGAACGGAAAATTTAATTATATGGTCATAACAAGAAGCACTTTGTAATAATTAACTTTTCAGGGAGGCCTGTTTTCACCTTGCCCTGTAGAAGCCTCAGGTGTTTGTTCATAGGGACCAGACCCATACATTGTGAAAGTTCTTTTAAACCAGGGAGCCACGGCCCAAGTTCTGTGCTTTACTGCTCAGGCAGCTCTTCTGCTCCACTAACATCCTCCATGGGTCTCTCCACACCCACCGTCCAAGGTTCACTAAAGGTAGACTCAGAAGTGTCTCAAGTTCCAATCTTCTCTCCTGCTCTGGATAGAGACTTAATGCTTTCTAGAAGCTGGATGCATGGATGCCTTGTACCTTCTAGCTACCAGTTTACTTCCCATGATCTGTCCTCTGACCTTTTGCTATCAGTGTGTATCTCCCTAACCTCAGGGTTTTTCGTGGTTATTCCTGGTCTACAATTTTCCGCCTTGAGTTCAGGGGCTTACCAAAGACCTAATTCAAAGACCTAATTCAGCAGCCTGTTTGCCTCTGACTCTTTAATTAGCTCCCTAGAGGCTTTTCTTAAAAGTCTTCCTGGATCATTTTGAAAGGGGCATTTTCTGTATCTAAAGCTCCCTCCTCATCAGGAGGTAGAGCTTAAAGCTTGCCTTACACCCCCTATACACAGTCTACCAAGGCCTCTGATTATGAAAACATGCTACTAGAAGGATCAAGGATGAAATAATTTCTTTCTTCATGTCTTCATTTACTTAAAAGATGTTAATTTGGCCATATATTATATTCAATACACTGAAAAGGCTACAATGACGAATGTATTTCCATTCCTGTTCCAGAGGACTTACAGTGTGGAGCAATAGTTCTTAAACTTCATTGTGCATAAAAATCTCCTGGGGAGCATATTAAAAACCAGATACCCAGACCTCGCAGCTCAGAGATTATTATGATTCCATAGGTGTAGAGTGGGGCCTGAGAATCTGTTTTTTTAACAACCAACCCCCCACATAGCAAAAACTGAGGCAGGGACCCTGCGGATACCTTAAGAAGCACTACTGTATGAGAAGAGATACCCCAAGTCTATATCACCTCCTATGTGGGACACAGTTCTGGAAACCAGTGAAAGTAGGCAAAACATGGCTTATATGTTTGGTTTACCTAAATAAAATGTGAAGCTCCTACTGTATCCGTAATTTTTATTTTTACCAAGGTGCTTGAATTGCTTTGTCTTCCTTTCCTTTGACATAGGAGGGAGCATGATGTACTTTGGTTTTAGAGATGAAGATGTTAAAAACAATCACTCATTTTCCACACGTTATGCAGCAAGATCGTAGCAGGTGCGGGTCTCCAGCAAGTAGATTCACCACCTTCACGGCATAATGAGGCAGCTTCTTTTTCATATTCTGAAAGTGCAACAGCTTCTCCAAGCTCCTACGTGCTCTGGTGACTCAATGATGCACAAGTAAGAAACAACTTGACTTTCTCAAATTCACCGAGCCATGGGTGGAGCCCAGGAGTCTGAAATTTTTGAAAGTTCTCCAGATACTGATGCCACTGGGAATGTGGAGAAAGTATGGACAAGGGTGGTGTGAATCTCCTCGCCGGCCCCTTCCCCAACCCTGCTCAGATTGAGTCCATTGAAATTTGTGCTCTCTCTGTGTTTATTCTCTTCTAGCTCCCACCCCCATATCTTTTCTTTTCTTTCTCTTTGGAAAAATACTCAGGGTACCATTTCATCTGTTTGGAGCAGCAGTTGCTCTCTTTCCGTATGTGGTTGTCTAAGTCCATTCATCTCCAAAGTGAAGCCTGTGGATTCTCTGGTGAATCCGATTGATGCTGCTGTTGAGAGCCCTCCTGGTAATTACAGGTAAGGTAAATATCCATATATGAACTAGATAGTGTGTTATATATAAAATGTTAGATATTTACATATATGTAAAATAGATACATATTTCAAAAATCTTAAAAGTACATTGGCCATTAGTCTTTTTCTTTCAACTTTATCTGTTACTTTCAACTTCCAATATTATGTGATGCTTATATCAAAACTATTTCTAATGGAAACTGCAAGGACTTTATTTGCTGGCTCTCTGTCAGAGAAATGCTTTGGAGATGACCATGTCAGAGTCTTGTCAGGTATCCTAAAACTCTGGAGAGAGGCAGTGAAAGAAAATCCATCGTATTCTAGTCTACATAATCTCAACTGGTTCATAGTAAAACCATGAAGAACACCAACGTTTGACTGAGCTCCAGTTTCTTTTCTTTTTTTCAGATTTACAAATATTTCCTTGTTAATTGCTCTTCTGGTCTAACTTGAACATCAGTATCCACAACTTTGAAGAAAGTTGGTTATTTTTGTTTTTTGTTTTTGTAAATACTTAAATACTTTTTTCATTATTTTTTTCTAAAGTATAAATGACCATTTTGAAGAGAATTGGAAAGTTCTTCATGCAGTGTAACAAGTGAGGTTTTGGGGTCTATAGACCTTCATTCAAACCCTGTTCTTCCCCTTATAGCTCTTTTACTTTAGACAAGTTGTGTGACCTCTCCGAGCCTCAGTTTCCTCAGCTATAAAATGGAGATAATAATAGTGCCTCGCTCAAAGCAATGTTGTGATGAGCAAATGAGAAGAGGCATACAAAATGCTTAGCACAGCATGGGTCCATGATAAGCATTCATTAAAGGTTAAATTTTATTGTTATTATTGTTAAATTTTATTTTTTATTATTATTATTAGTCTTGGAAACATTTATATGTTCTTTTTTTTTTTTAATTTTTGGCCACACCACAAGGCATGCAGGATCTTATGGGGATCTTCCCCAACCAGGGTTCGAACCCATGCCCCCTGCAGTGGAAGCATGGATTCTTAACCACTGGACTGCCAGGGAAGTCCCCCATTTGTATTTTCATAGGTATCAGCACTTCAGGAAAAGAAATAAAACTCCTCATTAAGCATATCAGCAAGCAAATGGATAAGGATTTGTAGAGGGCTCAATAAATGTTCTTGCCTGAAAGAATACCGCTAGCTTTTAAATACACTTATTTATTCAGCAAAACCGTATTGTGCATATGCTATGTGAAGTATATCTCAATAAATTAAACACACACACATAACACACAAACACAGCTACATTGTGCACCCTTGTCTATGCAGGGCACTGGGAGATGGGTGCAGGGAATACTAAGAAATACAAGGTACATTTCCTGCCTCTAGAGTATGAATAGGAGCTAATCAGAACTTAGTTCAGTGTCCTGGCTCACTATCTAACACATCCTTAGAGCAGATGTCAGCTTTCAAAGGAGAACATGCTTAAATGAGTCAGTGTCAAGAATGGTACACTAGGTTCCCCCCTCTGAATCACTGAGAGCCCTTCTAGCCACTATGGGACCAGGAGGGGTCCTATTTTTGCCCAGCCTGATGTCAAGGTGGTCTCTGTCAAGAGTCTTCTTAAGAAGGGACTGGAAAGTGGTAATCATGGTGATGGAGAAGATAAAAATCAGACTTTTAAAATGAAATTTCTACATTTGCTATGCTAGGTTGGAGGAGTGGTATGAAAAGTGGGGAAAATAACTTTCCTGTCACTTTGGATTTGAAACTTTGCACAATGTAAGTTCTCCTTTACCACAGGGCTATAGAAAGCTCTGGCTAACACAACCATCTTGCCATTATAAATCTACTTCTTTTTTTTTTTTTTTCTTCAGGGCTTAGCAGTGCTGAAGTATGTGTAGAAGTTTTCCATCACTTGCTTTACTTTTTTCTGGGGGTGAGGGGCGGGCATTGGGAGGGAAGAGAGAGAAAATGTTAATTTACAGGAAAAGACCAAAGGAGGTATAGTTTTGGGTAAAGCAGCTGGGCCAGCAAAGATTAATTTTAGACCAAATATCATTCTCACTCCAATAAACTGATATTTCAAAAAAAAAAAAAGAGAGAAAGAATTTAAAAAGTAGGCCCTTAAAAATGATTCTTCAGCCAGGGTGAGTTGTATTTGTTCAACAGCCATGGAAAGGCCCTGTAATATGGTGGAGGAGTCCTGAGCTAGAGGTTGAGAAATGGGTTCTCATCCAGGTTCGCACTGGTCTCTGTGATCTAAGACAAGTTTTACAACTTTCTGGCCTCAGACTCATCATCTGAAAAATAAAACTATGTGATGCTTAAAGCTTCTTCCATCTCAGACACACCATCAGTGCATAAAGTATAGGAATGTAACATTACATCTCATGAAGCCATTTGGATTATTAAATGGATTTTCTTCCCAAGTTTCAAAATCTAAAAATCCAACAGTTTTTTTCCTCAAGAAGCCCATAAACTCGTGTTTGAGAATGACAAGTAAACAGTCATACAGAATGTTGGAGGGAGATATAATCATGAGAGATCCAAGACGTTTTCTTCTTATGGAAAATGATGGGGAGCTAATTTTGGAAGCCTCTGTCTTAAACTCTTGTGTTTTGTAAGTCTAACCATCTCACATGTGATAAATATTGGGCTTCTTAAGCCTGCAAGTATGTGTGAGATTACAGTAACCTTCCCATCCCCCATAGTCCCTGGCAACCACTATCTCTACTCTGCCTCTAGAGATTCGCTCATTTTTGACATTTCACATAAATGAAAACATACAATATGTGGTCTTATGTGACTGGCTTATTTCATTTAGTATAATATTTTCATGGTTCATCCATGTTGTAGCATGTATCAGAACTTCATTCTTTTTTATTGCCAAATTAGATTCCACTGGATGGCTATACCACATTTTGTTTATTCATTCATTAGCTGATGAACCCCTTGACTTTTTCCACTTTGGGGCTATTATGAATTATGCAGCTATGAAACTTCACATACAAGATTTCATGTGGCCATGTGCTTTAATTTTTCTTCAATATATATCTAGTAGTGGAGTTACTGGTAACTCTGTTTATCAGTTTAAATTATTCAAAATATAGGTCATCAAGAGCACAGTCTAGATAGAATTTCCACTGATTTGCTATAGTTAGTTATCTTTTTGAAATAGTTTTACTGTGGGAAGGGAAAATCCAAACTGTAGTTCTTCTTAGGCTTCTAGGACTCAGCTCAATGACTGAAGGATTCAAGAAAACACATACACACAGTTACATACACACACACTTACCAGCACTATAAGCAAGAATTTATAGGCACGATGTAGTCTAAATCCCTATAGAGAAGATAAATATCCTCCTTACTCCCATCCCAGCCTGGCTCCAAAGCAACCTCATTTGAAGCAATGTTTTTCTGGCCAGAACTACATCATAATTCACATCACCAAACTGAACCCTTGGTTTCTCACAGAGAAGTTTTTCTTCCATTGCACTTTTTTTTTTTTAAGAAAAATGCATAGATTCTTGTTTTGTATTTCTGTAACTGCAGTTATTTAGGTGGCTTTTGTAAAACAAGGGACAAGTTCGCCCTAAAGGAGCAATTCCTTTCCCCTTATAAGACAGAAAACTCCCTCAACTCTACTTCTATTAAGGTTTAGAAAATATATATATATATATATATATGGCTTGATTTTTCAGCTTGAACATAATATAAAAATGCCAAAACACACAAATTTTGCTGAATAGATTTAAAGTCGAATGTATTGCCCCAAAGGACTAAACTCCACTCAAAGGATTAAATAAAGAGTTGACATATGTAAAAATATAAAAAAATTCACAGGTGATTAAACTGTTCCAGGCACCTCCCAAACCAAACACTTTCCAGCTTTTTTGCTCTATGATTTCCCATTAATTGAGGGCTCAGGAGTTTGCCTTTGGGACTATGTCCTACCCTTTACTTCCCTTCAACTTCCATCATGGAGTCCCTTCCACACAGGACATGCTTACCCAGCCATTTGAGCTGTAAAGTCAATGTAAGGAAATAAAGTCTATGAATTAATAAGTAAACCCTGAGGAAGGTTAACTATGTCATCATGTGTTTCTCAGCCTTTATAACATGTACTCACAGTGCCTGATTCACTCCTATAATTTCTCCTTACTCCTGCTTCCCTCAGTCCCTGTTAGCTGTGGCTCAGGGTGCCCCAGCAGCTTAAGTCAGGGTGCTCTTCTCAGAGCCACCTGAACATGGCCCATATTGCCTCCCTGCAATTCTGGTTACCAAGCACCTCTCCCCGCAGAGACTTTCCCTTGGATAGAAAAATACAAGTTTGAAAATATAGTGGACATTTTGAGGTATTTTTACCCAGAAGTAGAGAGAATCTAGGAGAAAAAAAGAACAAAAATTCCCTTCACAGCAATGATGTCTAAAGACAACCTGTCCATTTTAGACATGCATTCCAAAGCTGCAGCTTCAAAGTTCTTAGAAGTTTTTGGGTGGATGCCGTCTGATCTTGGTGATTTATCTGAATTTAACTCATCAAACAAGTTTTGGGTTGGTGCCATCTTGAGCTGTGACCTCTTCTTTCCTTCTTTCCAGTCAGGTGACTGACATCTCTCCTGGAACTTACCAGTTCTAGACTACCCACATGGTGGATTTCTTTCCCAACTAAAATCTCTAAGAAATTCATTGGTGAAACAGAACCCACAGCAGAACCAAGAGACAAATCGTTCCCTGGTTGTTGGGCTTATTCTTGATGTTCCTCCTTGTCTACTAGGCTTTCTGACCCACTTGTGAGCCTGCTCCTATTGTGGGTTCCTTAGCCTTGCTTGTCTGCCTGGACTTCTGGTTTTGATCCACTTGATGCTCAAGCTATCCTTATGCTCCTTCCTTTCCGTTAGGGAGAGGCCAGTCTCCCTCATCACCCAACAGTTGGTTGTGTCCATTTCTATCCTCTTGTAGAATCATCACCGCTTTTTGGTCTGTTCATTTTCCCATGGGCTCTGCTTTGCTCTCCTGGTTCAAACATCCTGTTTTATCTTCATGTTCTACTGCTGCTGATGGTGCCAGCATGACCTAGAACATTTTACCCCGTTTTGTCAAGTAGTTGACCTCTGCTCTACATTAAAAGATACTTGGCCAAGATGAATTTAATTCCATTCCTTTTTCATTTCAAAAATATCCATATAGATTACAGAGAGAAAAAGGGAGAGAGGGAGAGAGAGGAAAAAAAGAGAAAGAATATCAGAGGCAGCGTTTTAAAATGATTTGAAAATTATCAGTGAATCTGTATAATGTATCATCATTTGATTAAAAAGAGAGCTTCTCTAAATCTAGGATAACTTAAATTCACTGAATTAAGTAAATTCAAATACTGTTTTTAGAAGGGAAATATCCAAAGAAGGATAGAAGAAAAATAATTTGTCTATCATTATCTAATATTTTAATATTAATAAATTGACTGATTTTGAAGGCATTAGCAAGCCCAGTTGTACATATAAAGGTAGAATCAGAGGTACTATCAGATAAAGAATTGGAAATGAGATATTTAGTTCAACATAGCTGCCCCATCCAGATGTTAAAATTAAGAGTGAATTTGGGTTTCACAGTTAGTTTGATTAGGCAAGTATGTTGACCGTCCTAAAAAATAATAGCTAAGGTTTCTTCATGTGTCAAAAACTGTGTGAAAAGCTTTACACACATTTTCTGATTTAATCCAAGATAGCCTTTTTAGGTAGATATTATTTTTATGATCAACATTTTAGAGATAGAAATGCTGATGCCTGGAAAAATGAATTACCTCCTTCAACGTCATCCAGCTCTTAAAAGCTGGATTAGTGATTCCAACATAGCACAGGCTGCCCGACTCTAAAGCCAGTGCAATTAACCACTAAGCACATCAGTTAAGAGAATTATCTGACTGTTCTTTCTTTTTATACTTCATTTTCCTACACTATGTGCTCTGCCTTAGCATGAAGGAAAACTACGGTGTTGATTCATTTGGCTGTACTGGAGGGAGCAAAAGGTCAGGCCAGGGAGCATGTTCTTTAAAAACACTACTGTACGACATGCTTTTTCCCAAGACATTTATTCCTTACTCTCTGAATGGACTACCAGCACTGGGAGGACAAAAAGCAAGTTACCTGCACAGTTTTCTAGACTTCGAAAGGAACTCATCACCTAGAATATTCACAAGCCTAGAATATTCATGTAGGCAATGAAAAGTCTATAATTTTTATAATACTTCTTAGCATGCTTCATAGTAACTATTACCTAGTTAGTACGTGTTTCCTAAATATGTTTGTTATATGTTTAGTGTATATTTTTCTTCAGTTTAGTTGCCCATAGGAGGTATTTTTTTTCCTTTGACAGTTCATGACCAGTATTCTTGTCCACCTGACTTCTTCTTTTCCTTTTCTTATTTCTCCTTTATATCATCTCACCTACCTGTCTCTCAGTGAGCACTCAGTCCCCACACTCACTATATATTCTCAGCATTCTTTTCCTCTGCATTAATCTTCAGGTTAAACACCTTCTCTTTCTGGTTTTCTTTTTCTCTGCATCTATTCCCAACATAAATTCGGCAGTTGGTAGGATTCAGTTATTTAAAGAGTAAACCAATTCCATTCTAAACTTTTCTTTTTAATTGAATTCAATTGTCATTTTTCTCTTGTCTAAATCCATCTTCTCTGCTCACATGTTGCACTAATTGTATGGCTTTTTACTGGGTCTCCCTCTGTTTATCATGTTTACATAAAGCCTTCATTCATTCTCCTTCAGCATCTAGGCCATTCTATCTTTGGTTGTAGGTCCACATATATCCTTACATCCTTGTCCATCTGCAACTTCAATAGCCATCTCTGTCTGTCCCTCTGGCCATCTTAAGCTGTGCTCCCATCCCAGCTGACCTTTCTCCTCTACTTGCTCCCTTTCCCTTGTCTTCTAGAGGAGAAAACTGACATATGATATCCATTTACAGTCTGTCCACACTTTCTCTGCAAATCACAGGCATAATTTGTTTCAGACAAGGGATGGAGAGTACCTGTTGGATGTGGCTGCCCAAGGAGGACCATATGCCTGACATAAATCCAGAGGAGAGGAACCGGACCCCTGATCCCTTGCCCCTTTCTCTCAGACTTTATTTTAACACAGAACAATTGTTTGTAATATATTACTCTGACACTGAATTGATGTGTATGTACAGTTATCTGAAACTTCTACATTTCGAGAGCTCAGTATTAAGTTTTATGTGCAAAGGTAAGCTATTTTAAAAAGCAGGATGAATATTTTCCTCACTGATAGTCATGCCAAAAATTATACTGTAAAACCATTCTTCTATTAGGCTGATATCTTTATGTGTATATAGCAGGACTGGAATGAAAAGATTTGGTCAAGTCCAGTATCCATCACAGACATTACCAGTGGTTTGCAAATTGCCCACACCAGTATCTCCAGGGAGACGGTGGATTTCAGCTGCTGCATCACCAACCTGTTGCCAAAGAAACAAGAGAGGGCAAAAAAATCCTTAATGACATTCAATTTCAAGGCAGTCTGAAAAGAATTTCAACAGTTATGAAGGAAGCTGAAATAGGCTTCTGATTATAAATTCTAAGCCATCTCTTCTTACTCCAGGTTATACTGTCTGCTTAGATCTCAGTTTTTCAGCCATTCTGTTTACCAAGGAATATGTTCCAGATGTCAAAAGAGCAAGAGTGCTTTCCTGTAAGGAAGAGGAAGCAAGGGAAGAAAAGAGAGAAGAAGAGAGAGAGTCTAGAAGAAAAAATGGATAGTGGTGAAGTAGTTAAACATATAACACACTTCCAAGGCAAATGAAGTCATAAGTCCTAACCTAGTAGAGCTGGCATAAATTCCAGTCCAAATTTGTCAGATTTTAAATACATTTATAAGTGTATTTATGTCAGAGCATGTTAGAGATTCTATACACATGTCTACATTAGAAAATATGAGATTTTATTCAGCATTTATGTTTCTGATGTTATATTCAGATACAAAATATTCAGGGCAGGACTTCTGAGTAACTGCTTTGCATGGAAGGGTTGTCACCCCCGCCAGTATACAGAAAACACTTCTAATTCATCGGTGCTTATAACTTTCAAGTGTGTGAAGGGTTAGCTACAATATTATGTTTGGGGACCCATAAGTAATCATGTGGAAGAGTGTAGACACATGTAACATAGATCTTCGTGAGGACATTGATGAGTTGGTTGTGTGGAAGCTGGTGGGTATTGATGTCCTGTCCAGAAAGCCCCATTAGCCCACCCATAGTGATGTATGTTGGGCTTCCAATCAGTTTCTTTCTCTCCAGCATTCCTTCCCATACCCATCAGCCTCCTACACAGGCTTTCCTCCTAGTGGAATTTAAAGCTCTTTCAAATCTCTGGGACTCAGAACAAAGTTCTCTGAGAGGAGTACCTATTAAATGTCCTGGACCAGTACATTTCAAACCTTCATGTACGTACGAATCAGCTCTGATTCACTTGGCGTGGGTCTCCAGTAACTTCCCCAGTGCTGCTGAGGTTCCTGATTCAAGATCCTAGACTACAAATTCCCTAAAGGTAGCAGCTGATTCTGATTAATATATAATATAATGACTGGCAGGATGTAAGTATTTAACATATCTTTTTTGAATAAAAGTAACCTTATGATACTTCCCATCCTACCCTACTTCTATTCCCACTCCTGGCAAGGACTTCAAAAGCTTTGCACAACTTTGGAAACTCATGGTCCAACAGCACTCTGGAGTTACCTCTTGTGGTAGAGCCTGGCCAGCTGATCAGCACATCTGATTCCTCCTCTTCCCCAGCATAGAGCATGGCAACATTTCCCAGTTTCCCTTGCAGTTAAGCATGGCCATTTGACTGCCTTACAGCCAATGGAATGTGAGCAGAGTGATGTGTGTGCCCCTTTCCTTTCTGCTGGTAACTACTAGACCTAGGAGATGGTGTAGCCTAGGAGAAGGAAGGAGCCAGGTCCCCTGAACCATCTCTTCAAGGCGAATTCACCCTCTGATCAGTCACCCATTTCAGACTTTATATGAATGAGAAATGTTTATCAAATTTGAACAATTATGCACTTTTTCTTGTTACAGCAGCTACAATTAGCTTAATTATATATTTCCCTTTTAAATCTTATCACATTGTATTATATTTATCCGACTCTCCCACTGGAATGTGAGCTTTCAAAGGTGCATAACTTTTTGTTTTGGCCACCTCATGCATATTACAGTGACTGACACACAGTCGGAGACCAACTGTGCTATGTGAATTAGTAAATGAAGGTGGCGTTATTTTTTGGTCATTCACCTATTTAATTTATAGAGCACCTACTATAAACATAATTTCATTCTCATGCCCCGTAAAAAAGAGAAGTATAGAAAGAAAAATCAAGCTAATTTAGTTATGCTTAGACTGTAGTTTCTTTCTTGGGGGCACAGATGGCAATGAGTAGGAGGAGGAGGAAAGATACGGCTACATAGGCTTCTTTACCTTCATTCATGGCATGTGTGACCTTTCCATGACAGATCTGATTGTACAAAATGAAACGGGGTAAAGAAAAGGATGTGGAAAAGTGAATAGAGGACTCATTGAAAGTGAGTGGGCACTGAGCACAACCGAATGGAAAATTATAGCATAGATAAAATGGTTAAGAGGAAAAATATACATGTATACATATATATGAAGCATATATTTTATGTAACTATATATGGCTACATAATCTACCTTTTATTTGGGCTTACTCCTTGTGTAGTACTGTGCTAGGCTTTACATACATTATCCATAATCTTTACAATAATTCTATAAAGTAAGTATTATCTTCATTTTTCCAATCTGGAAATTAAGTTTCAGAGAGGACTGGTAAATTGTCTGATGATTTGAACACATCCATCTGGTTTCAAAGGTCAATTATTCCCCACTTGATTACATTGAGCAAAAAATGTACTTAGGGAGACTTTGTGACAGAATATTTGAAAGCAGAATTATCCTGGAAAATTCAGGACTCATGGTTGTTGTAGGTAATTTGTGAGGCTTTATAAGTAACCATGCCAGAGAGACGTGTCATCTCGATTTCCAAGCTCCATGAGAGGCAGTCATGCTGGATGTATGAAATTCTCTTGGGATAGCATGGAGGGGTGAAGGACGTGGCCTGGGGATAATCATATGCTTGCTGAGACAGTGGTAGAAATGAAATCATTTGTTCTCTTACCAGAAAAGGAAGTGAGGACTGTGATATTCATTATCACATGATAACTTGGGCAAGGTATTGAGAAGCGAAACCCGAGGTCTTCTGACCTCTAAACCTCTCTCTTTCCAATAGACTGGCCCTTACTACACCTGGAGATGTGGATCAGACATCTTCAAAGCCCCTATAAAGGAATGGCCTATTGGCCCTTCTACAGTCCATTGGGTTGCTCTTTTAAACTATAATTTGGACACAAGTCTCTCTTCCAGTTTATTTTCTAATGTATCTAACTGCATATTTTCTTATAAAGAAACTCAATGGCTTCCAAATTTCTAAATCTTTATTTTTCTTCCTTCATTTTTTAAACTATCCACTTGAAAATGCTTCCTTCCTAAAGACTACCATGAATATGCCTTGCATTTTTCTTTTTTATTAAATTAATTAATTAATTAATATATTTTTGGCTGCATTGGGTCTTTGTTGCTGCACGCGGGTTTTCTCTAGTTGCTGCGAGCAGGGACTACACTACGTTGCAGTGCTCAGGCTTTTCATTGCGGTGGCTTCTCTTGTTGTGGAGCATGGGCTCTAGGCACGTGGGCTCTAGAGTGCAGGCTCAGTAGTTGTGGCAAACGGGCTTAGTTGCTCTGCAGCATGTGGGATCTTCCCAGACCAGGGCTTGAACCCATGTCCCCTGCATTGGTAGGCGGATTCTTAACCACTGCATCACCAGGGAAGTCCTGCCTTGCATTTTTCAATAGCTATCCCAGGTTTCATCCTGAAACCTAATCTAAATAGTACTTGAAGAACATTTTCCCTCTTCTAATTACAATACCATTTGTAATTCACATAATACAATTTATTATTTGTATTATTCCCAAACTATTTTGTGTACATACATCTTATTGGCTTAATTGGGTTATAAGAGCTGGGAACTTTCTTGTCACTATATGTAAACTCCTTGAGGGTAGCACCTAAACCTTTGTAAACCCTTGTAGTTCCTACAGCACTTACTCGTGTACTAGTTGCTTATAAATATTGGGCAAAATGAATTACACTTCTCTGGCAGTCCTATATTAGCTGGTACAGTGTTGGGCCCATAGCAAAGTATCTATGTGCCTGGAAACATACATACAGTGGTATAGTCTGAATTATTCATAGCTGTGTCCTTAGCTCCTAGAACAGGGAATGGCCTATATAAGATACTCAAAAATTACATGTTGAATAAATGAAAGAATGTTATGAATGTTCATTGTATGATTTCCCTATATTGCTCTTCCATTATTCTACATCTACTAAAGAAATCACATAGATCAAAGCTTCTCAATTTCTAATGTTCATATGAATCCCCTGGAGACCCTGTTCAAATGCACGTTCTGTTTCAGTAGATCTGGGGTGGGGCCTGTTCCATTTAGTGTGGGTGGGGTGTCTCTAACTGGATCCCAGAAGATACCCAGGCAGTCTACATATCACATTTTCAGAAGCAAGGACATAGACAAGCTCATTAAAAAAAAAAAAAAACAAAAAACAAAAAACAGGACTTCCCCACTTGAATGGAAACTTACCACTGAACATCAGCATGGCTTTCCCAAAATATGTTTAAAGATCTTTGCTTTCCAGCCTCTTAGGAAAGAGGTCCTGGGGCACTAAATGTGTATGTACCAACATGAGTATTACACATCTACTAAAACAACACCACCAATATCTGATCATCAGATCTACTAAATAACTATTGATCAGACCTAATTCTACTTCAGTATTCAGTCTGATGAGAGACTCTGCCGTTTAAAGATCAAACTAATAGTGTTGTCACAAAGTTTTTGTGTATGACAAAGAGGCAATAATGTTAATGTCAGGAGGCATTTTCCAGGAAGATTTCCAATGGGAATGAAGATATCTGGCTATTGGAAAATGATTTAAAGAAAACTTTCAGTGCTGTGTGAGAGATCAGCTCATTATTCATTCTTGAATTTGTCTTAATGCTAATAGCAAAGAATGTCAATTAACCAAATTGAGTTAAAGTCTTGGGATCAAGGAGAAGTGGAAGGTAAACTTCAGCTATAATCATGCTATAGGGTAGATAACATTTAAAAAATATATCTTGTTTTTTCTGTATTTTATTTCACATGCAAAGTTCTATAACCCACCATACCTAGCATTTAGAGAAGTATATTTATAAGTTGTCATTGGATCACCTCTTATGTCTTCTTATAAAGTAAACTTTTGCAATTAGGGTCACTGTCTATACCTTAAACATTTAAAAATGCTAATTGGCAAGCTCCGTGCTATGCAAACCATGGGTAAGGTAGATAATAATAGGTTTTACTGATTATTAAGCAGTGTTGTGCTGTAGGCAAAAGTCTAAAGGCTCAATTCAGTCATGAAAGGAACTGATTTTTCATTTGTTGTTACTGCAGTAGACACCATACTAATCATCATTATTGCTGCCATTCTGTAGGAAGGTATCCATTTTAGAAGCCCTGTGTACATTTTCAGAATGTGTAATCAAATTTACTCTTCCCGTTTGCACTCTTCATAGAGCACTTTGTATCTATTCAGGTAATACTTTGATAACGAGCTTCATGCATGCAACTTTACACCATGTCCAAGATGTAAATACACCACGACCATGTCTGAAAGAGCTTAGTGGATAGTTGAGTTGAATAGATTTTAGGAGATGATACAAATTAGATAGGTCAACCCCATTTTCTTTTCATATTCCTTAACTCTGGCCCTAACCTTCTTTCTGGTCTAATCTTCCTAAAATTCACTCTCCCATTAGTAACTCTTGAGATATGGGCAGAAGAAGTATAGAGAAGAGACAGAGTGTTGGAACATTAGGAGAGGTGGTGCCAGAAAAGAAGGTTAAAAAACAAGCACACAAAACCCAAGAGGTTGGGAAGCTAAGGGTCAGAGAGAGGGACATCTTGCCCCTGGAGAAGCAGGGTAGGGAAAAGAAAGGACCTGGTTAAGGAGAAGAAATAAAGCCTGCTTAGTGTGCTTCTAACATTTCAAGGCAGATTTAGACTTACAGGAGAAACAAAAGCAGAATGGCAGCTTTCATTCTCTTCCACCCACTTTAACCTCCAAAACAAGTATTTTGGAGAGTTTAGTTCTTGGAATACTGTCATTATCCTCCACATTATTTCTGTCATAATTCTTGATGTAATTCTTAATATCCACCTAGACAATCCTTCTAATTCCCTCATCTTGGTTCCCTGATTGACCCCCTTTCATTTCACTCTCAGACCCCTGTCACTATCACTTTTATCTTTGCAGCCCACTGCCTCTAGAACCTGACTATAGCAAGCCTTGGTCATCACTAGATCATGCCACTTTTTTACTGTCTCTCACCCCTCTTGAATCTGTACTTCCCTCCTTACACAGCTTAAATCCTACAGTTCAGCATTAGAATGCATACATTTGCTTGTATCCTCAACCCATTTGCCCCTCTTCCTTTGTCATAACAGCAACTTAACAAAATTGCATTGCCAGTTCATTCTGACTCTCCATTGCCTCCTTATCTGCACTCCTGTCGCTGAATATGACTGGAGAAAGACACATAAAATGCTTGATCACTGTCCTCAAGTTAAGTCTGTAAAGCTACCCCTATTTCCCTGCTCTGTTCACTCTCACTCTCCAAGATGGTTATTTCATACCTTTTCTCTTCCTGAAGTCTCTATCACCTTCTCCCCCAACCTCAAACTCATCTTGTGACCTGCTTTCCAGTTCACTGAAAAAATAGAATGAGAACTTCCACAAGATTCTACCACCATGTTGAACCAACTACTAAAACCTGCACCCATACAGAGTGTATACTCTGCTTTTGTTTGTTGTTTTTGTTACTGTGGTTCATGCTCCCAAGGTTAACCTTCCATTTGGTACATTAGCTATGGCATTTTTTTCTCTCTCTCTATTGGAGGATAAAATTTTCTCTTGCTATTAGGTTACTCCTACCAGCTTATAAAACTGACATTATTCCTCCCATCTTAAAAACTAAAAAGCAAAAACATGTCTCTTGGCCTCACTTTCCTCTCTGGCTACCTTCTCTTCAAATTCATTCTAGGTAGGTTTTTCTCCACTTTTGCACAGAGGTCACTCTCATCAAGGTTGTCAGTGACTTCCATGTTATTGACCTCTTTGAAATACTTTTCTCATTTGGTTTTCAGAGCACCATATTTTCCTGGTTTCCTTCCAATCTTACTAGCCACACACTCTCTACTTCCTTTGCTGGTTTCATCTCACATCACCAAACTCTTAAATTTTGAGAGCCTCCAGGTTCAGGTCTTGGACCTCTTCATTTTTCCATCTATACTCACTCCCCTGTTGGTAATTCCATTGAGTCTGCTGGCTTTAAATACCATCTATATACTGATGATTCCTGAAGTTCTATCTCCAGCCTGGACCTTTCCTCAGAATCCCAGACTTGTGTATGTTTGCCTACTCAACCTCTCCACTGGGATGTCTAGTAGGCATTTCAAAATTATCATTTCCAAAACTAAAATTCTAGTTATTTTCCCCACGCTTAAGTGTCCATAGAATTCTCCACCTGAATAAATGACAACACCATTCTTCTATCTGCTCAGACTCAAGTCCTTGGAGTCATCGTGACTCCTTTTCACTCCACAACTAATCCATCAGCAAATCCTCTTGGCTCTACCTTTGGAATATATTCAGAATCTGACCATTTCTCACCACTTCCCACTCTGGTCTTTACTCCACTGGTTTTCATTTGGATTACTGCAATAATCTCTTAACCCTGACCTCCCTGCTTCAGCCCTCTACCAACTATGGTTTATTCTCAGCACAACGGCCAAGTAATCATTTGAAAATATGTCAGATCATATCACTCTACTCATAATCCTCCAATTGCTTCTCATATTACTCCAAATAAAATAAAGTATTTAGAATGGTTACAAAGTCCTTCGGTGCCTCTTTGATCTTCTCTTACTCTCTTCCCATTGTTTCACGGGACTAATCCTTGAATATTCCAGTCACGTTCCACCTCAGGACATTTGTGCTATTGTTTCCTCTGCCTGGAATAGTCTTCCCTCTAGATATCAGCATGGTTTACTTCTTCACCTCCTTTTGTTTTTATCTCCCATGCCACCTTCTTAGGTCTTCCCTGACTCCTGAATCCTCTCAGATTGCAACCTGTGACTTCCCCATTGCCCTCTCCTGCTTTATTTCATTTTTTCCCTAGTACTTATCATTATCACTTGCTATTTATTATTATTTGTTTTACTATCTCCCCACTAGAAACTAAGTTCCATGAGAGCTTAAATTTTGTTGCTTGTTCACTATTGCAAAATCTCATTGTCCAGGGCTAACATTCTAGGTCTCTGTTAGTATTTATTTAATGACTAACTGAATGGATGAATGAATGAAGTGTGGTGTTTTTCTTTGTGAATAGCATACAGTTAAGGAAAATCTCAACCCCAGATATTTTTTTCAAGAAGACTCCGAGGTTATTAATCTAGCACAACACTAAAACTCCTAATAAAATGGAGGAATATCTATGGTTATCCAGATGTTTTAACTGCTTAAAAAGTATCCAAGTAGTCAACCATTTCTAATATCTTCCTTTAATAACTAGACTGGCTTTAGGGTAATTGGATTCCAAGTGACCAAGTCTGTGTCACTATTTCACTAGTCATGCTGATAAAACTCTAGAACAAATCTTTCATTAAAAAATAGAAAACAGTGGAAATGGGACTCAATAAGAAAATTCACTTTCCGTCAACTGTACAGTAATCAATCAATTATATATCAGGCACTATACACAGCAGTCATTAAAAACACAAATATGTTCAGTCCTTCAGGGCAAGAAATACCTATGTGCTCAACTTCTTTTTGAATCTGACTTTATTTTACATAAACTTTAGAATAAAATACAGTTGACCCTTTAACAACACAGGTTTGAACTGCACAGGTCCACTTACCTGCAGATTTTTTAAAATAACAAACACTACAGTACTACACAATCTGCAGTAGGTTGAATCCAGGGATGTGGAACCATGGATATGGAGGAACAGTGGATGTGGAGGGCTGACTATAAATTATACTCAGATTTTTGACTGTGTGGAGGGTTGGCACCCCAACCCCTGGTTGTTCAAGGGTCAAGTGTATTCACATTGCATTTTACGTTAAAACAATACATGGAAAATATGAGTGTACCTAACATGTTGCCAGGAATTTAGTAGGTTATTTTTCCTCCTTCCTTGGGTGTTTTAATTTTTTGCAATGATTTTAATGCTATTTGTGGGGAAAAGTTGTGTTTCCCATTAAAGGAGTTTCAGACAATGACTACCAGGTGGGAGACTTTTCGTTGTGGTCTTTTCAGTGTGAGCTTTCTTCTTGCCTCTACACCTGTAATTTCACTTTCTTCTTAGTAGCAAGAGTAATGGTTAAAAAATGAGTCAGATTATATTAATCTTTTGCTTAAAATAATTCAATATTTTCCAACACTATCTAGAATAAAATCCAAATTCATTTTTAGAACTTCAAGATTGCATCTTCTAGCTATTGTGTTTCTCTCCAAACTAATCTCACACCACTCTCTGCTGTGTTCATTTTCATCCAGTGACAAAGGTCAGCAAGATTTTCCCACCTTAGCTCATGCTCTTCCCTTTGCCTGGAATGGTCTTCCTCTGAAGACTCTCAGAAGGCTTGTTCCTTTTCATCATTCTGTTTTTGCCAAATGTCACTTCCTCAGAGCTCACCCTGACTATCCTATCTCATAGTAGGTCTCCCATATTCTTATTCTCTTCTCCTTGCTTGTTTCTTTCACGAAAATTGTCATAATGCTACAGTTATTTTTATTCATTTGTTCCTTTACTTGCTTTTTGTCTGTCTTCTCCCTAGACTGTAGTCTCTATGAGGGTGGAGACCATGTCCTTCTTATGTATTCTTGAATTCCCAGCTCCTAGTATAGTCGTTGGAAAATAGTTAATGGTCAATAGATATTTATTAAATGAATAAATGAATGAATGAATTACTGAGACGAGATGAAGAGTCATTCACATATTGCTGAAGGTTCAGAGTCAGTGAGATTACAAAAAAAAAAAAAAGCATTTGGCTCAAGGAGAGAACAGTGGATAAAACCTTGTAGAAGTTAGAACCCTAATATTTATGGATCAGACAGAAGAGAAAGGGCCTGCTGAAGAGGTAGAGGATGTGGCTTAAGAAAAGTGAGAGAACTGCCAGAGGAGAAGGGGAGAGGTAAAACATGCCACGTGCTCTGTTGGATCCCCAGCACAATGCTTAGGCATTCCAAAAACATATGTCCATCTATGGAATGAAAGAATAAGAATGGGTTCAACATAAAAAAATGTCTGAGGAAATCAAGAAAGATAAGTTTTTGGTAATTAAGAGGCTACCAATCACCTTCACAGAAACTTTCACTTTCTAACATAGTATATAATTAATATGCTTAATATGTTCGTTCTTACTGTTTGCCTCCTCTGTTAGAATGTACACTCCATGAGGACAGGAAATCTTTCTTTATTCATTGATGGATCCCAAGCTGCTAGAACAACCCCTGCACAAAGTCAAGGAGGTGAGTACTGGACATTTTTAAAGCCTTGGTTTATACACAAAAAGAATTGTTTTTCATGATTTTTACTTCTTTAGTGAGCCCAAACAATAAGAGCATTTGTACTATATTGTCAGATCAGCCATTGTTCTACCAGTGAATGAGTTGGACATTAAGTGGTCTTAAGACTTGTGCTCAATCCTCACCACAGATTGACTGTGTGATCTGGAGATAGGTTTAAATGTCAGCAGCCATTTTTTATTGTTCAATCTGCTCAGTGGAAGTCAGTCCTTTAAATCTTTTATGCAACAACAATAGCAAAGACCAGAGGGCCTGATTTTGTCTTTATCATCATGGCACATCCTTCTTCTTGCTCATGGAAGCTATTGTTGAGAACATGTCACTCCATGAGCAATTCATTTAAGACCCAGAAAGCCTGAATTTTTCTGCAGATGAAGGGTTCACCACCTGAGAGAAATTTACAAACACTTTTTCTAATCAGTGGGACTAGTCTCAGAACTGGCAGATTATTGCAAAATATAATTTACTCATTTTTATAAATTAGACTATGCCCCCAAAGACTCTAACTTTTCCTTCATTCATTTTTCTCAAGCTTTCCTGAGAAACAGATCTATTTTTTATTTTCTGAATTCAGTAGAGAAATATGAAATTGGCTTTTTCATGTTTTTGGTGGTTGATTCTTTGGTAGTACTTCTGAATATACTTTTCACTTGGTCTTCTTATTACATCTAAAATGGAAGAGTTTTAAACAGTCTCATGTTTACATATTTCTTGATATTGTGAAAATTGCTCTATGCCAACTAGACTAAGGTGTTTTGGGATGTAAAGGTGGGGAGGGTGGAGACAAGCAGATGGTGTCAGGAAATGTTGGGTTAAATGACTGAGAAAGGAGAATGTATGAGAAATTTGGGGAACATTTTGGAGGGAGAAATAACTGCCTATGTGGGTACATGTACACAGAGCTTAAATTTTTTAAGACTAAAAATATATACATCTGGATTTTCTTATAACAGGTGCGTGTCATATATTTAGATGCCCAAAAAAACTATCGCTACAAATGGCATGAGAGCCAAAAGGATTCAATATCAGAACATCAGTTTATCAAGACTGTCTAGTAGAAGAGGCATATATTCTGAGTACTCTCCATTGATTGGCCAGCTGATGTTTCCATGGCAATCCATGTACAGCTCAGACATCTTTTCTCACCTATCCTACACTACCTCCATTACACAGCAAAAACAACAGCAAGATTAATAAACAGACACACTTGGTAAATGCAATTTGGTACTGCAGCCATCAAGTTGTGGATGATTATTCTAATTGAAGAATAACTACAGTCTCTATTATACCCTCAAGCACTGGCAAAGCAGCAAAGAAACCTTATATTTTGTCTTATAGTTGGGAAAAATGCGATTTATCTAGATAATTTCTTGAACATACCACAGAGGTTGAAGAAAATAATGGCATTAAGTTGGAAAAAGTGAATCTACTAGGGTTTCTTTAAATTTCTTTTTTTACATATATATTTTAATTTTGAAGGTAAATGAGTACATTTATCTGAGATGTGTCTAGCATCTGAACAGTGCTTTTAGACTAAAACCAGTACTCTGTACTGTAAATGTGAAAAAGAATAATCACTACTCCTTAGAAGCTGGAACCAGAAAGATATTTTTCTTCCAGAAAGTTTGTTGCCACTCTTCCCTCCTCAAAACGCACCCCAAATTTCTGAGTCCTCAGTGTAGTAGAATTTGCTGCTGTAGTGGAATTAACTCTCTGTTTTCCATTCACTCTGCTTTTGACAACAGTACCTGGTTTGTCTTTGGGGAGTGATTCCATCCCCACTTTCAGGCATGCATTGCAGTGTAGGTGATTCTCTTCCCAGCTTGAGGGCTGGGTCGGGGTTTAGCTTAGGTGTGGCCAATCAGGGCCTCACATTCCCCTGGTGATGGGATTAAGGATGAGAATGGGGCCAAGGTCAAACCAGGAGTCTGGGTCCAGAGTCAATTCTGGAATTTTTGCCTGAGCAACCAGAAAAGAGGCACGATTCATCCTATGGACTTGGGTCTGAGAGGATGCGAATCTATCTGGAGCAGCTGGAGAGAGAGAGTAAACCTGCCTGGAGATGCAGCCATATGGAGAGGAGCAGAGGTAAGAGATAGGAAAGTAGGAAAACAGGAATGACAGTGTTACTTCCCTGCTGAACGTTGTGAGAGTTAAATAAATGTGGAATATTAAGAACTTAAACAGTGCCTGATATATAGGAAGTGCTCAATAAATGTTAACTATTATTATTAGTAACAATGTTTGAACCCTCTTTTAAAGTTGGTTTTAATTGATTTTCTGTTACTTGTAACTTAAAAAAGTCTCTCGCTCTCTAAATATATAAATACACATACATATATATGTATATAAAACCTCAAAAGTAATATATAGTAATCTAGATATTGTACTCTTTACCCAGTTATTTTATTTATAGGCATATATCTGAAATGTGGATACAGTTTACACACAAATTCAATCATTATAGCATTATTTATAATAAAAAAGTTGGAAACATCTTAATTGTCCAAAAACCCAAAAAATGTTGAATACTTTAAGGTCTGTCCATCTAGCCATATATTATGCTGTCATTAAAACAATGCCCATTAAGCATTTTTAATGTATTGGTTTACATTAAATAAAAAAGACATGGCATATATTTATAGTGTACACACATACAAAATGATCTCAAATACATTAAATCATTCTATAAAAAGAAGAATGAAAAGACACAAAGATAATATTAGCAGCTGTTTTCTCTGAGTCTTGGTACTATGAGTGACTTGAACTTTTTCTTTTGTTTTCTATGTTTTGTAAATTCTATTTAAGAAGCACTTAGTAGTTTAAATATTATTTTTCATTATCTATACATTTGTAGAATTTTATATACTCTAAAAAATAGATTTGCTATTATTTTAGACATATACTTAGAAAAGGGAATTTGGAAAAATGCAGAAATATAAAGATCTTAGAAATGGTCTCTGATTCCACCATTCTTACAGATTTTTTAGGAAGCTGAGGCTGAGAAGTTGTAACTTACTCAACATCTCACAGTATTTAGTAGATATTTTAAGACTCAGAAGACATAGATGTGAATCATACTTCAGTTTTTTCATTTCTATTACAGCACATTTTTTTTCTATACGCAGCAAAGAGTGGATGCAGAGATCTAAATTCGCCTCTGGTTTCCATAGTAACTGCTTTTCAGCTTTTAACATTAGGTACCACCTGTTGTTCTGTGGCCAAACCACCAAATAACACCACAGATTATAGAGAGGAAAAAAGGGTGCATACATCTTTCTACAAATACTACTTCCCTAATTACTATTTCTCACTGCTATTTAACCTAACACTATCATATACCTAAGATAACTTCTTTACCATCTTGGCACATACAGCAGTTCTATTTTCTGAATTTAAAAACTTGAAATCTACACTTTCATACACTGCTATAGCCATATGGAGCTGACAGCCAGGCATAATTGAGCATTACATGTAGAACTATAGAACTGTGCTGTGTATTTCATGTGATATTTGAAGATCCTGAAAATTACTACATGGTTAAAACTCTCACACAAGCTCTCTGGTTTTCTACATTTGCACAAGAACACATACACACAGAGTCACACTTCTAAATATATCAAGTTATTTTAGAAATTGTGCAAATCCTTTTTCTCTGATTCATTTTTAGGCTTTCTTACTTGCAAGCAAACCAGCTGTTAGGGAAGACATAGGGATTTTCCTTAATTAAAATGATTTCTCATCGCTCTGATTTAAAGATCCTAAATTATGATAAAAAGAGTCTCCCTCCTTGGCAAGATTCCTTTGCAAAGAGCAAAAGAATTTTCAGAAACTAGCTTAGTTAAGTTTTATCATCCCTTGGATATATGTGATTAAACCCTTAAGGTAAGTGAAAAAAGAAAACTCAAATGCATTTTGAAAAGAGAATATGATTAGCTGCTCAAAATGGTTGATAGGATATATTGTGAGAGAGTGTAGCTCACGGTCTAAAACAATTGAAATAGGAGCATTCCTGTCAGTCAAATGAGCATATGTATTGTTTGTTTACCTGTCTGTTTGCTACTTGACATCTAGTGTTTCCTATCAGGGAGTTAACCCAGCCTCCTATCAACCCAACAGCATCTAAGTCAGCAATTTTGAGCAGCAGATCAGGTTCTATCCATAAATCTCAACTTCTGGGATCCATGTTGCTTTTGGAAAGCATAATTTCCTCTCTTCTATGCCTTTCTCTCCCCTTTCCTCTCTTTTTCATCGTGAGGCAGTGGAAGGAGGGTTAGCTTTGAAGGGTAACCTGCTTACCCTTCAAAGTTAGAATCCCAGCTCCATGTGCATTAGCCAGGGAACCTGTCTGACTCTCAGGTCTCTGCAGAGAGAGGTAATAACACCCATCTCACATAGTAAAGTGAAGATGAAATGTAGTAAAGTTGACATTACTAAGCATGCTACTCAGTAGGCACTCCGTGATCCTTCTCCACTTCCAAGGTTTTCCAGGATCCTCTACTGGAGGTTAGAGTGGTCACCTCCTGGTAGCACTCAGAAGCCCAGTGCTCCTCCCACCCAGACAGCTGTTGCTGGCCTCATCCTTAGCTCCACGTTCTCACTAACCATAAGAGTAGCTGCAGCAGCAGTAACCTCAAGGTTTTAGGGAAATAAAAGGCACCACCTCCTCACAAACGGTTATGACCTGCTGCTCCAAAACCATGGGAAAGCAGAAGATGACTTTCAGAAAAGATGAAATCAAAATAGGATTAAACGTATCTGCAAAGTGCTTAGCTTAGTGCCTAGCACACAGTAAGTGCTCAGTAAATGTTACCCATTCCCATAAATTATTTTCGGAATGAATGGCTAAACAGGTCAGTAAGGGTTCCACTGGATGTTTAGTTGAACAGTATTAAATGAACTGATAATGATGGTGACCATGCACATGAAACCATTTCTGGTTAAATAAGAGTTTGCTGAGATGATATTTCAGATGAAACATGAAAGGTTGGATATAATACTTCTCTCAAGACAGGGTAGTAGGTTAAATTAAGTTGAGATGTAAACCACAGTATAGACATTAATTTCACTCTCAGCTGAAGTCAGCACAGAATGACTCCCCCAAATCTTTTACCTTGGATTTTAGAAATATTACTCTGGGACACAATAATCTCTAATGTGAACAAGAGTGAGGGATGAAGTTGTTTTGAGCTTTTCATGATAGCTCTAAACTCTGTCAACTTTACCATTAAAATAGGAAAATAAACAGATCAAAAAGAAAATGTTATATTGCTGGTCTTAAAGCTACAAAGTGAAAGTTGCTCATTCCACCCCCAAATCCTCCCACTGCAGTCTGAAGGAATATTGGTGATTAGTAAAATGTCTTGCTCAGAACGATAATATTTTAGAGGTCAGAAACACCATAAAGATCATCCAGATCAGAGACTTAACCTGGAGTCCATGGGATAAACTGGGGGCAGGGGTGGAGGATCTGTGAACCCTCTGAAATTATGTGCCAAATTGTGTGTGTGTGTGTGTGTGTGTGTGTGTGTGAGAGAGAGAGAGAGAGAGAGAGAGTGTTTTCTGAAATGTGGGAAAGCTGGAGGTGGAAATCAGGGCATTGACTATGATTTCTCCTAACTTAGGTAAGGATGTGGTGAAGCTGATGACATAACTCAAGAATTAAGGACAAGTTATTTGTAAAATTTTCACTGACTGGAAGCTCACAGGCTGTTAGTGTAAGTTCACCAATGGTGAAGCAAGCCCTCAGCATAAAAGTGAAGTGGGACAGCAAGCATTCTCCTTCTTGGATCAGGTAAGATTCTGTTTTGCATAAATAGTGTCACCAGCCCCCTTTTAGAAGGCTAGACCCAAGAGAACCTACACTGGGGTCAACTGCAGCTGCTCCTTTTCTGGGTAGCAGCTCATTTCCTGAATATTTTGTGTTTTTGGATAAATACATGAGAAATCCAATCTAATTTTTAGAGGGTGTCTTCAAGTGTGTGTTTACTTCTTGCTAATCTTTAATACTGTAACACACATGATCTGAGGAGATGAACTGTGACTTTTATCGGATTCTCAAAGGGTCCTTGACCCAAAGGACTTAAGAACAAACTAGCAGCTAGGTGAATAAAATAATTTTACACATATGGGAAGTGAAGTATTCAAGAAGTTAGGAGATTTACCCCAGGACAATTAGCAGAACCACAACTAGGAAACAGTTCTAGTCATCACCAGTTCACTGCTTTTGCCACTAAACCCAGTAGAAACTAAGTACTTTAGGGGCTTTCTCAGTCAATTCAGACTATAGCAGAACATCATAGGCTGGGTGGCTTAATCAAACATTTACTTCTCACAGTTCTGGAGGCTGGACGTATGAGATCAGGGTTCCAGCATAGTCAGGCTCTTGGTGACTTCCTCTTCCTGGTTTACAGATGGCCATCTTCTCTTTGTATCCTCAGATGGCAGAGAGAAATCTCTCTCTCATACCTCTTCTTCTTCTTCATTTATTTGAAGAATTTTTATAATGTTTTATTTATTTAATTTAATTTATTTTTTTTGACTGTGTTGGGTCTTCGTTGCTGCACGTGGGCTTTCTTCTAGTTGTAGTGAGCAGGGGCTGCTCTTCATTGCGGTGTGTGGGCTCCTCATTGCTGTGGATTCTCTTGCTGCAGAGCATGGGCTCTAGGCACACAGACTTCAGTAGTCGTGGCATGGGAGCTCAGTAGTTGTGGCTCATGGGATCTAGAGTGCAGGCTCAGTAGTTGTGAGCACGGGCTTAGTTGCTCCGCGGCATGTGGGATCTTCTTGGACCAGGGCTCGAACCCATGTTCCCTGCATTGGCAGGCAGATTCTTAACCACTGCACCACCAGGGAAGCCCTCATACCTCTTCTTCTAAAGGCACTTATCCCATTCATGAGGATTTCACCCTCATGACCTAACTAATTACCTCCCAAAGTCCCCACCTCCTAATACTATCACATTAGGTGTTAGGATTTCAATATATGCTTTTAGGGCAGACACAAACATTCAGTCCATAACAAGGGCCTCTCGGATGATCAGGTGAGCTAGTATCAACATCACACCACTTTAAATCAGGATCCAGAAGTAATTCCATGTTTTGTGTTTCTCCATTCTCTTAATCTTGGTCTCAGAGAGAACATGATAAACTAGGATAACCAGACAATAGGTTCAAGGAAGTGGATGGACTACAGATGCAAAAACTAACATTTGTTTCTATCAACAAGATGCTTTCCCAGAAAAACCATTGTTCCATACACCATGGAGGTATCAGCCATCAGTAGCTTATGCATCTCTCTCTTGGTTTTAGCTGCACGTGGAATGGCCTTGGCAGTCAAAACTCTTCTGATGGATTTGTGCCTCCATCTCCAACAGCCTTCTTATTTTTACCTCTAATAAGATTGACCCATGAGACTGCTTCTGGGATTATTCCAGGGAAAGGCCACTTATCACACTGACAGAACCATTCCGCTAAACACTATCCCAACCCAATGGTTCTTTCGGGTCTCTCCTCATTTCCTGCCTTTGGTCTTGGTTCCCTCTATATCTGTTTTTCCTCCTCTGATCTCACCACCTTTTTCTGCTTGGGTCCATCTTTCTTGCTTTTTTTGGTTGCCTATTTTCCTTCATAGGTTAATGAGTATCTAACTAGGGGACTAAACTACACAGTTTGATAAAGAACTTCTTGAGCTATTCATCAGTATGGCAACAAAAAGAGCTTTTCTGGATACAAGAATATAAGACATGCTATTCTAAAGTCAGATGAATGGCTCACTTTGTATAGTGTTCATGTCTTACAAAGTAACATCAGAATGTTTATAGAAACACATGGCAGCTCTCTATGAAATCAGATTCTAGTGGGCCAAGTATTCTAAACATTGTCAACTTCCCCTTAACCTATTCCATTAGAAAAAACATATACTATTTATTGATTATATACTATGTGGCAGGCATTATGAAAAGTTCTTTGAGTACATTTTATCATTTAAATAGCACAATTAAATATCACAAGTGTCATTACCATCTCCATTTTGCTGATGTGGAAACAGGTTCAGAGAATTTAGGCAGGTAGTAAGTGGTAGAGCCAAATTTTACGCAGCCCTGCCTGCCTCCATAGCCCATTAAATGACTGTGCATAACCCATGGATACATTTAAAACCCTTAAAATATACATATCAACAGTTTCAGTTTTAACCACTTATTGGTGTTAGCAAATTCCATATTATCACTATCAGATACTCTGTTTTGGTATGCCTCTCACAAAAGGAGTATTTTCAAATTTAATAATGCATAATGTAACTCATCTAAGTTAGCATTTGGTGAATGAATCCACATTCATTTTATCACACGAGGAGATCCAAAATCTAATTAGTAGGAGTCCCAGAAAAAGAGAAAAGGAGGTGATGAGAAATAATTTCTCAAAGAAGTAATGCAAGAACATCTTTCAGAACCAAAAGACATGAATCTTAAGCCCACTGAATCCCCAGCATAGTAATTGAAAAAAACAAAGATATTCCTATCATGGAAAGTCTTAACATTAGGAGGAAAAACAAGATCTTCAAAACTTGCAGACAGTAAAAGAGGTCACGTAGCAGAGAGCAGCTTCAGACTTCTCAGTAGCCGCACACAAGAATCTGGAAGATAATGGGGACCTACTCCAAAGTACTTCAAACGTGAGTGAAACATGTTTATCCTGGAATTCTTTACCCAGACAAACTAGGCATCAAGTGTGAAGAGAGAACAAAACTTTCTTCATGAAGCTACTAAAGGGTGTACTCCACCAAAGTGAGAGAGAAAACCAAGAATGAGGAAGATACAGGGGATGCAATAGTATAGAGCCAAAGGCAATCTCCAGGTAACTGGGAAGGGAAGGCCCAGGATTTTGTAGCAGAGCAACAATGATTGGAATAGGAAGACAGAGGACAGGGAAGCAGATCACCAGAGAAAACAAATGGGAACTTCTGGTATACCTGAGAGGTTTGAACATGTGGAATACTGAGAGAAGTTTTACAGAGCCATAGGAGAATGTGGGAAGACTTAGAGGACATTTTAGCATATAGAAAAATATATGAGGCAATTGATAGCTCCAGAAAAACAAAAAGAGTTATGTCAGGATGAAAATGTGATAATAATTTATAATTTACCTCAACAGTGAACCATATTCACATAGTCATAATGATAAAAACACTAAATGTGGATTTAACTAAAATAAAATTAAGAAATGTGCAAGATCTGAATGATAAAGCAAAAGAACTTTATTGATAGAATGAAAGAAGGCTTGAGTAAAAGGAAAGATATACATGTACCTTGATAAAAATATTCAATTTTATAAAGATGGCAAATTTCCCAAATTTATACCAAAATACAAGATGCAACATTTCAAATATAATATTCTGGTCAAATGGTTCTAAAGTTCCAAAGGGCAAATATGTGTGAATTGTAAATACATTTAGGCTGTCTTTCTTTCCAGATATAGAAATTTACCATAAAGTTTCAGTGATTCTGGCATGAGCCAAAAACAGATCCAGGTCAGAGACAGGAATTAAAGGTCTGATAATTAAGGTGTTTAAAAGCAGTGGGGATGTAATAAATTAGAAAAAACCAAAAGAGTTTTTGCAACAGACTGCTAATGATGAATAAATAGCTAACGCTAATATGGAGAAACAGACTTTGTCACACTTGCTGGTTGGAGCGCAAGGTGATGCAACTTGGCAATACCTATCAAAATTCCATATAATTACCTCTTGACCTTATAATCCTATTTCTTGGTATTATTGCTACAAAATATAATATGTATAGAAATATTTGTTGCAAGATTTTTTATTACAGCAAAAGTTAAGTGTGTATATATATATTTATATAAATTATTTATTTAAATATATATATATTTAACTTCTTTCTAAGTAACCCTGATAACATTAGATCCTTCAGCAAAGGGAATAGATGACTGGATAGCTGGGTGACAAGTGTGAGATAGGAACTTTTCTCACATACCCCTTGTGGCTTTTGAATCTTGAACCATGTAGCCATAATGCTGTAAATAAATTTTAAAAACTTTAATATTAAAATAAATCAGTGTAAGATGACTTTTCATAATTGGGTTTGGGACTATCTGAGTTGGCTAATTTTTTAACATTTGAGTTAAATATTGCCAGTACAAAGCATTCTCTGACATAGCTGTCAGGCAGAACTATTATGTCCTCTGGCACTTTGGACATCATTCGGTTACAGCATTTATCACATTGTATTATAGTTAGCTATGTATATTTCTGTCTTGTCTACTAGAGTGTGAGGACCTCTGTGGAGCAGGGAAAGAGAGATATTTATAGATTCATTTATTCATTCGCTCATTAACTAACCAATAGACAGATGTTTATTCAACCTCATATCTTTTATGCCTGGCCTGGCAACTGACATATAAGACCTCAGCCTACTGCTCTTGAATGGAAGCATGAATAAATGAATAAGGTGAATTCAGCAATTCATCATAGGATTCAGGATGATAGCTTTTAAAATTGGTATTGTCCATTATCCTGAGGACTTCCATCTTTTCTTGCAATCATGTTGAATATACATTCCAAATCTTGTATGAAGAAAACTCTTAACCCATCTGCAGAATGATTAAACGTATTCATTCAGAAACAAAGGAGACTCTAAAGTCCTTCAAATATTATTTTATAACTTTTCTTCCTGGTATATTTGCACATTTGCAAATATCATAATTGTATCAAATAGAATAGACAGACATAAGAAATTAGTATTTTTAGTGAAAAATGTTTCATAATTACAAAGCATCATGCATCGTGCATCACTTGGGCAAAATTTTTCCCACAATAGCCCTGGGGAGTAGGAGATTTTGTTAGAGATAAGTAGATAAAAGCAGCATGAAGAAATGATTTCTACCAAGTCATATGACAAGTCATTAGCATAATTATATTTCTCTCTAAAAAATCTATGCTCTCAGGTCATTGTTTCATCTATCTCCTCTCTCAAATTAAAAGCCATATTTAGGCTGAGAGTGAAGAGGTCATAGATGCACAATGGTAAACTAATCCAACAGCTCTGATAGGAGAGGGTGTGATATTAGCAGAAATGAGTCATATCCTAGCTGGGGACTGACTACCTGTGTGTCGATGGGTATTTTACTTGAAATAGATGATTGCAGGTAGTTTTTCATGAATTTCTGGCATCTATGAAAAAGATTTGTCAAAACCCAGACTCTCTAAGGGAGTCAAATTGTCTCACAGCTCCCTTTGCACACCTGTATATTAGCCATGCTATCTTACTGCATTTTAATGGATTTACACCTTTGTTCTCTGCCTGCTTCCCCCACCCCAGCCCCTTGTGAGTGCTTCCCAAGAAGGAGCTACATCATCATTTTTTGTTTTTAATCCCCAGGGCTTAGCCTAATGATAAGCTTATAGTAGCACTTAATAAATATGCAGACCAAAGAACACAGTCTGGTTCACAGTCAGTATGATATAGCAGAAAGTGGTTCTATCCTGCACTTTGCCCTTGAGTAGCAGATTCAACCAAGAAATGTACTAATAAACCAAATTTCAGGTTATTCTTCTTAAAAAATGAATGGGTCACAAGGTAACTTGTAATAACATTTTCAGTTCTAAAGTTCTATGATTTTATATAAGTATAAGTATTGGAGCAGAAGGAAGTAGGTAGGTTTATGACAAACAAGGAAGAAATAAAACATAAAATACAACAATAAGCATGTATTAAACCCTGACTATGCACCAGATTCTGTACTAAGAAGGGTCTTTATGTTCATTTTCCCTTTTAATTCTTGAAGCAACCCTATGATCTAGGAACTATTGCTGTCCACATTTCACAAATGGAGAAACTGAGGTGCAGAGAGGTGAGTAACTTGGACAAGTTCACAGAGCTAGTCTGACTATGGAGTTTGTGCTTTTCAGTCACAAACCTATCTAGACTCTACATAATCACAGTCCCAGAAAGATGGCTATGTTTAACAGCAAACTGAAAATGGAGATTTAGCCCATAGTATGTACGTACTTATGATAGACTAATAACATGATTTATTTCTTATGAGAAAATCTAATTTGTGTAACTATATAATATCCTTCCCTTCCCTTTTTCCTGGACTTTTGGAGGGCATAAATATTTGATCCTCTAGTTCTTTTTACCACACTCACTGCATGCTGAGATATGGCTGAGTCTGTGTAGGGTTAGTCATCTCTAAGTAGGTCTGCAGCCAGGAATGGTGAGTTAAATATAATCCTTTCCATTAATACACAACTTTCATTTAAAATTACAAAGAGGGTTTGACACAACACAGCTTTCCTAAACTTTATTTGTGACAAATTTTATGTTGTCTTCAAATCATCGCAGCATTTATGGTTTCTTCCATTCCGTCAATCTACTGCTATTGCAAAGCCTAACTAACTTAGGTGTTGTAAAGGATACCAAGAAGGTCGTGGTCTCTGCCTTCCACAAACTTACTTCCTGCAATGGCTTGCACTTGAGTATGCACTCAACACATGAACGCTGGTTGAACAGGGAGATTATTCTGTAAAATGGCAGTGCTGGAACTCAAATATAGGGCTCTCTGTGGCTGAAGCTTGGACTCTTAGCAACTACACTATATCCAGCTTGCGAGGTGACAAGTTTATTGATATCAAGGACTGGATTATGTGCTTTGTTACAATGTCATATTACCATATATCAAGCAGAACTTAGTAAGTGTTGCTCATGATAGTATGGAATAAAGAGTCAAATTAAACAGAGGTATTAAAGAAAATATTCCCTTATGTGATGCACTGAGAAGAGCATAGCATCATTTGTGTGGTATTCTTGCAAAAAGCATGACTTGTGACTGGTCATGAGGAAACGTTAAGGATAGCCAGGTTGAAAGTCATTCTGAAGACCAGAAGTGTCCAACAGAACTTACTGCGGTGATGGCAATGTCTTTGAGCTGTGCTGTCAATGGGGTAGCCATAAGCCACATGTGGCAATTTAATACTTGAAATGTGGCTAGTGTGACTGAGAAGTGAAATTATTAATTTTATTTAATTTTAATGAATTTTAATTTAAATAACTACACGTGGCTAGTGGCTACCATGTTAAACTATCCAGCTATTGACCCTCCACTATCTGTTGAGAACATGAAAGACAGGGAAAGGATGAAGCCCTATACCCAGATTTGGAAGAGACTAAAGAGACATGATGACTAAATGCAGTGAGTTCCTGAATGCCATCCTGGACCAGAAGACAAAGGAGTCATTGTTGGGACAGTTTGCCATACTGAATACAGTATCTGCTTTGGACAGAAGTGTGGTATCGTTACTGATATCCTGATTTAAAGGCCTGTACAATGGTTATGTAGGAGAATGTCCCTGTTTTTGACAAGTTGGAATATTTAGGGATGATGGGGAATACTGTTTTCAGCTTGCCCTCAAATGGTTAAAAAATGACTAATGATGGGCTTCCCTGGTGGCGCAGTGGTTGAGAGTCCGCCTGCTGATGCAGGGAACACGGGTTCGTGCCCCGGTCGGGGGAGATCGCACATGCCGCAGAGCGGCTGGGCCCGTGAGCCATGGCCACTGAGCCTGCACATCCGGAGCCTGTGCTCTGCAACGGGAGAGGCCACAACAGTGAGAGGCCCGCGTACCACAAAAAAAAAAAAAAAAAAAAAAAAGACTAATGATAATGAAATATAATATATATGTGTATATATATGTAAATATATGTGTAGATGATATAAATGTATATGTATATGTGTGTAGATGATATAAATGTATAGGTACATACAGAGAGAGAGAGGGAGAGAATTCCTGAGGGAGGGAGAAAGAGAGAGATGGAACAAATACAATGAAATGTTAACAGTGAGAAATCTGGGTAAGGGGAATATGGGTGCTCTTTGAATTGTACTTCAAATTTGAAATAATTTCAAAATAGTTTAAAGAAGAATTAAAATTAATAAAAATCCTTTGGATATTTGCCTTTGTGTGGCTTTAATCAACATTCATTCATTCATTCATTCAGCTAGCACTTACTAAGTATCTAGTTTGTACAAAGCACTTTAAGGGACACCCACCTATGAGAGGTGATAAAACATATTCATAGCCACTACATTGAAATAATGTGAAAAAATTAAAAGAAAAGTGCAATATATACAAAATGAATTTATATTACCCAAAGAGTGGTTCTATATTACATACAAAGCTTATTTGGAGGATTTTTTTTTTTTTTTTTTTTTTTTTTTGTGGTACGCGGGCCTCTCACTGTTGTGGCCTCTCCCGTTGCGGAGCACAGGCTCCGGACGTGCAGGCTCAGCTGCCATGGCTCACGGGCCCAGCCGCTCCGCAGCATGTGGGATCTTCCCCGACCGGGGCACGAACCCATGTCCCCTGCATCAGCAGGCGGACTCTCAACCACTGCGCCACCAGGGAAGCCCTTATTTGGAGGATTTTTATCTTCGTCTCGAAGGATAGGAAAGATTTTTAAAAGTGAAGATGGTATAAGAGGTTACTCCTATCAGTAAAAATAGCCTCCCTAAAGAAACTTCAGGAACCTAAGCCAAAAATAGTGGTAAAGTTCAAATCCCTTCTATAGCAACCCCACAGGTAGTCATGCATCCTGAGCTTGAATACTTCCAGAGACAGAGAAATCATTACTCTATCTGAGGCAGCTCATTCTGTCATTAGACAGACTTGATGCTCAGAAAATTCCTTCTTATTCCATACCAAAGTCTGTCTACACATATCTCCCATCCTAACCCCGTTGGTCCTATTTCTTCCCTTTGGGGCTGTAAAGAACAAGTCTGATTCCCTTTCCTCTTGAGCGTGACAATTCTCTGCATATTTTAAAACAACTGACTCTTCTTTTCTCCAAACTAAATGTCATAAATTCCCACTTTTTTGGAGTCTCTTCATGATGTCATAGTTCTTGGAACAGGTAAAGACCTTTCTATATCTTTCTTAAAGTGTGATAAGCCTAAATAATCTCAACATTCTTTGTGTCATAGGCCCAGTAGCGAGAATGGTGGGACTGTTGGCTCCTGCTTTAAGAGAGGCATATGTCCACAAATGGACCCTGAGACATAGTTGCTTTGGGGGAAGCCACGGTATGCTGCTGACTCACATGGAGTGAATGGATAGCTAAAAGCTCCCTTGCTTGGGCTATCCCCCATATTATTGTAGGGGCTTGGTTTCTTAGGACCCAAGTGTGGATCTTACATTTTATCACGATTATATGGATTTTCTTAGAGTCCAATAATCACTCTAGTTTGTGGGAATCTTTTTGGGTCCTGGTTTGACATCCAAAATTTTTATATCCCTCCCAGCTTTATGTCATTTTTAATTGTAATGAGATTAATTGCTATGTGGTTATTATTAAAATTTAATCATAATAATTACTGTAAAATAAATTAGAAAATGATTTATGTTAAGAGATAAATGATGAAAGAAATTAACATACAGAATTATAAAAATGACTGAAAAGATATGGGTATGTACAGAGAGAGAGAAAGAGATAGAACATGTTGAAGAGATAATCATAAACTAAGCAATTTGTAAAATACAGGAGAACAGGAATTTTACCCATGTATCAAAAGTATTACTCCAGAGAGAGGCACAAGCATAATTATACCTGAATTCTAAGGCATTTAATAACAACATCTATTTTACATGAGTCCACTTGTTAAAATATTGGAACATGCCATCCAAAGTTGATGAGCTGGAGCTATTGTAAATAAGGTCTTAAATCTGCTGCCTAGGGACTTCACTGGTGGCACAGTGGTTAAGAATCCACCTGCCAATGCAGGGGACACGGGTTCGAGCCATGGTCCGGGAAGATCCCACATGCCATGGAGCAATTAAGCCCGTGTACCACAACTACTGAGCTTGTGCTCTAGAGCCTGCGAGCCACAACTACTGAGCCTGTGTGCCACAACTACTGAAGCCCGCACACCTAGAGCCTATGCTCTGCAACAAAGAGAAGCCACCACAATGAGAAGCCCGTGCACTGCAACAAAGAGTAGCCCCCCGCTCACCACAACTAGAGAAAGCCCCCACGCTGCAATGAAGACCCAACACAGCTAAAAAAAATCTCTGCCTAAAATTATCAGTATCCCTCCATCACCTAAAGAGAGAATCCATGGTATGATAGAAAATACTCTACATCTGGCCCAGGTCTTAACATTTTGCCACCCTTCTCTGCATGGAGAAATCAAACGTACATACACTAGATTCCAAATGTTAAGAGTGACTTGCAGTTCCCAGGATACATCAAACTCCACTTGCCTCCACACCTTTGCACGTGTTGTTCCTTCTGTCTGGGCACCCTTCCTTCCTTCTTGATAAAGCCTTGGCTTAAGGTTTAGTTAAGGCACCATTTTCTTTCAAAATATCTATGTTCCCTCCCCTCAGTCTCTATTTATTTGCCGTATCTATCTATTTTGCACATAGGTCTGACAGAGGATTTGTCTTCTTAAATTATAATTGCCTATTTGTCTCTCTTTATATGTCCCTGCAGGGAGGCTAACAGAGTCTCTGGCATCTGGTAGATGCTCAATCAATGTGTGTTGAATGAATGAAGGAAGGAATATAGAGTATCAGTCTGGAATCAGATTATTGTACGAGTTAGGAATCTTGGTTGCCAGTATGAGACACCAACTCAAGTTAGTTTAACTTTAAAAACATGGGAAGGGGAGGAAGAGGAGTGCCTCTCAGAGAATCCAGGAAAGGGAGGGAGGCCGGCCCCTGGAAGGTCTGAAACCAGGAACTGAAAGGCATCAGAACACTTATTCTCTTTTATGTCTACTTTTCTCAAATCATCTGCTTTTTTCCTTCTTTCAGGCTGCAGAATAGCTTTTTGCATTCCCTTAACAGTTCTTGCTATTTACATCTTAGACCTCCAGCTGCATGTCACACCTGGCTCAGAGTTACTTTATTCCAATTCCAAGTGTCTGAGGAGGAAGGTGATTGACCCAGGTTGAGGAAGGTATCACTTACTGTCCAATCAGTCAAGATCAGGAAGGAGGGGGTAACATGGTGCAAATCTGGCTGCTGGTAGGCGGCCCTGCCCTGTATGTTGAAGTAGGTAAGGGCATTCTCAGATAAGGGAACATGGCTCTAGAACAAAGTGGACACCCAGACATTGTCAGCTATCAGCTATGAAATCTGCCAAAGGCAGTGAATTGCTGCAAATAGGGAAGTTTTTGTTAACCACCTTGGATTTTAGAAAAAGGAATTCTTTGACAATTTTATGTTGAAATAGCAACAAAGTTGACTCTTTGTTAACCACAGCTGGTCTAGAGCAGGCCTATCTAAACCATCCACTCTCTAACTCAGATTATGATGAATTATGCATGGAGGAGTGTAGAACAGAAAGGTGTGTGCAAGTGGGAGAAGCATCCTGGGGTGGAATCTCTTGAAAATCTGCATTTTCTGTCCATTGATGATTCGTTCAGCATTTTCCCCTAAAGTTTTTCATTAAAAAAGATTCAACTAATATTTTTTGGATAGTATATTCGAAGAAGAGTGTGCAATTTATTTTACTGGCACATAGAATATGTGGAGAGAGAATCAGAACAGAAAAGTTCTGAAGTTAGTTTTGAGAGCTAAGTTAAGACTCTTTAGTTTATTTGAAAGAAATTTGGAAGTGCTGAAAATTGTTGATTGCAGAAATGTCATGATTAGAAGTATATTTTAAGATAACTATGACAGTGGTACAAAGAATGAAACAAATTGGAAGACTGTAAGAGGCTGTTGTATTTGGGCAGAAAGTATTAAAAACCTGCAACTACAAGGTAGCAGAAGAAATAGGAGTAAAGGGATGATTGTGGTATACCATGTATCTGAGTTGATACATTTAAGAATTTATGAAAAGTACGGCCTTTTCTCCGTATAATATTAGATAGTTCGTAGATCTCTTAAAGCCCATGATCCCGTGATAAGAACCTCTGGATTAGAGAGACATTGAAAGTTTAAAAAAAAAAAAAAAAAGGTAGAACTTTGAAAGAGATTGGATGTGGAGGTGAGGACATTTGAGTCAAACATGATGTGATGGTTTCAAGCCCTGATGACTCGAAAAGGTGTGTAGCCATAAACAGAAATGGGGAAGAAATTGGAAGTCAAATCAGTAAGTAAGTCTTAGCAAGTGAGGAAGTGTGGAGAAGACGATGTGCCTGGTTTTAAATATTTTTTCTCTAAGATTCTTGCGGGATGTGGGGTAGACACCTATATGTTTTGAGCATCTACTATTTCCCCAGTAGTTAATGTTTTTTAATTCACTGATCACTCAAACCCTAGGATAAAGTTCTAGGCATTTTCTTTATTTTACACGTGAAACTTTGAGACTATGTAAACTGATCAAGGTTATACAGGTCATTAAATAACAGAGCGCAGCTTTGAATCTAGGTGAGCTGGACTACAAACTGGTCGTCCTCTACTGCCCTGCAGTGCCTCCCTGCAGGTGGCTATAAAGGCCAGGCTAAAGCTTCAAATTGCCATTCGAGTCAGTGCCAAACAGTTCAGTGTTGAATTGTTCTGTAAAAGTTTTTTGTTTGTCTGGTCTCCACATAAATTCTTTAACAGTAGAGAGGGCATCATACATTTCTCTTGCCTCCTTTCACCACACCTCATGCAGTTCTGGACACAGAAGAAGCCTCACTGAATACTTAGATTGATCAGTGATTCTGATCCCTGGTGATAATTGCATAGCATCCTCACATTGAGGTTGTAATCCTCATGATTCATTCATTTGGAAGCCTCCTTCTCCTTGGCTACAGTAGCAGGTATAACATACCAGAGGAAGAAGGAACGTGTAGAAATAGTAGCAAAACAATCAGTTTCAATCCCCAACCTTACCACCTCCCAGCCTCTGAACCTTTGTCCTTTTCTGTGTCCTACAGAGGCATTATCAGAATGCTGAGGACAGTGCTTGGCCATGCTTGCTGGAGGCTGGTGGCCTCCCTATGCTATGTTATCAGTGCCCCCACCACAGATCTCCACCATTCTTTTCTGTAAAATTCATTAAATATCCCAGCCATGCCTGAGCTGCATTGTAACATTTGAGCCATCAACTCAAGTCCGCTGACCTCATGCCTCTGTCCAGAAGCAACTGGTGACTGCTACCTGAGGTAAGGAATTAGAGAAGTGATTTGCAGGATCATCTGACACACAAGAGAGGTTCTGAGGCCTGAGCATGCTCTTACAGGAATAATAGCAAGTTAAGATTATCACCTGGACCAATTTCCCCCCGCCCCATGATTTCCTAAAGGGTGTAATGCTACTATTATTAATAGCTACAATTTAATTGTCTTCTCTACTATTTTGGGAGCTTGCTAGGTGCTTTAAATATGTTGATTTATTTAAGACCAAAGCCAGTTTCCTCAAGAAGATGAATCTCTGGGTTACTGTAAAGTCTGTGCAATGAAACACAAAGGAATGCAAAGGAGGTAGGATAGAGGCCACCTCTCCAGCTTAGAGATGGAGCTGTTCAAAAGCCCCTTGATAATCCACACATCCCTGAAACTTTTTATTTTATGGGACCCAGGGCTCTGTGTTAACAACATCATCCAAAATAACTAGTACTGTATCTATCTTGTTTACTATCATATCCCCAGTACCTGAGATATATTAGTACTCATGTTGAATGTAAAAATAAATGAATCATTGAACAAATGATTACATGCAAGGTGTTCTTTATTTTTTTGCATTTTATTTATTTTTTTATACAGCAGGTTCTTATTAGTTGTCTATTTTATACATATTAGTGTATATATGTCAATCCCAATCTCCCAATTCATCCCCCCCACCCACTTTCCCCCCTTGGTGTCCATACCTTTGTTCTCTACATCTGTTTCTCAAGGTCTTTTGATATGTAGAAAATATGGGTGATATCCTAAGCTACTGATCTAATAGTAATGAAGAACAGTGACTTTTGCCCCAAAATGACATACTATCCAGTTTTCACATTGCCTGTATCCCATCACTACAGGGTGTCTGTTTCTAAATGCTAAATATCTCTCTACTAGCAAAGGTGTATTAGACTCTTGGCAATCATTAGAAACTTAGAGAGATTCTTGTTATCAAATCCCTGTCTGCCCAGACTGCTAGGTGAGACATGACTGCGGTCAGAGTTGAAAAGGAAAGGGGGAGATAGGCCTGTGATTCTATGATCCCAAGAAGAATCAAAGACAGATACTCTGCCTGTACTTTTCTTTTGTTATTAATTAAAGTAGGGCCCCAAGTTGTAGCTGGTCTTGGGAGACTCTAAAGACCTAGATGACATGAGTTGGCCCTCAAGAGGCAGAGCTGAAAGCATAACACTTTTCCACTGCTGAGGGATCTCAAGACAAGTGGGGGTGAGCTAAAAGGAACTGCCAAGAGCAGCCACGGGGCGTTCACCGTAAACTAGAGAAAATTAAAGATGGTTGATCAACTGCAATTCTCCTCCCCAATAAAGACAATGACAATTACCTGCTGAATAAGTTAGTGAAGACAGGGATAGAAAAATCATATGTATAATGATTTATTTGCAACTCTACTCATATTCCAATATCTTTAGTGGGTGGCAAGAAGTAAGTAGAGGCTGCAAAATACCTAAGATAGACATTGCTAACTGTTCCCCAAATTTTCATTTTCTTCTTATTTTTGGCCCATAGATAGACTAAATTTCTTAGCCTCTCTTGCATTAGTTCTCACAAACAGAATATGAATGGGATGCATATGTGCCAACTCAGGGTCAAAGCATTATAAGAAGTAGATGTGCTTCTCATTACTCTCTCTCTTATCTGAATTCAGCCAATCGAAAATGACAAAGCCCTAGAGGATGGCAGAACCATGATACTGAAGAAGCCTCGGTTCCTGAATTACCACATGGAGAAAGTCAGGTGCTGATAAGGAATACTGAGCTTGGACTGTTGATAAACAAGAAATAAGCTTTTGCTGTGTGGAGCCATTATTCAGTTTGGGTCTGTTTGTTACAACAGCCTAACTCATCTTAACTAATTCATGCCTCAAAATACATCCCCCAGCCTTTGAGTGAGCAAAGTTCAGGAGGAAGACAGGATCCCTTGATGAGGAAGGCCCAGCCTCTATGATTACATTTAACAGGATCGTACATGCTATGGAAGGGAGTCATCATCAACAAGAGACACTGTCATGTGATTTCACTTATATGAATCTAAAAAACAAAACAAACAAAGCAGAAACAGACTCACAGATACAAAATGGTGGTCACCAGAGGGACCGTCCCCTGAAAGGGGGTTTTGGGCAAAATAGGTAAAGAGGATGAAGAGGTACAAACTTCCAGTTGTAAAATAAGTAAGTCATGAGGATGTAATGTGCATAGGGAATATAGTCAATAATATTATGATAACTTTGTATGGTAAACAGATGGTTACTAGTTTTATTATGGTGATCAATTCATAACATATATAAATGTCAAATTACTATGTTGGGCACTTGAAACTAATATATTGGGTTGGCCAAAAAGTTCATTCAGTTAGTGACTACATTGTTCAATAAAGTTCTTTGTGAAAATGAAAAATACTTAAAACCGAACGAACTTTCTGGCCAATCCAATAATATTGTCTGTCAACTATATTTCAATTTGGAAGGAAGGAAAAAGAAGTAAGAATAACAAGGGCAAATCTCTTAACAACAGATTCTGATTTGAAGTCAAACTGCTCCTCACGTAGACAGGGGTGGCACCACCTGGGTTATTTATTTAATCATGATTCTATAGCACAATTCCAGGAAGCCAATTGGTTCATAATAAATACTGGAAAAATACCCAAGCTGAAAAAACAAGAGACATTATCTAAAGTAAACCCCCCCTTCCTAAGACTGACAATAAAGACCTCTTGCTGGTGTCATTAGGGTGTTGGGAGTAGGTGCAATGAAGGAAACACTCAGGGCAAGGTAAGAACATATAACAGGGGATGTAATGAAATGTACCAAAGCATAACTGTCCAAGGAAGAGCTGAAATACTGTGTCTAAGTCTACAAACCTGAGATTCAGACCCAAGAGTTTAAATGGAGAGCAAAATTATGGGGAGCTTTAGTATAGTCAAGCTACACCTTCCCGCCCACCTCATTGCTTCTAGCTCCTTGTTTAGATGGTAGAAAAGAAGAGGGTATTACATCAGGAAAATTCATTGTTAGCTGTGTGTCAACTTCCAGGCCATCCATGTATGTTACGTAGGGGTATCAAATTCCTTTAAATATCCAAAAAGATCAAATTCTATCTGTAAAACCTAGAAGGTAATTTGCCTTAGAGTTGTGGAATATGCTGCAACAGACTGGGCTTCCAGGAATTAGTAAAGTTATCACAACAAAATTATTATAACATCTAAGGAGCTGCTCCCAACTTGGGATTCCCAGAATCACAGCAATTCCCCAAAATCATGAACAGATGGGGGATCATTACTATTTTCAGAATTTCAGGAAGCCCTAATAGAACCTATATATTTATCGAAGACCATGTTGCATTAACTATTTAAAACACTTACGTTCATTGATTGGACTGGAAAGATATCATCTAGCATGACAGCAATGCTTGTTATCTTGTGTTGATCAGAAACCGTAGATTAACCATTTTAGATGTTTTAAATTAAAATATACTAGAAAAAATGTTAATTATTGTTAGACTAAGCCTTTTACATGGAGGTATTATTAAAAGAATAATAACAAAAGGGTCTTTTGTTGGGAAAAATGTAAACCAGAGTCAAAAGGATAGGACTGAGGCATTTACCCCTCACTTTAGATCCAAAGGAAATAAATGAATGCCCTCTGCAGAGACAACCCCGATCACCTCATTCTATTCATCTCTGAAATGGAGACAATAACTCTCTTGACGTCTGTCTTTATTATAGGCATTCTAAGATTTTGGTAAGAAAGCCTATTTAAGTATAGATATCAAGAGGTAAACAGGAAGGGTGGTAGGGAGAGGAGAGGGAAGGAGAACATGTGTGTATACTTATGTAACAATAAGAGACAGAACTATTACAGGTGTGCTCCTCTTCCACTGTGGAAATAAACAAAGACCACCCAAATGAGAACAAACAGGCTTTTATTCAGTGTGTGCTACATGCAAGGGATTCAGCCACCATCACTTAAGTTTGGTAGAGACTCAGGGCAGGCAGAGTAGTGGGAAAGTATTATAGGCAAAAAAATGAAAGGCTTGAGGTGTGCTCTGATTGAAGGCTGTTGGCACAGGGAGGCTAGAGGCAGACTAACTAGAAACAGGGCATCCTATGTGATTGTTCTGGGGAGCATATTTGACTTTCTCTCTCATTGGTCCTAAACTGGAAGCTGGAGGTGGGGGGACAAAAATTACAGAAGTTGACAGTCATTGGTAAGTCCCAAACTTTCTGGACTTGTTGCTACAGAAATTGCGGTTTGGTTTCCTGTACTGGTACCTGCAGAGGGTGTAGATCAGAATTGTATTATCATATGTGATCTGGACATTTTCCATTTGTATATTATCTCTTGCCCCTCTATTCCCAACACACACCCACACCAGGACCCAGTTTTAGGCCAGGGATTTCACTTTTTTCTCCTTTTTCCACCACCTCCTGTTTCTACCCCTTCCTGTCTTATGCCACCAGCCTTTTTAGTGCAATTCCCCCAGCCTACCTAGTTCCACACCTTGACCTTACCTGTAAACACTATCCTCATGTCAGGGCGGCTTAAGCCCCATTACCAGTCATTAAGTTTTCTTGGATAATGCTTGCTTCGAGTAGCTCCTGCTGCATTTAGAATTTCTGCCACATCATCAAACACTTGATTATAAAATGATTTTAATCGGTTTTCATTAATTTGTTCATGTTACTCTTATCTCCTCAACCAGATTATAAGTTTGAAAGCTGGTATCATAGCTTATGCTTTCTCTTATATTTCACAATACTTTGCACTGTTGAGTACATGTGGTAAATTCTCAGTAGGTAATTGCTAATTGAATATTTTCTATACACACTATTCAACTGAAGGGGTTAAGGGGAACTGACTCATATTTTTATCCATCACCATTCCAGATGCTGATTTCAGCCTCAATCATCCCAACTTTCTTGCACCTGGAAGATTTTGCACACTAAAGTTCAAGGACCCAGCAGAAGGGCTTCTCTCCCATCAAGTGAAAGGAGAAAAGTCTCTAGTGATTTTTTTCATCTTATGAGCCTTGTATAGCAGTGAACCTTCTAAACAATTCATGAGGTACATATTGGGTTTTTCAACAATAGGGATGTGGGGGTCCAGAGGTCAGAAGGAAATAAAAGAAAAGGCAAATGTCTTCCTGAATATGTGGCAGAAGAAATGGAAATTTATGTGAAGAGCTGAATGAGTACAGGTTGAGTATGAACATTTTGTTAATGAGAATTCTTGACATAGTTCTGAGAGGACTTCAAATAAATTCTGAATAGCAGCTGGAGTAGAATTAAAAAAAGAAAAGAAGTTGTAAATATCTTCTCATCCAAAACCCAAACAAGGATATATATGCTACATATTTGGTGTGTAGACAATCCGGCTCTGTGTGTGTGCATAATAGTCTATTCATTGGTGCAGCTCTTTCTAGCTGGTGGAGAACCAGTGGTGTGCTGGAGTGGCTCATACCAGCTCGAGAGAGCCAACTGTTCGATTTTCAGAACTTTTGCTGGCCAATTATTAAATCATTGATGGCTTGAAATCAGCCAAGTTGTAAATACACCATGGAAGCTAGCAAACTACAAATCAGGGCTTTTCTCTTCCAAGAGACTAGAGGTAGAAGAGTTGGATCATCCATCTTCCTTTCCAGGGAGCACCATTAGGAAAGGATGGGGGTGATCTGACAAATCCTACATTTTCTCACTTCCATAAAGAGTACCCTAGAGTCAGAAGTATACAGTGTTAGAGTTGGATGAGACCTTAGAGGTCCAGAAGTGAGAAGTGACTTGCCCAATATCATGTAGCTGGCCTGATCACACAGGGAATCTGAGGAAACACCCAGTTTTCTTATCCTCACTCATTACTTTCTGGAAATGCATGTAGTGCCTGATTATTCAGGATGGTATATTTTCTTCTCTTCTTCCTCTCACATCAAGGAAAGCTCCTACTGGTAAAGTCAGATCACTCTCTTGTGTCACAGCCCAGCTCATAAAATGCTATTAAGTGAATTACTGATGACCTAATTCCCAGCTACAGGACACATTCCATTAGAGGCAGGCTGGCTGCCAAGTAGTGTCAGCGGTGACTGGATGGCAGGAGTGATTGAAACCATCCTGCCTTGGATGGCTGCGCCTCAGAGAGTGCAGTTCCTGGTGGGGAGGAGGTGCTCCTTTTCCCCAACATCAGTCCTAGGTCTTTTCCTGGGAATTAAATTTCTCAGCTTCAGAGAGAACTTTCTTGAAATACCAAGGATCACCATTACAACTAAGGTAGTGCTTCCCCTATCATAACTATCTAGAACCATCAGCAGATTTAACCACTGTCATACATAGTACCAACCTGCAAATATTGTTTTGCCATCCACATCATTCCTTCTTTCTCGCTTGTCCTTACTGTCAGGCTGTCTATCCTTCTACTTTTATATGTTTCATTTTCTCAAAGCACAATGAGTTCTTAGTTTTGTGATATGGTGGGGAAGAGTAGAAACAATATGTTCTATCTTTAACTTACCTCAGTACTCCACACATAAGAGTTGGGTAAGCTACAAAGCAACATAATAAATGTAAAAATGTTGTTAGAAGTTAAAGGAAAAATGGGAAAGTATTTAAATTTCAAAGGAACTTTGGATTCAGTTGTTAGCCTTTATAAGTGTGGGAAATGATATAGCAGAACTAACACTGGACCAGGCATCAGGAAACCCGGGTGCTAATGTTGGCTTCATGTCTAATCAATTCTGATATTAGATAAGTCATTCATCTCCTCTTGACTCTTACTTCCTCATCTGTGAAATGGACAAGTAGACTGAATGATCACCAGATCCTTTCTAACTCTGAAATTTCCATCTTTAAATCAAGATGAGAGTAAATTGGAAGATTCACTCATTCATTATTCATATCCTAACCTATTCATTAAATCCTTAAGACACCCCATTCTACTTTTAGCTTTTTCCCTTAATCTCTTCTTTCTCCACCTTTTCCCCTCCTCATCTTTTTATTATTTATGACTCATGTTTTCCTTTATGATTATTATTTTGTCTCCAGTACGTCTGCTTCTAGCTCTCAGTGGTATCAAGTGGGCCCTCCTTAAACTACCAAACTCCTTTCTAGGAACTGTCAGGCCACATTCCACCACCACCAAAATGTCCGTATAAGTGCATTTCACTATGTTAAGATGAATGAGGCGTCCATGTGCCTGTGGGTGTTTATTTGAAGTGAAGAAGGCAGAGGGTTTTATCAATTACACAGAAGCTTGGCAGAGTGGCCTTAAAGGAAGTAAACTAGGAGTCCAAAGATTCTGTGGTAAACCATGTAACTGAGAATGAAAAAATAAAAAGAGTAAAAACAAGTAGACTCTTGTCATTCTGTGCTTTTACTTTTTTTTCTCTTTTTAATCTAAAAATTGCTAATATTCTGCTACATGCCAGAGCTCTGGGGAGATGTTTTTATTATAGGTACGCTCCTTAATCAACTGAGAATAGGACCTAGAAAACAAACTCTTAGCAACCAATATCTCAATGACACAGAAACTATGACTAGTTTGAGCACATATGGCTTTTTCTCTCCTTTCTAAGAAATAACCAGCCTCCTTTAATCCCATTAACTTCTGATATCTTCCATCCGAAGGCTTACAGCGAAAAATCACAGCTTTTGGCTTCCTTGTCCTTTAATGTATTTCTGAATTTTTCCTAATTTTAGAATGAAAACTAGAAGGCTCATGACTGAACAATATGCACTAAACTCAGACCATAATTTCAAAAATTTCTCCAGCATTTGTGATGTTATTACTTATCTCTTCATTCCTACATACCATGACTCTGAGAAGGAGCTCCAACTGGCACAAATTCCTCCTTTATTTCAGTCCGATCTCAACTAAACAAGTTTCTTAATGCCCTTCATATTCATATAGTTCTTACTCAGCCTGAACCCATACGTATACTAAAGCTTTCTTTCTCACAGTTCTAGCCTCTGGGTCTATTTTAAAATTAAACCATTAAACCTTCTGAACCTCTGATACCAAAATATTGTGGTTTAGTGAATGATAAAAATGAAATAGAGGCTAAGCTAGGACCAACAAAAAGTCCCCTATAAATCCCAGCAATAGAAATAGTAAGTCATCAGAGAGGAGAAAAATGTGGAAAATTAGCCCACTATGTCACTTGACAATTTTGCAGACTTGGCATTTTATATCAGGCAATTTGTAAAACTTCTTTTTCTATTCTATCCCTACAGAAGTTTTCCCTGTATTTCTCTCTTCTGTGTATATTATAAAAGGCTAGACCTCAGAGGCATTTAATATAAATTGCTCTTTTCTTTCCTTATTATAATTAATTTCACCTTCCCTAGACTTCCCATGGTATTGATTACCTGCTGCCTGGCACTATTGGTCATTTGTAAGCGTATCTGTCACCCCAGTCAGAGTGTATGCCCCTTGATGGGCATATCTCACTCACTCTGCACCCACTGGGCTCATAGTAGACCTCAGAAAGTGTTTATTAAATTGAATTGCTTTCTCTTTGTAAGACTGGCAGGCACTCTGGTGGCTTATAATGGCTTCTTCTTTTTTCAAACACTCCCTTTCTTGGTGCAAACTCCACGTGACCCACAGTTATCTAGGGCAGTAAGTAATGTTTAAGTGATTATAGCAGAAAGCTGAGATTCCACCAGCGCTCTGGGAGTTGCAGCCAGAGATCAGCAGAGCCACCTGCTTAATATTTTAAAGAAGCGGCATGGTCCTTTCGTAAAGGTTTCTGCCATGGATCCCCTCTGAGGATTTATCACTCAGCCACATTTAACATTCAGTAGGTCAGACCTTTATTCAAGATGACATCATCTGAGCCCTTGTGCAATTCAATCTTAGCATATATTCTGCCCAACCACCAACTCTTCCTCCTCCCCCAACCTTTCACTAGGGATTCAGCCAATAAATAGCAGGTAATCCAGAGCCCAAAGCTTTTTAGTTAGTAACATTGTAGGGGGAAGGGTGGAGAGTGAAAGATAATGGTGTGGCCCCTCCTAGAGCAGCAGTGAACCTTTAAGACTCAGGGACTCTAGGCAGAGTGAAGTCTCGCTTGCTTCAAGGAAATGAAACTGAGCAGCACTATCAGCCCAGAGCCCAGACAAGGACGGGGGTTCCCAGGTGCCTGGGTAATTCTGTCCCTTACAACCTGAAATCAGGAATGAGTCTTTAGAAGATATTTCTCATGCGTGAAATAAACACCCCTCTGCCCCCTGCTGCTTTCGCTTTGATTTCTTCTGCAAGCGTGAGGTGACTCAGTAACGGGATTTTTCTTTTTCCCATTTGAGTCCATGAACACCCACATACTCACCTCCACCATCTTCCCTACTCAGGTTTCCTCCCTTCTTCTTTTGCGTCCCCTTCCCCCACTTTGCCTCTGTTTAAATACAAACGCTCACGTTTCCCTCCTGCTCGGGAGCCGCCAGTGACATCAAGCAAGACCGCCTGGAGGGGTGGGATGGGGAGGGTGGGAGGGAGGGAGATGCATGAGGGAAGGGATGTGGGAACAGATGTATATGTATGACTGATTCACTTTGTTATAAAGCAGAAACTAATTAAAAAAAAAAAAAAAGGTCTCCATGGAAACCAGGAGGTGCATACCGCAGCCCCAGTAAGGAATGCCGTAGAGGCTTGGCAGGGTCTGGGGGAGCTGCAAGGAGACCCTCTATATATTACGGTGAACCTGGTGAGGAATAAATTGCATTCAGGCATAGGGTATAAGATGAGGTAGAAACAGAAAGGGCTAAGAGCTGAGATTCTCTCTCAATTTTGGTTTCAGCCTAGAAACCCTCAAAGGAGAAAACAGTCCAAGAAATCCCAGGGTCCCCCCACTGGTCAATTTCTTATGTACCCGGAAGAGCTCAGCCTAGTGTGGAGATTATTTAGGGGAGTCAGTCTCTGTGTTTAATTACAGTGAAGCAGCTGCCACACCCTACTCAAGCACTTAAAATGAAGGCACTTAAAATGGAAGGGAGCCAAGACCCCTGCACTCCTCCAGTGTGCCTGGATATTCTACATATACTCACTCATCTTATCCTCAGGAAGGTGGCATCATGACCCCTATTTTATAGACAAGGGAACTGGCTCAGAGAGGTTACTCTTTGAAGTTGATAGTTATGAAGGACAGAAATTTGAACCCAGGTCTGTGATCATCAAAGTCTAGATTCTTCTCCAGTTATAGTCTAAACTTCCTGGCCTCATATGATCATTCATAAAGAATTTACCGTACGTGAATGTCTCTCACTTCTTCACTGGATAGACGAAGGTCGTGACAACTGTTCACCAAGAGATGAGTGGACATGCAAGAAAACTGGGTTGCATCTGTGAAGCTCTAGAAGTGACTGAGTTCGGGACAGCTGCAATGGTGTTACCTGTTCAGGACAGTGCCAAGAGAGGGTCTGATGGTGCAGACCTTCGGAGAAGCTCTTGGCATAATGTATGTGAGAAGGTGGTGGATAGTTATTCTGTCCATAGCTTCGCACCTTATGTAAAGTCTTGGAGAAAACTGGACCTCCAGAGTAGCTGTGAAACCGAGTGGGACCCTGTGCGATCCTCTCAGATACATGAGTCTCCCCCTCACCCCCCCAATGTGCCCCATCTCTTGAAGTGAAGGGCTTTGCTTCAGGCTTCCCCTGAGTCTCAAAAGGTTGGCTCAAGAGTTAATGACCAAGAAAATGTGAACAAGTGATAAGAAACAATAGCTGTGGTGCCAGGAAACTGGTAACAATTTAAACAATAGATCAGCCATATAGCAGAGTCACAGGACATTTAGTTCCTCCCTGAAAGACACAGATAGCAATGTCTGATGCACATTCCTAAGTTGTTTTACAGAAATCAGACTCCCACCAGATGGAAACTGCTGACCATAAGCATGTAGACCTGAGGCTGTTTGGGACCAGCAGGATGATGATGTTCAGTCCCGAAATATCATCCTGTCACCTCACCACCAGCCAATCAGAAGAACGTCCATGAGGTGATCAAGCACCCTGCAGCCCACATCCCTAATGTTGCCTTCTTTAAAAGCCCTTCCCTGAAAGCAATTGAAGAGTTTGGGTCTTTTGAGCATGAGCTTCCCATTCATTTTGCTTGGGGCCCTGCAATAAATGCCATCCGTTCTTTCTCCCCCACCTGGTGTCAGCAGATTGGCTTTGGTGTGTGTCGGGTCAGTGGACCCAAGTCCAGGTTAGGTAACAGCTATATCTTGCTGTATCTCTACTTCCCCTTCTCTTGTTTGAGATAACACATCCCAATTCTCCTTTGGTTCTTTTCTTTAGTATATTAAGGGTCCTTTTATTAGTTTCCTAGTGCTGCTGTAACAAATTACCACAAATTTGTTGGCTTAAAACAACATAAATTTATTAGTGTACAGTTCTGGACCTCAGAAGTCTTACTGCAATAAAATCAAGGTATTGACAGTGCTCTATTCCTTCTGGAGGCTCTAAAGGGAGAACCCATTCCTTGCCTTTTCTAGCTGTTAGAGGCTGCCCACATTCCTTGGCTATTTCCTCTTCAAAACCAGCATTAGCATCACTCCCACCTCTATTGTCACAATTCTTCCTCTGGCTCTGACCCTACTGCCTTCTTTTAACCTTTGTGATTAATTGGGCCACCTGGATAATCCAGGATAATTTCTCCATCTCAAGAACTTTAATTTAATCATAACTTAAAGTTTCTTTTGTCATCTAAGGTAATATATTCGCGAGTCTGGATATTAGGATAGGAATGTCTTTTGGGGGGGCATTATTTGGTTTACCACAACTGTATGTCTTATATCTTAAAAATGATGATACTTTTTCAACATTTTTTTACTCTTAATTTATCACCCAATTGGTCGCTTTCCCATAATAGTCTAGGTTTTGTTTTGTTTTTTACAAAAACTAGTTCATACTTGCTATCTTTATTTCTTCACCTACCATTTACATAGCTCTCTGCTACTACTGGCCTCTGTTCCCTTCCCCTTCATGATACAAAAACTGTCCTGTCCAAATTCAAAATTACCTTAAGTTACCCATTTTAGTTGACATTTACCAGTCTTTTTTTTTTTTTTTTTTTTTTTTCTGTGGTACGCTGGCCTCTCACTGTTGTGGCCTCTCCCGTTGCGGAGCACAGGCTCCGGACATGCAGGCCCAGTGGCCATGGCTCACGGGCCCAGCCGTTCCGCGGCATGTGGGATCCTCCCGGACTGGGGCACGAACCCGTGTCCCCTGAATCGGCAGGCGGACTCTCAACCACTGCGCCACCAGGGAAGCCCTACCAGTCTATTCTTAAGTGTACTTGACAACAGCCTTTGACTTTGTTGAATATTTTCTTCTTCATGAAACCATGTCTTCTACTGGATACTAAGAAAACACTCCTTTTTCCTCCATTCTCTTCCTACATCTTTGACTTCTACTCAGTCCTTTTTGTGGACTTCTTGTCATCTGCCCGTCTTTAAACACTAGTGTCTTCTAGAGCTTTGCTACTCAATATGTGGTCTCATACCTGCAGAATAAGCATCACCTAGTAGCTTTTTAGAAATTATATCAGGCCCACTCCAAAGCTACTGAATCAAATTTTGTATTTTAATAAGATCTACGGATGACTTGTACACACACTAAAGCTTGAGAAACACCAGTCTAGAATTTTGTATTCAGTCTTTTAATATGCTCTGTAGAAGAGCTGACCTACTACTCCATCTCTAGCCACAAGCCCCATATTCATATTTTCAGCCTGTATCACTCCTTGTATATAGAGCTATCTATCAGACATCTTTCTCTACACATTCCACAGACATTTCAAACTCACTCCATTCAAAAGTAACTCATCATCTCCAACCCCCCAGTTCCCTGTTTTGGTGAACAACAACTTCTTCACCCAAGTACTCAAGCCATAAAACCGCTTCCTTTCCTCATCCCCACATTCACATAGTCATCTTGCCATGTCAATTTGCAGAAATATCTTCTCACATCTCCAACCCCCTACCACTGATATAGGTCATGATTGTATCATCTATTACTTCTTAACTGGTCTCCCTGTCTGCAATCATACCAGAGCCCCTTGACTACTACCATTCCAAAGTTTGAGAGGTTTCTGAGACACACACACACACACAGGCTTGTACACATACACACCAAACACACACACACACGCACACACACAACTTGATAAAAGCACTCTCTGGTTTTAAAACTTCCCTATCATATACAGAATAATGTCCCAGCTCTTTAGCATGATGACAAAGCCTTCCTTGATTTGTCTCTTTCTCACCAGTGTCCCCTCCCTGCACAAATATTATGGACTATTGGTATCACATAGCTTCATCCTTCTTTAGCTTGTATAATTTCTGCTCTCCTCAACATTTTTCAACTGATAAATTTTTACAAAAATCCTTGACACCATATCTTGTCCCCTGACTCTGGTGTCTCCTTACCCCAAGTAAAGAGGAGTGTTATCTCCTTTATATATACTTTTACTTTTTTATATAGACATATACTTCTCTGATGATTATAACACTTGTCACAATATTTTGAAACTATAACTGCCTTAATATATTGAAAGCTCACTAAGATGGTGATTTTTTATAATTATTTATCTCTATATCTTTACCACTTAGCATAGTCCTTAGCACATAATAGGCACTCAATAAATGTTTTATGAATTAACTGATCAAATAAATAGTCAGTTGATCAACTGATTAAACAGCAGCCCCCAGGTCTTAGATTACAGTGGTGTAAAGATAGGGATCCCTGGACACTTTCAGCCCACTCAGTACTCCACTAGCAACTTAAATTGGAAGGTATATTTAAGCCAATGCTTTTAAGGGTGCCTGGATACCCCCCAAAAATACCACAGTGTAATTATACTTTCTCTGGTTTTTGGATTATCTCCTGAATTAGCTGGAAGACTAAAAGACTTAAATATTAATCAGACTGCTGCAACACGATTGTAATTCACCTGCTTGACTTTACATGTAAAAATGTTTGAAATGTAAGAGTGTGGTTGATTTATAGTTACATATTTTTAAGAAACTGGTGGGTTTCTTTTGTTTGGTATCCTAGTCACTGAATGCCTAGTCACACTCTGTAGGAATGTGCTGCTTGCTGCATCAATAAAGAGGGCCCCTCTTTATGGCTATTTCTCTGGATCAGGAGTACATTCCCTAGTCCTTGAAGCTACCATAGCCTCTGTTGAGACTTGCTGAAGAAAGATGCTATTCCTCCCATGGCTGGACAAGGAAGGTCTTTGCTTCTGAGGGGAGCTTCTGGCTGCCATGGCGACTCCCAGTTTTTTCTCCACTTTATTTGTATGCTATTCTACCAGGAGAGGTGGAAAGCTGTCATCTTTTTCTCTTTTCCTCTCCCCCTCCCTTTCCTTCTCCACTGGGGCTAGGATGGAGAGGCTAGCACTAAGTCCTACTTGTGATTTTCCACACCTTGTGAGACTTGGTGCAAGTTCCCCTGATAGAAACAAAACTCACCTGGATTCTAGTTCTTATCTCTGGAGTGACATTATTAATCCTTAATCAGAAAACAAACAATCCTAGCCATGGCTTCTCTATTCTCTGTAGAGTCAAAATGCAGAGTGGGAAGAAACAGAGGCTAGGTTACAGTTGAGAGAAATTAACTAGGCAAAAACCAGGTACTAGGGTGAGCTGACAGGTATGCATAACCATTTCAATTCAGAATTGGTGGAGTTGTAGAAGATTCTCAAACATGCCTGCTATTAGAACACATGTCAGGGGCTTTTAGGAACACAGATACCCTGTCCCATACTGCACTAGAATCAAACAGGTGGCCCTGCTGCATGGTCAGCACCAGGAAAACCAGAGCAGAACATGAAAATAAGATGCTTGGAATAAAATTCTGTAAGGGATAAAAGCCAAATCAAGGACTTTTTATAGGAGCAAAAGGCTGGTAGGAAAAGCTGAACTAAGGTGTCAGGACAGGGAAAAAAAGGAATGGATGGTTGTACCATATGGTAAAATCAAGGTCTAAGCAGCCAGAAGTAAAATAAAAGTGGATGAGGCACCCACATGGGGTTGGGATATAAATATTGGTGTTGTACATACCCTCTACCCCAATCCTTAGGCCTGGTTACCCTTCTCTGGGCTTCTGCAGAGCTTTTTGGGTTTTTTTTTAAACATCTTTTTTGGAGTATAATTGCTTTACAATGGTGTGTTAGTTTCTGCTTTATAACAAAGTGAATCAGCTATACATAAACATATATCTCCATATCTCTTCCTTCTTGTGTCTCCCTCCCACCTTCCCTATCCCACCCCTCTAGGTGTTCACAATGTACCAAGATGATCTTCCTGTGCTATGCGGCTGCTTCCCACTAGCTAACTATTTTACATTTGGTAGTGTATATAAGTCCATGCCACTCTCTCACTTCATCCCAGCTTACCCTTCTCCCTCCCTGTGTCCTCAAGTCCATTCTCTATGTCTTCTTCAGAGTTTTTAATTGTATTATTAGTCACTATTACTGTTACTATGTAGTATTATTTACTACTTTTTGAATTATAATTTACCCATTTACGTGTTTAAATCCCAAGGGCCTAGTACTTCCTTACGAAGAAAAGATGCTCAAAAGAAAACGTTGAATGAGTTACTCAAGAACCAATATTTATGGTACTGTACATGATATTGTGGTCAAGGCCAGAGGGTCAAAAACATTCTCTGAGAAGGACAAAGCTCTAACTCTACCCTGGACAGGTGGGAATGAGATGACGTCATACATTCTTAACAAAACCAGTGCATCCACTTCTGGGAGATATCGACTAGACTGGATTGCTGTTTTGGACCTAAAATCAGTGTTGACTTTCCTCCATTCTATCCAGAAGCACAGTAGCAACTGGAGGTATAAATGGGTTGATGGTTTGATAGTAAATAATGTACAATTCTTTTCCTAGTTTTCTATTCAATCATTGAACAAAACTATTATTTGAGCAAGGAACTGTGCTTGGGGATACAGTGATAATTGTGTTTGTGTGTGTTGTGGGTATACTGTGGTTTTACAACCTTATTTTTTTAAAGAAAGGTGTCATATATGATACATATAAACACGGATACTTACAGATATTAATTTGTGATAAATTATATGTCATAATTTAAATTATAACTACTTAGGAGGTACTATATGTCAAGAACTGTGAATGATCCAAGATTTTGCCCAACTTGCAAGCTAGCGAATTAGCCTGCCATAGTTTTATGAATGCTGGCAGAAGATATGAGACTTCTGGGTTAGAGACAAAGAATTTTATTACTCACAGCACAGCAAGTAGCATGAGATTTATGTTTGTGCCAGTTCCCTGTGTCCTCTAAGACCCCCAAAGGTGACACAGGTAGGCATAGATAAGTGCTGTGGAGTGGACACAGTTGTTTTTGTCACAGCTGAGGAATCCTGAGCTTAGGAAGCTCCAGTATTTTATAGTGGGTGGCAAGCAAACCCACCCAACCTTTACCCTGGAGGAAGACATTATCTTTATTATACTGGACAGCAAACAAGCCTTCTCTCTCCTCTGGAACAAGATACTATCTCTATCTTCCAAGGTGGTTTGGTATATACATCCTTGAAAAGACAGTTTAGAACAAAAAATTGTCAGTGCTTCTGCTCACAAGTTGTGCAGAAACACAGGGGATTCATGGAGAACTGTCTCCCAGTAGTATAATGGTACTAGTTAGTGTTCGGATGGATATATAAAGAAGAGGGAGATAAAAAGGAGGAGTAAATTGACAAAAGCAGATACTGAAAAATGAAGCCAACACAGAATATATCCTAGGTCTAATTAAGAGCAGAGCTAGAGAAAAGTAGGTAGAAAGGTTGACATATGCTTGAATCATGGAGAGAGTATAACTCAAAGGATTTGAGTGAGGAATAGAGAATCTAAGGAGCTTCTCAGGGAATATAGAGGTCATCAAAAGAGCATCTCCAGGTTGCAGTGCCAGCTTGAAAGGACCTTTTTCCTTCTCATGTTGCTAAGAAACAGTACCTAGGAAATCTGGGAGTAAAATAGGATAAAGGTAAAAAGAAAAGCCAACTTTATCTATGTAGCTATTACAAAGATATATACTAAAACTGCCACACTCTTCTTGTAATGTATTGACTTAACAGTAAATCGGGTTGGTGGATGTTCACCACTGCCCCAGCTTTTTGGAGAAGTCTCAAGCTGGTTCCTTTTAATCCTACCCAGTATGAGGACCCAGGTTCTTTCCTCTCTACATCATCACAGCCCTCCTGTTTCAGGGGCTAATGAGTGTCTTAGGCTCTTGGAAGTGGGGAGGGATTGCTATATTACAGTAATTACTTATAAACAACTCAAAAACCATATAGGGGTTTAATTCAATACATTTGCTCTCTCATTCACAAAATCCATTCCTAGTATTCCTGATCAGGTGGTATATTAGTCAGCTTTGCTGCATTCACAAATGACCCCCAAATCTTAGTGGCTTTCAACAACAGAGCACCTTATAATTGGTGGCTGCAGTTCAGCTGCAGATGCTTGTGTCTCTGCTTGATTCCATTTGGCTCTGCTCCATGTGTCTTTTTATTCCTTGAACCCAAGCTAAAGAAGAGACCTCTGAGTGGGATGGGCCATTTCATGGAAGGAGGCAGAAGCAAAAGAACTGGCAGACACTCACAATGTCTCCTAGGGCTTCTGGAAGGTAGTAGCATATACCAGGTATGCTCACATTCCTGTACGTCAAGTATATCACACAGCTGAGTTTAATAGCAATAGGCAGCAGTTCTTACAAGGAAGTGAAAGTACTCATAAACCATAATATAGTTTACGATGAGAAGTTTTCTTGGGAATATTTTTCACTGTCACTCAGGGATCTTTCCTCCATCTTGGGGTAGCACCACTGTCTAGGGTCTCTCTGAGACGGAGGGAAAAGTAACTGGCAGGAAACCTGCTAGAAAGCAATAGTCAAGAGATGTGTATATGGGGATGGGAGGTCTCTAATCCAAAAGCGAGTTCACAAAAAGACATCAAGGGAGGGAAGTGGTGCAGGTCAAAGACATGGCTTAGCAGTTGCTGACCGAGATGGTGGTGCCCTGTGTGTTGGGTCATTCAGGACACTCAGAGGAGTCTCCCTGAAAATCAGACAGGGAAGAGGTACCAACAATTTGTTTTTCTATCCCTAGCAGTTCACTGGCTGCCCCAGGCAAAGATGAGTAGACAGATTCTCTTTCCTTTTGACCTAGCCATCCTGCAGGGATCACCTAGGTGGTGTATTCCTGAAGCTAAGCATTCTGGTTCCCTCAACTGCTCGGGCAGCTACACCTGTTTCCCTCACTTTGTAATCATGTGTAGTTCTGCTCTTAAATAAGCTTTTTTATCTTTATATTCACTATAAGGCTCGAGTGCCACAGGGGAAGTAGAAAACTAAGGAAATGCAATGAACCAGGGAATCATCTTTGTTGAAGAAAGAACTTCCTTTTTATCCTTGGGTAGAGGCAACAGAAAAGTGAGATTGAGAGCAAGCAATGGGCAGAATGCAAGGTTACTCTTGCCCTCGCCTGGAGTACTGTGTCCTGATTCATCACTTGGGTAAATAAGAGTGCTGTGTATCTGGATTAAGATTCAAATATGCAACAGGACCATGTGGAAATCCTGTGCTCACCAGTATTCCTGTTTTATGTGTCCCCCAGTCCCCACCCAACTTCCAATCTCCCATGACTATATTCCAGATATACAGAGATTATTCGTCTATTTATTTGTTTAATAACCTCGCTTCAACATCTCAGCTTTTTTTTTTTTTTTTTTTTTTTTTTTGCGGTATGCGGGCCTCTCACTGTTGTGGCCTCTCCCGTTGCGGAGCACAGGCTCCGGATGCGCAGGCTCAGCGGCCATGGCTCACGGGCCCAGCTGCTCCGCAGCATGTGGGATCTTCCCAGACCGGGGCACGAACCCGCGTCCCCTGCATCGGCAGGCGGACTCTCAACCACTGCGCCACCAGGGAAGCCCCCAACATCTCAGCTTTAAATTGAGAGCCCAAAGATGTTTAAATCGCCCCATTATTCTAGTTAAACTCCAGAGCTTGCTTTCAGGATCCATGGGGACCTGGCACTTTAGTTGAAATTACACGTGCACATTAATGAAAAGAAGAATGCCATGATGACTAAAAGTTTGCTCATCATGTTCCCTCAATTCTTTATACCTTTTCTCCAAAAAATTGCTCTGTTGATTCCTCGACTATTTAAATGTCATTACCATTCTAGCCACAAGTGAGTTTTTGCCATTTTGAATGAACAGTTGGCTTGCGTGCCCAAAACAGGAGGAGAGGTGTCAAAAAAGTGCTCCTTGAGAGTGACAGAGAACATCGGAGGTCATAGTATGTGAGACCATTTGAGTCATTTTTGTGAAAGACTTGGAAGCTGCAGCTGTATCTCTCCTGCAAAGGATAAACTCCCAAGTGTCAGTGGCTTCATCAAATGACATATGAAACCCAAATGTCTGGCGGGAGGGAGTGTTCTTGCTGGTCAGCCACCTCATGAGTAGATCATTTACACACGCAGACCCTATCTATTTTGGGGCACCTCCTTCTTCTAAAGGCTCAGATTCCTCTCCACTCAGGCTGTGAATGAGGAAAGAGACTGTAGTGGATGATGAGCCAGGCCTGGCAAATGGCATGAATAACTTCAGCCCATATTCCATTGGCCAGAACTCACCACATGACCCCATTAATTGGAGATGGAGGAAGGGTGGGTAATGTAATATAGCCAAATGCTGAGTCAGAAAGATCAGGACAGGAATTTAATGAATAACCACGCAGTTTTTGCAACAGGCTAGTCCTGAAATTAAGAATGCAGTTAAAGCCTCCTGACTTTTTTTTTTTTTTTTTTTTTTTGCGGTCCGTGGGCCTCTCACTGCTGTGGCCTCTCCCATTGCGGAGCACAGGCTCCGGATGCACAGGCTCAGCGGCCATGGCTCACGGGCCCAGCTGCTCCGCGGCATGTGGCATCTTCCCGGACCGGGGTACGAACCCGTGTCCCCTGCATCGGCAGGCGGACTCTCAACCACTGCGCCACCAGGGAAGCCCAAGCCTCCTCACTTTGCATCCTCAGTGTTCACAAATTATTGCTGAACACTTTTCCTCTGTCTTTCTGGGTGATGCTGCTGCTTCAGAAGCCGCTGCAATGCTTAGGAACCCTGCCAGCCAGGCCTCCCTCCCACTCAGCTACCCCCAGCCCCACCCTCTGCTCCACATGGTGAAGGTATTGCTGGTGAGAGTGAAGTGCTGTTTAAGGTTGGGGGGAGTAACGGACCTGTTACAGAATATTGCTTGGGACACTGAATTTATAATTTTACCACAGTCCCCTTTCCCAGTTTCCTCCGTATTCACAGTAGTCTAGAGATAATTTCTTCCTGTTTTCTTAGGCTACAGCCTGAGCTTATTTTAAACACTAGTGCTCACCCTCAGGGTTTCCTGACACTCATCCTATGGGCAGGACCGCATGCCAACTTGAGGACATGAAACAGGTTTAAAAATAGTATTTCTGTCCCCGCCCATAACTTTCAAGAGAATAGGTATAGAGATATTCTTGTGTGAGATAAAACTGGTACCTATCCCCTGCCCCCAGCTTCCCCTTCATTTTTAATTACTTCCTTCCTCCTACTATTTTCCACACTATCTGAAATGTATCAGCCCCAGGATATGGGAAAGTGGGTTCCACCGGATGGCTATTGTCAGTCAGGAAATAGCTACCATCAAACACTGTTTGCTAATGATCAAACTTGATGTGATAAAATGGATGTGAATATTAAGTTTGAACCATCTCGGCACCATCGCAGATTTTAAAAAAAAACAGGCATGAGAACTGACACCTTTGCATAAACCATTTTCTTTCTATTTTCTGTAATTCTGATATATTCACATTTCACTAAATAAGAGTGAACACCACTACCCACCCACTCACCAGGCGTTCAGTTTATATATAGCTATAGAAATTCAATGCAAAACAAAGCAAAGAAGGATTCATGTAACATAGAATTTGTGGTGGGGTTCTGAAGAGAGCTGGGGCTAAAATTTTTATATTTAATTTCTGGTCCTGGTTGTTCTACAAAATGCTGTTGGTTAAGGCACTACACGTCCTTGTGCTTCAGCTGCTTGTTTATTATTAATTCATTCATTCATTCAATATTTTTGTGTATGCCCTGAACACCTGAGACTATGCCAGGTTCTGGGAACACAGAGTAGAATGATATTCTTCTTGCATAGGAGCTCACGGCCACATGGGTGGGATTATAAACATACATATGTAATAATAACTGCTACATCTGGGGAAAGGGGAGCGTGGGAAAGGCTTCATGAGTCTTGGTGGTTCTTCAAAGATGAAGTATTATCCAGACAGAACTTTATCTTACATACCTTTGTGCTGAGTGCTCACCATGGGCCGGGCACTGTTTGGGGAACTACAAATGTGATAAGACCTAAGGCTGCAGAGGGTTTAGACTTTAGAAGGCCTTATGTACTGTGTGTGGATTTGGACTTCACGCCTGAAGACTCTGTGAGTAGAGAGTCATAGGATCAGTTTCTCAGAATTGCTTTCTTATTCACCATCATTGTGGGAAACAAAAGGATTCCATAGGTTCAAAGGTTATGCCACTATTTGGCAACTCTTGTATTTATTCACTCTCAAATCTTTAACTTCATAAAATGAGCTATTTCTGGACCTTTTTCAAAAGGTCAGGGTCATTCAGTTCTGTTTGTGTTCTCACCCTGAACACATTCCATATTTCAATCATGGTGAGAAAAAACATTACTCTTGGCTTAAAGTTCCTTTCTCCATTTCTTTCCACTCCTTGGGTATTGGGAAGTCCCTGAAATCAAAGTTCTTGGAGCTTAACTCGAGGGGTCTGGGAGGTACAACTCCTAGAAAAGAGTAGGGTGTCATAGTGTGTGCCTTCGATTCTCTGTAGGCATCTAAACACAGAATGTGAACAGGAAAAACATAGAAGGCCTTCAAGTTTGCATGCTTCTGAAAGTGTGGGCCTAGCATTATTCTAAACTGCTTACACTCAGTTCCAGTTAACAGTGAGCCTCCCTGCTGGCTTTCAAGTTCTGGCTACAATTCATTGACTTTAACCACTGACCACCTACAGCTCTCATTTCAAGAAATTCTGACTCAACAGTCCTGGGTAAGGTTATCCTTCAGGATACATATTTTTATTTTTTTCATGGAACAATTTGATTACAGTGATCTCTTGTGACCCACTAAGAAAGCCCACTTTCTTCTCCCTGCCTGGTCACCTCCACTCAGAGGCCCCAGCAGTCCTGGGAGAAATTTAAGCTTGAAAGACAGCCTAGCCTGGACTTCTGAAGTTGTTCAGGAAGGGCTCATGCTCTGCCCCCATTCCCCATCTTCCCCCTGAGATATTGGGCCTAGAGTACCTTCCTTATTACAGTCCCACTGTGGGTGTTCTGGACCATGCCAGTGAGAACAGGCTGAGCGAGTTCCCTCTTGGTGGGATATTGGGATCCACTTGCCTCAGCATCTGTCTGATAGCCTGTAGCCAAGTACACCAGCAGCTGACTCCCAGGAAGTCCAGACAGCTGTGTTTGAGGGTTTCAGCTATTTTTGTTGTTTTCCTCTACATCAGCTCCTGAGGATGGGTGAGTGGGGCAAAACATTTTGCAGGAAGTAGCCACACTTTCTTTGCCCCTACCTACCACCCCACCCACCAACAAATATTTATCAGCTTTGGGGAGAGTGTTCAGTTTTTAGGAGGCTGAGTTTAAAATGTAAAGTTCACTGAGAACTTTACAGAGTTCTCTGACAGAACTTTACACAGATTGGGCACACATCAGTCTCAGGTGGACCTAATTAACACTTCCTGTGTTTAAGTTTCCCTTAGCTAGTGTTCTCTGAACCAGGCCTCCGGCAACATGGTATATGCAGAACCCCTTTTCTTAACCTCACAGGCATTCAGGAGAGTAATTTGCCCAGCTTTTCTGCTCTTATCTTGTCCAAAGGCTTGCTCACCAATGCTTAGGCATTAAGAACAAAGATTGAAAGGTTAATCAGTTTGGAGATGCTGATAACCTCAACACAGGGGGGTGGGAGGAAGCTTCTGGGACATGTGCCTTCAGCATTCTGGGGGCTCTTGTGCCTGGTATTTTTGAAGCATCATAGTGGTATTCCCTAGTTAATGTTTACAAAACTCCCTCACTAACACTAGAAAAGCGGTTCCCCCAACCTCAACTATCAATAATTATTTTCTTCAGAAACAAGGGGAAAACTTTTCTTAAGAGTAGTGGAGGAGGACTATTCCTAATTGCAAATAGAGCTCTTCTCCCTGACCATATTTATATGCTGTCCAGGGCTCTCCCGTTAGAAATGGGGTCATCCTTGTTTTAAGAAAGCTGAATCAAAGAAGGATGGATTTGTGGATCATATTTCATGACTCTCTTGGGGAAATGAATTAGAGTCAACAGACTGGAGCACCTTATAAAAATCACATCAGAATCACTACCCTGCTGGTAATACTAGCCACTAGAAGCTTAGGTCTTCAGTGATTATAATTCAGCTCTTATGATGCCTGCTACGTTCCAGTCTTAATCATGGATTGCAGGTTACTCTACTATCCCAAGAATTTAGGAAAGGTTTCTTTCTGTCTCACTAAACCACTGTGTTGCTGATAGAGTCCCATCTAGAATTAAGTAAAAATGATGTGAGAAAAATGCTTAGGACTAGTGTATGTGTGCTATGATGCCTGCGATGTAATTTAAGCTGCAATCAGACTAGTATGCTAACACTATCACAAATTGTACCCACATGTATTCATCCCTTACCAACCCAGCTCAGAATACTGACAGCCACCCCCAAACCAAAGCTTCCTGTGCCTTCCCTGACTCCAAGTTCAGGGGCTGCTCTTGGAGTTTCAGCACCAAAGAAAAGTTCTTGGTGCACATTAAGAGATGTTCTACTCTTTGATAGACCATACCACCAAAGGGCTCAGGTCCTAGGTGTGAGAAACCTGAGAGTCCCTCTCACAGGAAGACAATGATTATCTAGAGAGAATTCTGACTCAATAAGGTTCTTGGAAGCTTCCACGGTGCCTTTCATAGCAACCCGGCAACCTCAAGGCCCTTTTATCCCTTTATACCAATATTTATTCTTTTTTTTCTACAAATGATTATTCAATACCCACTATTTGGTAGACATCATTCTAGGCCAGTATGCCTCAGACTTTAGCTTGCATCAGAATTGCCTGGAGGCTTTTAAAACACATATTAGTAGCATCTCATGGTCAGAATTTAGAGTTCAGTAGATCTGGGGTAGAAGCCAAGAATTTGTGCTTCTGACCAGTTCCCAGGTGATAATTAAGCTTCTGGTCTAGGGATCACATCTTGAAAACTTCTGTTCTACTCATTAGAAAAAAAAAAAAAAGACAACAACAACAAAAAAAAGTACACATAGAAAAAAGATCTCTATTATCCTGAAAATTATATTATTTTCTTTTCTGTCAAAAGAGAAACCTCAGTGACCCATTAAAGCTGGAATTCAATAGCTCAAACTACTAGCATGAAGAAAGTTGGCTTCTCTTTTCCTCAGTGCAGGATGGACTGTGTCTTCAAAATCATAATTGCTTGCTCTCTGTTCCCTGGGAGATGAAATAGTCTTACCCTCTCCCACAGAATGATTCAAATCACTCTTTATAATGGTATAAAGAATAAGACAAAAATAAGTTTAATCTCCATTTTAAAATATGTAAACATTCATTTCCTTTTACTTGAGTTTTGGGAAAAATTCTCTTGTGAAGGATAGATTGGAAGAAGCAAGTTAAGAGACAATTATAATAAACTTGGCCAATAAAAGATCAAATTCTGATATAATACAATAGCAATGGAGGTAAATAGTAGGAGGCAGGGAAGATGAGAGAAGTTATAGAAGTAGAAGCAACTGGGCTTAAAAACTCATGTGGGGTGTGAAGTGAAAGTGAGAGTGATATCAAGAGTGAGACCTAGATTTCTGATGGAAGTCATTCCTGTGTTGGAAGTCATTCACTAAATTACTATTCATTAATTCCTAAAATTAGTAAAACTTGAAGGAAAACAAGATTGTGGAAAAGTAAATGAGCTCAATTTTAGGGGTTCCTTAGGCCATCCAGATGGGAAAGTTCTATTAGACAGCTGTGCCTAAAGAAGTAGAGATCAGGGGTGAGTTCTAGGCTGCAGATAAAGATTTCTGAGCCACTGCTTATACACAGCAGTATCAGAGGATAGTAATAGAGGAAACACCCAGGATTATAAAGTTTAAGTCATAATTTGTGACACACCAATACTAAATGAGTGGACAAGAGACAAGAAGCCCATGGAGAAGACTGGAAAAGATTATCAAAGGAGAACGAGAAGGAAACAATATTTCAGAAGCCAAAGGAGATGTTCCTTTTAAGAGAGAAGTATACATTATGCCTACTGCCATAGAGAAATGCAACAAGATGAGGCTTCAAAAGAGTTCATTAGATTTGGCAGTTAGTTCATCAGAGAGTTTGTTGAAGTGTGTGGGACAGACATTTAATTTCAGTAGGATGAGACTGAGAGGAACTGAGACAAGAAAGTAGGTAAGTATACAATATTCTTTTGAGTAGCTTGTCTAAGAAGTGAAGGACATAGAAGTTGTGGTTTTTAGAGAGAAGTATTTTTTCATGAGAGGCTTAAATATGTTGATATGTTAAAGGGGAGAATCTAAATGAAGGACGTGAAAAAGTTGAAATACAGAAGAGAGAGATAGAGACACAGAGAATGAGAGAAATGGAGAGAAGGAATGAGACTCACCAAGAACACTGATTTGTGAATTCTCTTTGAGCAGGAGGTATATATCACTTCCTTGAGACTTGAAGGAAAGGAAATAAGGCTACATGCACTTATTGATCCATCTGTAGGAAGGTGAGGAAGTCTACAATTGACAGCCTCTAGCTTTTCAATGTGATAAGAGGAAAAGTTGTTTCCTGAGATGGAAAAGAGACCCAATAAATAGTTTGTGGAGGGAGAAGTTTGGAGGAATCACAGTGTGAGGAACAGAAGAGTCAACACATGAAAAAAAATCAGATGGTGTGGAGAACCTAAGTAAGGTACCAGACCATGAATTTGTAATGATACCATTTTTCTCAGTAGCATTCAATAGTCCAAGTGAGGAGTAGAGAAGGAAGAATGAAGGATGACTCAATGGGTAGTTTGCTTCATCAGAATGACAACAGGGCTACAAACTCAAGGACAGTGGTAAGAGAAGGACTAAGTGACGGACAATGGAGTCTAGTACACAGACTTCTGTGAAAGGAATGATGAACTCAGCGAAAAGGCAGGGTTCAAAGTGTTGGAGAATGAGAAGGTAAAAGTTTAAGAGATAGGAGGAAAAATGTTCAGTAGATGGTGTATTTATTATTTTACATTTATGTAACACTATGCTCTAAGTATTGTTTAATGGTAATTTATTGAATCCATATAATAACTTTAAGAACTATTATATGGTTATGGCCCCCAATATACAGATGCGGAATCACAGAGAAATATACTTGCCTGTGATCACACAGATACGAAGTGGTAGAGCTGGAATTTAAACCTAGGCAATTTGGCTACGTAAGTTGTACTGGTAATCAATATTTTATGCTGCCTCCCCTTTGACCTTTTAGATTTCATAGTTGCTCTAGACCAATAGCTTTCAATCTCGGTTGCACCTTAGATTCAGCGAGGCCACACCCCAAACTCAGAATCTCTGGGTGTGGGATCCAGGGATTTGTGTTTTATAAAGCTCCTCAGGTGACTGCAACATGCAGACTAGGGTGAGAAGCATTGATCTAGACCTACATGAAGAAGCAGCAGAGTGAATATGATCATATTGATAGTCAAAGTGGAGGGAACCAGAGTCAAAACACTAACAAGAAAATGCTGCCACCCAGGTGGGATCTAGTAGAATTCAGAATTTCTAAGGACAATGAGATGGTATACAGATTAAGAATGGGAAGAAAGACAAAAATCCAGATGATAATCTTTCTAGAGAATAGTGATGAAACTTAATGCCTTAATTTCCAACTCCTGTCCCTGAGTAAAACAGAAGCATTTATCTTCAGGCTCAAAACTACATTAAAAAATTGAACGATCTTTCTGGGAAAAGCCAGGCTCTTATGTGTGAGTGCCACACCCCAGAGTAAATTTGGTACTAGGGTATGTGGGGAGGGGCACACATACTTGTCTGCTTCTTCCACTTGTGCAGCTTAAAATGAAGTGTGCCAACCAAAAACTCACACAACTACCTAGAACACAAAGGCCCTTAGAGGTAACAAGCCTAAATAACTGCATAAGAAAACTATGCCAGTTGATCTAACCCTTATGAATGTTAACAACCAACTGCAGATGACCAAATCATTTGTTTCCTTTCAACTAAGATGATGTTAATTGTAGAACACATTATTTTATATATCACAAAAGAAAAAAAAGCATGGCCGATTAAACTATAACATTCTATTGATTCTAAGATGCATCCTGATTTCAGAGCTATTAAAAAATTGAAAAAAAGAATGACCATCTTAAAACTGATTTCATTCAGAATTTTAGGAAAACTAGTAGCACAAAAAAAGAAAAAGAAAAAGAAAAACCACTCACCTCAAAATAAGCAAGAATAATTCAGAGCTTGAAAGTATTGTATTGTATATGCTCAGAAAGATTTAAGAAAATATTGATTCCAAAAAATAAAAATATGCTGCTAAATAAAAATAAAGAAATCTGAGTATAAGAAAGAGGTTTTAGAAATTTAGACTGTGATTAACCAAATTGTTTTTAATTGGGAAAAAAGCTGTAATAAAGTTGAAGAAATTTCCTGGAATGTAAATCAACATAGAAAAGGATAGAAAATTTAATGGAAAAGTTGAAGGTTAGAAAATCGTTGCAGGATATCCAACACATATCTAATGCCTGGTCTACAAAGAAGGAGCAGAGAAAATGAAAGGGAGGAATAAGATTTTAAATAATGGAGTATATTGTTTAGAGTTGAAGTAGTACCCAAGTTTTCAGATTCAGGGCTGGTAGAATGCCAAGCAGGATGAATGAAACATTCAAATTTCAAAGATAAAGGGAAAAACTCCCAAAAACTTTCAAGAAAAAAATAGAGAAGAGTGTTAATAAACAGATTAACAGAATAATAAATAGATTGCCATCCATCGTCTAATCAGTATCATAGGATACCAAAAGGCAATACAGCAAATGCCTTCAAACTTACACACATACACACATGTACGAATACCATATAAACATGAAATACTATACTCAGCCAAAATATCAGCAAAACATGAGGCAAAGGTACAGTATTCTTAGGCATGATTATACTTCTTATCTGTAACACACCATTTCTGGAAAATATTTCTTGTGGAAGTACTAGAGCAAACTTTATGTTTATATGGCATTTGTAAGTGTGTGTGTTTGTGTTTGTGTGTGTGTGTGTGTGTGTGATTTTGGACAACTAATGGAGAGTAAAAAGGATTTTCACTAGAGATATTTTTCTTCAAGAAGGTAAAATATGTATTACCTTCTCCACAGGTATGTTCACACTGCTTCATCTTAAATGAATAATATTTATAGAATTTATTGAATTTCAATTCTTACAATCAACCCCATGAACAAAACACAGAAATATAACAGCCACTAATACAGCTGAGTCAAGAAATAGTATCTACAGTAGAGAGAGATAGAGTGTGTGTATATATATATATATATATATATATATATATATATATATATATATATATATATATATAGCTTTAAATATACTGTTTGAAGTTATAAAGGTAATGATAGAAGTGCTAACATAATTTAAAATGAGCATGAAAAGAGGAGAGATCATATACATGGGCTATATTCTTCATTTTTATCTTTCAGAGTTGATAGGTAAGAGATAATGGTTTAGAGTTGTTAAATAAAACAGTAGAGATATACTATTTAGAGTAATGGAGCTCATCAATAGGAGATCTAAAAATAATATTGTTCAAAATGCATTACTTCTTAGGAGTGGGACTGTGGGAGAGGCAGAGAATTTGTTTTTATTTCACACTTATATATGATGCTTAGGTTTTTATTACCACTGCTTTTATGATAAAAAGAAAATTAACAGTAAAGATGATAGCAAATATAGTTGGCTACAGAAGTGAACATTTTTTTCTACATAGGCAATTCCCAGTTTCCCACATCTATAAATAAACCTCAATAACTGATGTGCAGATAATCTGTAAGCCTCATTATAACCAGTAGCTTCCACATCTTCTGCATTGTCACAATAGCTTATTTTGTTATCCACTACCACAGAATAGACAGAATTGATTTTTTACTTCTTTTTCTCTGGCCCCCTACTGCAAGTTCTAATGAGCAGTGAAATGACCAAAAGGACAGCTACTATAGGAAGGAAAAGAAGAACATTCTAAGGACCTTACTGATCCTCTGACTTGAAAATGTGTCCCTGAATAATTGGGAGCTGACTGTTTCACAGAGTGCATGACCACCAGAATTCAGAGCCCTTTCACACATTTGGAAGGATGGATTTCTTTATGAATCTGCTAGCAATTTAATATGGCCTATAGCATAACGAAGCTGATTTTGAGGTCAGAATTGGGTATATCTATTGTAAAATTGCATCAGCTCTAATAAATTTTCAATAGCCAAGTCCGGGGCAAAACTTAGGAGGTGAGCTATGGATACACTGCATCACAGGTGGGGCTCAACCATGCTTTCCTGACTGAGGTGCAAGTAAATTCAAACCATGTTTTCATCTAACTCTTGCATAATCTCTGATGCAGATCCTTGTATTAAAGTACTAAACGCCTCTCACATTGTTTCTGACTGTTTAGTGATCAACTGAGTGGAATGTTATGGGAAAGAACAAGAAATCCTACTGGCTAATATAAGAGTGCAGACGGGAAAAGCTTACCTTCCCATCTACTGCCTCTGGCACTCATTAGTCACACTGGCTTTCAGGAAATGGCAGGCAGGTGCAAAAGCTGGTGGGAAATAGAAGCTATAGAAAAGGAAGAAATGGAAAAGTGAGTATTTTGCCTAAATAATCAGGACGTGTGCTATTGATGACTACTGCACAAACAAGTATATGTTTGTGTTCACCAAGCTCCTGCCTCCATCCCAGACCCAGAGGAGGCAAGTGTATGGAAATCTTAGAATAACTTTTTATTGCTGTTTTTAGCCATTAATAATTCATAAGTTTTGAGGTATAATCTCAGAATAACCTACTATGAGATCAAGAAAATCTGTTTTTTAACAGGTTTTACAGCAAGGCTAGTCACATCTGGTTTTAATTTTCTATTACCTGATAAAATAACAAAACACCAGACTGTTTGATTCAGTACCAGACGCCTGAAAATCTTACTACAGGCTAGAATAGTGAAGTCTTTCTGTATTAATTTTTGGAATTTGTACAATTTAATACTATAGGGAAAGAAAATGCTAGTGTATTGGTGACAAAAGGAGTTAGTAAGTATAAGCATTAAATTTGGAGTCAGGTGACTTTTTGCTGAATCTCAGTACTGCACTTTCTTGTGATTATTATCTCTGAGTCTGAATTTTCTTATCCTTTTTTTTTTAACATCTTTATTGGAGTATAACTGCTTTACAATGATGTGTTAGTTTCTGCTTTATAACAAAGTGAATCAGCTATACATATACATATATCCCCATATCTCTTCCCTCTTGCATCTCCCTCCCTCCCACCCTCCCTATCCCACCCCTCTAGGTGGTCACAAAGCACCGAGCTGATCTCCCCGTGCTATGCGACTGCTTCCCACTAGCTATCTATTTTACATTTGGTAGTGTATATATGTCCATGCCACTCTTTCAATTTGCCCCAGCTTACCCTTCCCACTCCCTGTGTCCTCAAGTCCATTCTCTAGTAGGTCTGTGTCTTTATTCCCATCCTGACCCTAGGTTCTTCATGACCTTTTTTTTTTTAATTCCATATATATGTGTTAGCATACGGTATTTGTTTTTCTCTTTCTGACTTACTTCACTCTGTATGACAGACTCTAGGTCCATCCACCTCACTACAAATAACTCAATTTTGTTTCTTTTTATGGCTGAAAAATATCCCATTGTATATATGTGCCACATATTCTTTATCCATTCATCTGTCGATGGACATTTAGGTTGATTCCATGTCCTGGCTATTGTAAATAGAGCTGCAATGAACATTGTGGTACATGTGTCTTTTTGAATTATGGTTTTCTCAGAGTATATGCCCAGTAGTGGGATTGCTGGGTCATATGGTACTTCTATTTTGAGTTTTTTAAGGAACCTCCATACTGTTCTCCATAGTGGCTGTATCAATTTACATTTCCACCAACAGTGCAAGAGAGTTCCCTTCCACACCCTCTCCAGCATTTATTGTTTGTAGATTTTTGATAAAAACCCTCCAGAAAGTAGGCGTAGAGGGAACTTACCTCAACATAATAAAGGCCATATATGACAAACCCACAGCCAACATCGTCCTCAGTGGTGAAAAACTGAAACCATTTCTACTAAGATCAGGAACAAGACAAGTTTGCCCACTCTCACTACTATTATTCAACATTGTTTTGGAAGTTTTAGCCACAGCAATCAGAGAAGCAAAAGAAATAAAAGGAATCCAATTCAGAAAAGAAGAAGTAAAGCTGTCATCCCTTTTTATATTTAAAGAGATGTCTAGACAATCTCACCTTTACACATCTAAGATTACATAGTACTGTGTGTATTTTGAAGGATAATTTCTTTTTCTTTTTTTTTTTTTTTTTGCGGTATGCGGGCCTCTCACTGTTGTGGCCTCTCCCGTTGCGGAGCACAGGCTCCGGATGCGCAGGCTCAGCGGCCATGGCTCACGGGCCCAGCCGCTCCGCGGCATATGGGATCCTCCTGGACCGGGGCACAAACCCGTATCCCCTGCATCGGCAGGCGGACTCTCAACCACTGCGCCACCAGGGAGGCCCAGGATAATTTCTTAAATTTCTTAATACAGAGAGCCGAAATGTTGGAAATGTGGAGTAGAAGTAGATTCACAATAAAGTTATTTATTGAACAAAATAGAGAGGAGGGCATGGTTGTGACTAGATATTTAGCTTGCAAAGCTCAGGAGATAGACTTGGATAATGGATAATGTAACTGGATAGTGTATAACTATAACTTATTTGATTCAATTATAGTTTCAACCCTCAGATTCCCTTGCTCTGAAGTAAAATAGTCATGTCATGTCCAATAAAATAGAATATGTCATACTATAGAAGATTACACAAGATACTGATATCTGAAGAGAAAAAGAGAGAAAGACCTTGAGTCCTAGTCTCAAATGCTTTGGAGGAGAAATTAACACAGAATAGAAAGTAGTGGCAATAGGAACTTGCTCCAAGAGTCAGAGAACTTTCTTTTTGGTGGGGTTGATGGAAAAAGGGGAGGAGAAAAAGCGAAGAAGAGGCTATTTCATCTTAATTAATTAGTAAAAGAGAGCAAGGAGATGGGATGAACCAAAGCTCAAAAATCCTTGACTAAAAGGAATAAATATCCTCCCCATTCCACCACTAACATCACTATCATTTCTAAAAAACTTAGATTCAGTCTTCCAAGGCAATAGAAATAAAAGCAAAAATAAACAAATGGGACCTAATCAAACTTATAAGCTTTTGCACAGCAAAGGAAACCATAAACAAAATGAAAAGATAACCTATGGACTGGGAGAAAATATTTTCAAATGATGCGATCAACAAGGGCTTAATTTCCAAACTATACAAACAGCTCAACCAACTCAGTAACAAAAAAACAAGCCCAATTAAAAATGGGCAGGGGGGCTTCCCTGGTGGCACAGTGGTTGAGAGTCTGCCTGCCAATGCAGGGGACATGGGTTCGTGCCCTGGTCCGGGAAGATCCCACACGCCGCGGAGTGGCTAGGCCCGTGAGCCATGGTTGCTGAGCCTGCGCGTTTGGAGCCTGTTGCTCTGCAACGGGAGAGGCCACAACAGTGAGAGGCCCGCGTACTGCAAAAAAAAAAAAAAAAAAAAAAAAAAAAGGGCAGGGGATCTAAATAGACATTTCTCCAAAGAAGACGTACAGATGGCCAACAGGCAATGAGAAGATGCTCAACATCACTAATTATTAGAGAAACACAAATCAAAACTACAATGAGGTATAACCTCACATTGGTCAGAAGGGCCATCATTAAAAAGTCTACCAATAAAAAATGCTGGAGAAGGTATGGAGAAAAGGGAACCCTCCTACACTGTTGGTAGGACTGTAAGTTGGTGCAGCCACTATAGAAAACAGTATGGAGGTTCCTTAAAAGAAGAGTTGCCATATGATCCAGCAATCCCACTCCTGGGCAGATATTCATAGAAAACTCTAATTCAAAAAGATACATGCACCCCAATGCTCATAGCAGCACTATTTACAATAGCCAAGACATGGAAGCAACCTAAATGTCCATCAACAGATGAATGGATAAAGAAGATATACAGTGAAATACTACTCAGCCATAAAAAAGAATAAAATAATGCCATTTGAAGCAACATGGATGGACCTAGAGATTATCATACTAAGTGAAGTAAGCCAGACAAAGGCAAATACCATATGATATCACTTACATATGGAATCCAAAATATGATACAAATGAACTTATTTACAAAACAGAAACAGACTCACAGAAATAGAAAACAAACTTATGGTTACCAAAGGGGAAATGGGGTGGGGGAAGGATAAATCAGGAGTTTGGGATTAGCAGTTACAAACTATAAAATAGTTAAACAACAAGGTCTTACTGTATAGCACAGGGAACTATATTCAATATCCTATAATAAACCACAATGGAAAAAAATATGAAAAAAACTTAGATTCAACCTGTAATCCACAAAAATTAGAAAATTTCAACTGAAGTATTTTCTTCCTGTTTCTCCTATATTAGTCAGATTTTCCTAGCTCTTGTCACATGAACCAAAAGAGACCTTGCATCTGAGAAGCTAATGGTATCCTTAACAATGCATAGATTATGATTTAACTTACCAAAATGTGTAATGTAGTGTATCTCAAGGAATGCCCTACATAAGAAATGTCACCAAAATACCTAACTTAAGAGAAAGCTAAGTTGAACTATCAAAATGGATGTTCTGCAGGTTTTAAAGAATGTATATGGGACTCTCCTCCATATAACAATCTACGGGATGGATTGAGTAGCTTCCTCTGAAAAGGACAAATTGTTTAATTAATTATTTTGGCATTTGGTAATATACTCTCTTGAGCCATTGTTTTTAGCAATCTTTTCAACTGATTTAAATATTTTAACTAAATATTTTAAGTTAAATCTCATATGTTTATACCTTACTTCCCACATCTAAGCTCACTGAGAGCAAAGACCACTTCTTATAATTATTTGTATTGCACAATGAGTCCTGTAGCTAGCATAATAGGTGTTCAATCACCAATTGAGTGCTTGGATTGGCTGACAAATAATTTATCTAACAACACAGAAATTCTGATTTCATCACTCTGATTATTCCTGTATTTGATTTGTTCCTTTATTATTATGTCTGAATATCAGATTCCTGGAACTGTTTTAATGAACAGGTGAGAATCATATCTAATAAACATTTTCTATTTGTATGTAAACAGACAATAGCAAAGGCCTTGAAAATACTTTATCTTCTATAATATTGTCTGCTTTATAAAAACGTTTAGCAAACATATTTTTGTAGACATTATTAACATAAACCTAAATCCATGTGTTTAAATTAATAGGTTATAAATGCAATACCAGAATTAACTATTTTTACTAAAATATAAATAATTTATTTAATCCCAAACCCAGAGTGTTATAATGCAAATGATTTTTGAAAGTGTTTACTCAACTTTTGATGTAGATCAATAATTTTCAAAAAATTTTGAGAGCAGTGGGACCTTTTCAAAATAAAATTTATACAAATATCTATAAGTAAAATTGATAAATATGTATTATTATAGTGAAATTATTTCATAATAATATAATTGAAACAACTTATAAGTTCCATTATTGAGAACAAGTCTTTTTATGAATACAAAAAATTTTAACTAGTAACTGCAAAATCTTGGTCTCAACGATATTTTTCACTTCCCGATTTTATTTTAGTATGCAGCAGAAAAAAATCTGACAAGGCTAAGAAGTAACAAAGAACAATAATAGTTGAATTTTATTTTTAGAGATTACTGTAAAAAAAAACACTTTAGGATATTTCCCAATTAAGCCATCCAGAGACTTAAAAGCAGATGAATGGAAGATCTTTTATACTGAAGTATAAACACTAAAATGATCAAAACAATAGAACTGTCCTAAAATGAACTGAATAATTATCCAGTCTTAATAATCATACTATTGTAACAATTTTAAAACATTTGCTATAACGTCTGGCACATATTGATGGTGTGATTCTCAATTGACTCATCAATGAGCAGGGCCCAATCAAACATAATTGAATTAGATAACCCAAATTAGTAATAGTTGAATAAAAAATTACTCTCTCAGAGGCAGTGGAAACTACTTGCATTTCATGCAACAAAAGTCATTTACTGACGGGGTGGAGATAGTTCTTGTGCAACTAAGAGGTAGGCACACTAAAGAAAACTAGAGCAAGAAGAAGCACACAACATGCTTTATCTGATATTTTCCCAAGGACTTTTACATCATTCTCTCCTCTAGTTTCTGCCAAGTATAACCAATGTAAATGGTTTTAGTGCACTCAAATATACAGAAGAAGACTTTCTCAAAAAATAGATATTCCATTAAAAATATTGCATGATACTTTTTATAAGGATTAAGGAAATGAATGTACATTACTAATTCTGATTTTTGGCAGGAGAATTGACAGGCAGAAGAATCTGTTGTATTCCCATTATTTACTGTTTAAAATCTAAGATATTGTGTAAGGTTTTCTGTTTTCAAAACGTCCCATGTGGTGTGGTGGATGTGAAAATACAACCATTGTTTCATATGTTTTCTAACCAATTTACATGATTTACCTATTTAAATAACAGGTTTTCTAAGGCACGTATGCTTTGTAAAAGTCAGTCATTTATTATAATACTGTATGTCTCATATTATCTCATGAGTTAAAAAGTCATTAGCTCCAATACCCATTCATGATAAAAACTCTCAGTAAACTAGGAATAACGGGAAATTTCCTCTACTTAATAAAGAATATCTACAAAAAACCAACAGCTAACATCATATTTAATGATTAGAAACTCGATGCTTTCCCATTAAGATCAAGAAGATCTTACTATACTGTAAAAACTATACTTCAATAAAAAAAAATTCTGCTCTATGAATGACACTGTCAAGAAAATGAGAAGACAAACCACAGACTGGGAGAAAATGTCTGCAAAGGACATATCTGATAAAGGACTGTTACATACAAAGAATTCCTAAAACTCAACAATAAGAAAAAATGAATTCCAATATAAAAAAATGGGCAAAGACCTTAACAGACACCTCATCAAAGAAGATATACAGATGACAGATAAACTTATTGAAAGATATTCCACATCATATGTCATCAGGGAAACGCAAGCTAAAACAATAACAAGATACTACTACACATCTATTAGAGTGGCCAAAATCCAGAATACTGACAAGAAGTCTAATGCTGGCAAGGATGTGGGGCAGCAGACACTCTCATTCATTGCTGGTGGGAATGCAAAATGGCACAGCCACTTTGGAAGACAGTTCGGTGGTTTCTCATAAAACTAAACATACTCTTACCATTTGATCCAGCAACCACACTCCTCGATATTTAACCAAAGTAGCTGAGAACTTATGTCCACACAAAAACCTGCACAAAGATGTTTATGAAAACTTTATTCATAATTGCCAAAACTTGAAAGCAACCAAGATGTTATTCAGTAGGTGAATGGATAAATAAACTAAGGTACATCCAGACAATAGAATATTATTCAGAGCTAAAAGGAAGTAAATATCAAGCCATGAAAAAACATGGAGGAGACATAAATGCAATTATTAAGTGAAAGAAGTCAATCTTTAAAGGATACATACTGTCTGATTCCAACGATGTGACATTCTAGAAAAGGAAAAATTGTGGTGACAGTAAAAAAAATAAAAGCAGTGCTTGCCAGGAATTGGTAGAAGGGAAGGATGACTGGGCAGAGCAGAGGACTTTTAGGACAATGAAACTACTCTGTATACTGATACTATGATGGTGGATGCATAATCATTATAAATTTACCCAAACCCATAGAATGTACAATACCAAGATTGAAATTTAATGTAATCTATGGACTTTGGGCGATAATGATTAGTCGATGTAACTTCATCAATTATAATAAATGTACCACTCTGGTGGGGGATATTGATAATGAGGAAGGCTTTGCATGTGTGGGGCAGGGAGTAAGTGGGAAATTGTTCAATACTGCTGTGAACCTAAAATTGCTCTAAAATAAAGCCTATTTAAAAAAAATACTTATCCCCTTAAAAAAATAAACATTAGCTGTGATTCCTGGATCCTTTGGAGGAAGAGGTGTGTGTGTGTGTGTGTGTGTGTGTGTAGCATGGTTGTATAGAAAAGGTGTTACTGTACTGGTACCCTTGTAATCTGCCCCAGGTTTCATCTAGCTGTGGTAGTTTAGTGCTGGCTCCTCTCATCAGGTGCTTTGTGGATTGCTCAGACACTCCCTCTCAAGGTGCATCAAAGACTACTCCAAGCAAGTTCCTCTAGAGAGTCCACACTAGATCCATGGGAAACATTCACAGATCTTTAGCTCATCAAACTCTGGGCATGCAGGCTGTCCCTGCTGCAGCTACTTCCCTTTTTGCTTCTTATGCAAGCAAGAAGCTTCAGACATGGCCTCCTGCTCAATCCTCAAGTCTGTGTCAGACAGAAGTTCACTGTTCCTCAAACTACAGGAAAGTTACTTAAACTCTCTGATTGGTCCCACTGAAGTTCCTCACACTAGTAAAGGGAGGATGAAGCCCCACCCTTTCTACCTTCCACTTTTGGAAGGGTGAAGATGGTGAATACACATGACTCGATTTGAGCATCTCTCTAGGGAAAGCCTTTTTGAATTCCCAACTTTCCTTCTCTAGGCCTCTGTGTCCCCCTTTATAGGCTAAAGGTATATGGTCAGCCAAGGGTCATAAAACCAGTATTTTCAAGCCTCCTCTGCAAATCCTAGGAAGATGGTTCATCATCTCACTTTGGACTATTAATTCAGTATTTGACACCATTCTTTTGTCCCTGACATTTTGGAAACTCAGCCTAAACAATGAGTTTCAAAGAACTTCATTTTAACATCTTGCTATATATAAAGGCCTTTTTTCTAATGATTTCCAAATCTACCAGTAATACATAGCATTTCCCATATTCATGTGTTTTTGCATATGAGTGACTTCTGAAGCTGGAGCAGAGCATGAACCAAACAGATGTGCTTGAGGCTGCTTGGTTTTTAAATGAGCTCTGTAGACATGTGCTGCAGAGATGTGCAGGTGTGAATTAAAAAAAAAGAAAGAAAGAAAGAAACTAATGTGGAATTAGAGTTTTTTCTAATCTATGACATATTACACTAAGCTTACATAGATGCAGAGTGATGACAGAAAAAGCATTATTCTGAGGACTGCACAAAACTCTGTTCACCTGACAATAATAAACAATAGGTGTGGTTGTCAATATATTAACGTACATAACATATTTGAGTGTCTATAGTATTATCTACCATAAACTGCAGTTTTGAGAGTTAAAATACATTTAAAGAATAAAATTAAAATCAGACATTTGTACAGTGAGATAAAGAGGCAAGAAGTCAATGGCTCTTGGTTATTTTTATTTAACTATTATTTAAAAACCTGCTAGGCTCTTTTATGAATTTCTATCAGTATAAATAAAGAATATTTATTAAACATGTATGATAAACTTCCTACCATCTTTAAAAGTTGTGCTCTGTAATGTGTGAGTAAATTAATAGCCAGATCTTGGTATTAAAAAAGGAAATTCTCCATTTTGGGATTTGTGATTTGCCTATATGAAAATGTGCCTACCCCTACAATTGTTTCTAAGTCCAATGGGATACAGAAATATTTACCAGGGCTCAAAAAGGTGAGCAGATAAAGCAAAGCTGAACCATTCCAAAGATGGTTCATTAAATGGGAGGGGTAGAGGTAGGAAGAGACCAGAACTTTGGGAAAAGCCTTCCCTCCAAACGACTATTCTAGACTCAGACCATCAATTAGTATTTCATTTAGATTATAAAAGTAGAAACTCAGGAATCATTAAATTCCATTTTTTATAATTTCATGTGAATTGATTTAGTTGAATACCTACATAAATGAAATGAACTGCATTCTGAATTTCGGTGTTAGTTGTAATGAACTCTGAAAGGAAGAGGTCATTTGGAGCTTTGGGCATTGGCAGAGGATGGCAGGGGACCTGGGTGGGGTATCCCAAGAGGGACCCTATAGCAGATGAAAAGTACACAGGAGTTTTTGGAAAATAAAGAGAAAATCAGAAAAAAATGAGGTAAAAGAGATGCACAAAGATTTATCTTTTGAGAAAAAGAAAATTAAGACCCTAAAGAAGGTTCAGAAAGTTGCTTGGCTTATGTGCTCAAGGTTCCCAATGACCCATAGATACAAGGACTAGAGTAGACGATTGGGATTTTGGTCTCTCCTTCTCACATCTCTTTTCCCAGACTTCTTCCAATGTTCAGTCTTTCTCCACTCAGGGTAAAAGTAAAGGGAGAAAGAAGGGGAGGTGCTGATATGCATATGTACCTGTCGGAGTTTAGACGTCCACCTCCTCTTCACCTCACACCCTCCTCAGCAACTGCTCTCACTTGTTATTTTGGCTCATTGTTATATTCCCAGACTTCACTCTTCACTATATTTGTTAAAAAAATTCCCCCAAAGTACTCCTGTATTTTTCCCCTTTCCAAGATGTTACGCGTCTTCCCCACTGGACTAGAGTGAGAGGAGAAAAAAACTTATTCAAAATGATGGATCATTTTGAATGTTGCTGTTACATTCCTTGAGATAAGTTAGCAGCCATTTATCCTCTCAGCTCAGGAGTGCAGTTTCAAGTCTTCTCCCTCCTAGGGGAAAAAAAAGACTAGACTTCACCAAGATTTGCAGCCATCATGAGAATAGAAATGGGAGATTGTGGTGAGCTAGTATGTATGGTGACATTAGCTTCCTTCAAGGCTGATTATAGCCTCCCTGCCCTCTGCCAACATGTACAAAACAATCAAAACTTTTTCTCAAGCTTTCATCTATTCAATCATATAAGTAGTCTTGAAAATAAATTAACATGCTGATTTAGCAAGAGAATAAAAGAAATCGAGTGTAAAATAATCTTTGTAAATCTACAGATAGATGTGCAAATGTGTGTCTGAGTGTGCAAATGATAGGGGTGGTGTCATGTATATGCTACTTTTTTTCACTCAACGTGGAAACATTAAGGGAATAGAGGAAAGCAAATTTAACTCCCGAGAAAGGAAGTAACCTGGCAAGATATGAGTGAGACAAATGTAAACATGATAGGCCAAATAGATTTTTCCAGGTTTAATGATTTTTGAAGACCATATAAAAGGCTGATGTAGTACTTTTGTCTTGAGAGCCCCTTCAGAGGCTCTGTCTTCAAACAGATAATGCAGGATAAGCCTATTGAAAGAAAGAGGCCCAATTCCGGATTTCCACCTTTAAAGAATGGAAATGGCAGGATGTATATTATTTATTGCCCAGGTATATTTTTTATTGCTGAAGAGCTTAGGCAAAAATAGAAAGCTAGTGAGTGGATTCAGGGGTAAGAGGGAGAAGGGCCTGGCTTGTTTTAAGTGCCTATAGTGTACCTGTTACTGCATTGACATTTTGCATGCATGATATCCTTCATCCTGGAAATACTAGGCTGATAAAGAGCGTGAATGATTCCACAAACTATGTATTAGCAATAACAATCAAATGTGACATTAGCCATGAAGGCCTTTATGATTCTAACATTTAACATCCAGGGCAGATCCTATGTGGCTAGTTAACAATGAGGTCATTCTGATAGTGAATGGGCAAGTACCTTCTCTGAGCTCATTTGGATTATCCTAGGCCATATATGCTCTCTCACACCACACATTAAATCTTTGCAAGAGCACATAATTTCCACCTTTGAAACCTTTACATGTATTTAAGTTCAACACAGTAATAATGCTTCTCTCAAAGTAGTCAATCTTAAACCTAGTTCAATCTTACTCCTACACCTTCTAGTATTTGGGTAGGAGGTCTACTGTCTTTTTTGTTATGTGCTATTAGGCATCAGATTAAGAATTTAATCACACTTGAGCTTTAATCACACTTAAATTCTGGCTAGAACAGCAGAGTTTATATTAAGACACTGAACATAGTATAGTATTCTCGGAGGTATGGAACATGGCTGACTCTTGTGAAAGCTGATTATAGCAAAATGGGATGCAGAAAGTGTATTCAGATGGTTTAAATCAAGGAAAAGCCTTTAACCTGACAAACTAGGATTCTTTTCCCAATACAAAAGTATGACACAATGTGGTATTTCAACTGAGTAGTAAAGATATGTAAGAAATTGTATTTCAACTTAATAAAATGATAGATGGGAAAATAAATTTGAGGAATTATGGGAATAAGGCAAGACTTCCTGTTAGTCTCTCAATGCCAATGTGGCAATTTATTTCTCCATGTCAGTTCATGCTAAATGTAAAAAAAATAGAAAATAAAAAATGAGATTTGGAGAATGCAGCTAAGACTAATTGTAGTGCTGGGAGCTGACCACACTAGTAATAACAGAAAGGGATGCACATGTTGTAAAGTTGGAAACAAAGTCCACCACTGCAAAGTACAAAGTCAAAGAGGGGTCAGAGAGGAGAAATGCAATTATCCTGAAGATGTTAATTTGGTGGCTATGCCAGAGACGTTTTATTTTATTTTATTTTATCTTATATTTTCTTTTATTTAAATTTTTGCATAGACTCTAGAGAAGAAGATGGGGTGGGGGAGGGGGAGTTGAAAAAAATCATCTCTGAATGATGGACTCTTAGAGTCAGGAAAAATCTGGAAGGAATCATTCTTCTAAGATATGACACTGCAATGTTGGCATTCCTTCTCCAGGAGCTGATAAATGGGCAGCTCCTACCTGGGCACTTCCAGAGACCACCACATAGTTGCAGTTATTAGCAAGGTCCTCCACAAACTGAGTTACGATCTTTCTTCCTCTCACTTCCCACAATTAATTTTCATTCTGTCTTCTGGAGTTACACAGAATAATCACATTTCTTCTTTTCCAAGGAACAACATCTCCAAACAACCTTGGAGAGAGAAGTCAGGAGAAATAGCAAAGTGATGGGACTTCTCATTATGAGAAAATAATTTCTCAGGTAGATCTAACTTTGAAAGGGAAAACTGGGAACGATGTTCAAATGGAAGAGAAAGATGAATTTCCAAATTAAGAGAAATTACAATAAAGCACGGAAACAAAGTGGTACACTTATAAATATAACTCGGAAAAAAAGAAGCTGTTGATAACATGAAGAATATAGAAAAAAGAAAAAATGTACTTATAATCCAATTGAAGAGACAAGAAAATATGCAATAAGCATAATGAATATAATGCATTAAAGTAAGATCAAGCTATAGTACATCATTGTCATTAAACCATGATTTGTATGGTAAGTATTCTAAATTTAAGTTTCAGAGTTTAAGAAGATATTCTGAACTGCATTTAGTGAGGTCAAGCATCTTTTCATGTTCCTACTGGCCATTTGTATATCTTCTTTGGAGAAATGTCTTTAAAGCCTTCGCCCATTTTTGAATTGAGTTGAATTGTTGCTGAGTTTTATGAATTCCCTGGTACTTCATTTATTTTATTGTAGGATAGTATTCCATTGTATAGCTACATCACATTTTGTTTTTCCATTTCCAACCATTTAAAATTAAAAGGCTCTTTATAGTATTGGGTTGGCCAAAAGTTTCATTCATTTTTTTCCGTAAGATGGCTCTAGTAGCATTTAGTTGTCTTTAACTTCATTCAAAACAATTTGTTAGATGGTACTGTGACAGTCATCATATCAGTGTGCACTTAAAAAAAACTTATCAAAATTGGTGAATTTTTGTGTAGCCATTTTAATATTGAAGATGGAAGAAAAAAAAGCAATATTTTTGGTATATTATGCTTTATTACTCCAAGAAAAGTAAAAAAGCAACTGAAATACAGAAAGAGATTTGTGCAGTGTATGGAGAAGGTGCTGTGATTGATCAAATGTGTCAAAAATGGTGTGCAAAATTTCATGCTGGAGATTTCTCGCTGGACGATGCTCCACGGTCAGGTAGACCAGTTAAAGATGATAACGATCCAATCGAGACATTAATTGAGAACAAGCAATGTTATACCACGTGGGAGATAGCCAACATACTCAAAATATCCAAATCAAGTGTTGAAAATCATTTGCACAGCTTAGTTATGTTAACCGCTTTGATGTTTGGGTTCCACAAAAGTTAAGAGAAAAAAACCTTCTTGACTGTATTTCCGCATGTGATTCTCTACTTAAACGTAATGAGGGCTTCCCTGGTGGTGCAGTGGTTGAGAGTCTGCCTGCCGATGCAGGGGACACGGGTTCCTGCCCCAGTCCGGGAAAATCCCACATGCCACGGAGCGGCTGGGACCGTGAGCCATGGCCGCTGAGCCTGTGCGTCCGGAGCTTGTGCTCCACAACGGGAGAGGCCACAACAGTGACAGGCCCGTGTACTGCAAAAAAAAAAAAAAAAAAAAAAGTAATGAAAGTATTCTGTTTTTAAAACAAATTGTGACATGCAATGGAAAGTGGATACTGTACAATAACGTGGAATGGAAGAGATTGTGGGGCAAGTGAAATGAACCAACACCAACCACATCAAAGGCCGGTCTTCATCCAAAGGTGGTGTTTTGTTATGTATATTGTGGGATTGGAAGGGAGTCCTCTGTTATGAGCTCCTTCTAGAAAACCAAACGATTAATTCCAACAAGTACTGCTCCCAATTAGACCAAATGAAAGCAGCATTAGATGAAAAGTGTCCGGAATAGTCAACAGAAAACACATAATCTTCCATCAGGATAATGCAATACCTCATATTTCTTTGATGACGAGGTGAAAACTGTTACAGCTTGGCTGGGAAGTTCTAATTCATCCGCCATATTCACCAGACATTGCACCTTCAAATTTCTATTTATTTCAGTCTTTACAAAATTCTCTTAATGGAAAATATTTCAATTCCCTGGAAGACTGTAAAAGGCACCTGGAATAGTTCTTTGCTCAAAAAGATAAAAAAATTTTGTGAAGATGGAATTATGACGTTGCCTGGAAAATAGCAGAAGGTAGTGGAACAAAAAAGTGAATACATTGTTCAAGAGACCTTCAAGATGACAGAGGAGTAAGACGTGGATATCACCTTCCTCCCCACAAACATCAGAAATACATCTACATGAGGAACAACTCCTACAGAACACTTACTGAAAGCTGGCAGAAGACCTCAGACTTCCCAAAAGTCAAGAAACTCCCCATGTACCTGGGTATGGCAAAAGAAAACAGAAAAAACGGAGACAAAAGAACAGGGACAGGACACGCCCCTCTGGGAAGGAGCAGAGAAGGAGGAAAAGTTTCCACACACTAGGAAGCCCCTTCACTGATGGAGACAGAGGGTGGAGGGGGGGGGGAACTTCGGAGCCACGGAAGAAAGCACAGCAACAGGGGTGCAGAGGGCAAAGTGGATAGATTCCCGCACAGAGGATCGGTGCCAACCAGCACTCACCAGACTGAGACGCTTGTCTGCTCACCTGCTGCAACAGGTGGGGGCTGGGGGCTGAGGCTCAGGCTTCCGAGGTCAGATCTCAGGAAGAGGACTGGGGTTGGCTGCATGAACACAGCCTGAAGGGGGCTAGTGCGTCACAGCTGGCTGGGAGGGATTCTGGGAAATAGTCTGGAACTGCCTAAGAGGCAAGAGACCATTGTTTCAGGGTGCGTGAGGAGAGGGGATTCAGAGCACCACCTAAAGGAGCTCCAGAGATGGGCGTGAGCCATGGCTATAGGCGCGAACAAGAGAGATGGGCATGAGATGCTAAGGCTGCTACTGCAGCCACCAAGAAGCTTGTGTGCAAGCACAGGTCACTATCAACACCTCCCCTCCTGGGAGTCTGGGCAGCCCACCACTGCCAGGGTCCCGTGACACAGGGATAACTTCCCTGGGAGAGCACACAGCCAACCTCAGACACAACGTTGGTGCAACGTCATGTCAGCCTCTGCCGCCGCAGGCTCGCCCCTCATTCCATACCCCTCCCTCCCTTGGCCTGAGTGAGCCAGAGCCCTCAAATCAGCTGCTCCTTTAACCCCCTCCTCTCTGGACAGGGAACAGATGCCCTCTAATCATTCCAAAATTGAGGTGGTGGACTTTGGGAGCAACTGTAGACTTGGGGTTTGCTTTCTGCAACTAATTTGTTTCTGGTTTTCTGTTTATCTTAGTTTAGTATTTAGAGTTTATTATCAATTGTAGATTTGTTTATTGATTTGGTTGCTCTCTTCCTTTGTTTTTTTATACATAGATTTTCTTTTTCTTTTTTCTCTTTTTGTGAGTGTGTATGTGTATGCTTCTTTGTGTGATTTCGTATGTATAGCTTTGCTTTAACTGTTTGTCCTAGGGTTCTATCTGTCCGTTTTTGTTTTTTTTTTTAGTATAGTTTTTAGCACTTATTATCATTGGTGGATTTGTTTTTTGGTTTGGTTGCTTTCTTCTTTCTTTTTCTTACTACTTTTTATTTTTTAATTTTTAATAATTATCTTTTATTTTAATAACTTTTCTTTCTTTCCTTCTTTCTTCTTTCTTTCTCTTTCTTTCTTTGTTTCTTTCTTTCTTTGTATCTTTCTTTCTTTCTTTCTTTTCTTTCTTTCTTTCTTCCTTTCTTCCTTTCTTCTCCCTTTCCTTTTGAGCCGTGTGGCTGACAGGATCTTTGTGCTCCGGCCGACTATCAGGCTTGTGCCGCTGAGGTGGGAGAGCCAAGTTCAGGACATTGATTCACCAGAGAACTCCAGACCTCACGTAATATCAAACAGCGAAAGATCTCTCAGAGATCTCCATCTCAGTGCTAAGACCCAGCTCCACTACATGACCAGCAAGTTACAGTGTTGGACAACCTATGTGAAACAAATAGCAAGACAAGAACACAACCCCACCCATTAGCAGAGAGGCTGCCTAATATCATAATAAGGTCACAGACACCCCAAAACACACCACTGGATGCGGTCCTGCCCACCAGAAAGAAAAGATCCAGCCTCATCAACCAGAACACAGGCACAGGTCCCCTCCACCAGGAAGCCTACACAACACACTGAACCAACCTTAGCCACTGGGGGAAGACACCACAAACAATGGGAATTATGAACCTCAGCTTGTAAAAAGGAGACCCCAAATACAGTAAATTAGGCAAAATAAGAAGATAGAAAAAAACACAGCAGATGAAGGAGCAAGGTAAAACCCACCAGACCAAACAAATGAAGAGGAAATAGGCAGTCTACCTAAAAAAGAATTCAGAGTAATGAAAGTAAAGATGATCCAAAATCTTGGAAATAAAATGGAGAAAATACAAGAAATGTTTAACAAGGACATAGAAGAACTAAAGAGCAAACAAACAATGATGAACAGCAAAATAAATGAAACTAAAAATACTCTAGAAGGAATCAATAGCAGAATAACTGAGGCAGAAGAACAGATAACTGACCTGGAAGATAAAACAGTGGAAATAACTACCACAGAGGAGAATGAAGGAAAAAGAATGAAAAGAGTTGAGGACGGTCTCACAGACTGCTCGGACAACATTAAATGCACCAACATTCGAATTATAGGGGTTCCAGAAGAAGAAGAGAAAAAGAAAGGGTCTGAGAAAATATTTGTAGAAATTATAGCTGAAAAGTTCCATAATATGTGAAAGGAAATAGTCAATCAACACCAGAAAGTACAGAGAGTCCCATACAGGATAAAGCCAAGGAGAAACAGGCCATGACACATATTAATCAACCAATCAAAAATTAAATACAAAGAATAAATATTAAAAGCAGCAAGGGAAAAAGAACAAATAACATAAAAGGGAATCCCCATAAGGTTAAAAGCTGATCTTTCAGCAGAAAATCTACAAGCCAGAATGGAGTGGCAGGACATATTTAAAGTGATGAAAGGGAAAAACCTACAACCAAGATTACTCTACCCAGCAGGGATCTTATTCAGATTTGATGGAGAAATTAAAACCTTTACAAACAAGCAAAAGTTAAGAGAATTCAGCACCACCAAATCAGCTTTACAACAAATGCTAAAGGAACTTCTCTAAGCAGGAAACACAAGAGAAGGAAAAGACCTACAATAACAAACCCAAAACAATTAAGAAAATGGTATTAGGAAAATATATATCAATAATTACCTTAAATGTAAATGGATTAAATGCTCCAACCAAAAGACATAGACTGGCTGAATGGATACAGAAACAAGACCCATACATATGCTGTGTACAAGAGACCCACTTCAGACCTAGGGACACATACAGACTGAAAGTGAGGGGATGGAAAAAGATATTCCACGCAAATGGAAATCAAAAGAAAGTTGGAGTAGCAATTCTCATATCAGACAAAATAGACTTTAACATAAAGACTATTACAAGAGAGAAAGAAGGACACTACATAATGATCAAGGGATCAATCCAAGAAGAAGATATAACGATTGTAAATATTTATGCACCAAATATAGGAGTACCTCAAAATATAAGGCCAATGCTAACAGTCATAAAAGGAGAAATTGACAGTAACACAATCATAGTAGGGGCATTTAACACCCCACATTCACCAATGGACAGATCATCCAAAATGAAAATAAATATGGAAACACATGCTTCAAATGATACATTAAACGAGATGGACTTAATTGATATTTATAGGACATTCCATCCCAAAACAACAGAATACACTTTCTTCTCAAGTGCTTATAGAACATTCTCCAGGACAGATCGTATCCTGAGTCACAAATCAAGCCTTGGTAAACTTAAGAAAATGGAAATCATATCAAGTATCTTTTCCGACAACAACACTATGAGACTAGATGTCAATTATAGGAAAAGTCTGTAAAAAATACAAACATATGGAGGCTAAACAATACACTACTTAATAACCAAGAGATCACTGAAGAAATCAAAGGGGAAATAAAAAAATACCTAGAAACAAATGACAATGAAAACATGACAACTCAAAACCTATAGGATGCAGCAAAAGCAGTTCTAAGAGGAAAGTTTATACAATCCTACCTCAAGAAACAAGAAACATCTCAAATAACCAACCTAACCTTACACCTAAAGCGATTAGAGAAAGAAGAACAAAAAACCCCCAAAATTAGCAGAAGGAAAGAAATCATAAAGAACAGATCAGAAATAAATGAAAAAGAATTGAAGGAAACAATAGCAAACATCAATAAAACTAAAAGGCGGTTCTTTGAGAAGATAAGCAAAATTGATAAACCATTAGCCAGACTCATCAAGAAAAAAAGGGAGAAGACTCAAATGAACAGCATTAGAAATGAAAAAGGAGAAGTAACGACTGACACTGCAGAAATACAAAGGATCATGAGAGATTACTACAAGCAACTCTATGCCAATAAAATGGACAACCTGGAAGAAATGGACAAATTCTTAGAAAAGCACACCCTTCTGAGACTGAACCAGGAAGAAATAGAAAATATGAACAGACCAATCCCAAGCACTGAAATTGAGACTGTGATCAAATATCTTCCAACAAACAAAAGTCCAGGACCAGATGACTTCACAGGTGAATTCTGTCAAACATTTAGAGAAGAGCTAACACCTATCGTTCTCAAACTCTTCCAAAATATAGGAGAGAGAGGACCACTCCCAAAATCATTCTATGAGGCCACCATAACCCTGTTACCAAAACCAGACAAAGATGTCACAAAGAAAGAAAGCTACAGGCCAATATCACTGATGAACAAAAGTTCTCAACAAAATACTAGCAAACAGAATCCAACATCACGTTAAAATGATCATGCACCATGATCAAGTGGGGTTTATCCCAGGAATGCAAGGATTCTTCAAGATACGGAAATCAATCAATGTGATAAACCATATTAACAAATTGAAAGATAAAAACCATATGATCATCTCATTAGATGCAGAAAAAGCTTTTTACAAAATTCAACACCCATTTATGATAAAAACTCTCCAGAAAGTAGGTATAGAGGGAAGTTACCTCTACATAATAAAGGCCATATATGACAAACCCAGAGCCCATATTGTTCTCAATGGTGAAAAACTGAAACCATTTCCACTAAGATCAGGAGCAAGACAAGGTTGCCCACTCTCACCACTATTATTCAACATAGATTTGGAAGTTTTGGCCACAGCAATCAGAGAAGAAAAAGAAATAAAATGAATCCAAATCAGAAAAGAAGAACTAAAGCTGCCACTTTGCAGATGACATGATACTATACATAGAGAATCCTAAAGATGCTACCAGAAGACTACTAGAGCTACTCAAAGAATTTGGTAAAGTTGCAGGATACAAAATTAATGCACAGAAGTCTCTTGCATTCCTATACACTAATGATGAAAAATCTGAAAGAGAAATTAAGGAAACACTCTGATTTACCATTGCAACAAAAATAATAAAATACCTAGGAATAAACCTACCTAAGGAGACAAAAGACCTGTATGCAGAAAACTATAAGACAGTGATGAAAGAAATTAAGGATGATACAAATAGATGGAGAGATAAACCATGTTCTTGGATTGGAAGAATCAACATTGTGAAAATGACTCTACTACCCGAAGCAATCTACAGATTCAATGCAATCCCTATCAAACTACCACTGGCATTTTTCACAGAACTAGAACAAAAAGTTTCACAATTTGTATGGAAACACAAAAGACACCAAACAGCCAAAGCAATCTGAGAAAAAAAAAACGGAGCTAGAGGAATCAGGCTCACACACTTCAGACTAAACTACAAAGCTACAGTAATCAAGACAGTATGGTCCTGGCACAAAGACAGAAATATAGGTCAATGGAACAGGATAGAAAGCCCAGAGATAAACCCACGCATGTATGGTCACCTTATCTTTGATAAAGGATGCAAGAATATACAACAGAGAAAAGACTGCCTCTTCACCAAGTGGTGGTGGGAAAACTGGAGAGCTACATGTAAAAGAATGAAATTAGAACACTCCCTAACACCATACACAAAAATAAACTCAAAATGGATTAGAGACCTAAATGTAAGGCCAGGCACTATAAAACTCTTAGAGGAAAACATAGGCAGAACACTCTATGACATAAATCACAGCAAGATCCTTTTTGACCCACCTCCTAGAGAAAGGGAAATAAAAACAAAAATAAACACATGGGACCTAATGAAACTGAAAAGCTTTTGCACAGCAAAGGAAACCATAAACAAGATGAAAAGACAACCCTCAGATTGGGAGAAAATATTTGCAAATGAAGCAAGTGACAACGGATTAATCTTCAAAATTTACAAGCAGCTGATGAAGCTCAATATCAAAAAAACAAACAAGCCAATCCAAAAATGGGCAGAAGATCTAAATAGACATTTCTCCAATGAAGATATATAGATTGCCATCAAACACATGAAAGGATGATCAACATCATTAATCATTAGAGAAATACAAATGAAAACTACAATGAGGTACCACCTCACACCATTCAGAATGGCCATCGTCAAAAAATCTACGAACAATAAATGTTGAAGAGGCTGTGAGAAAAGGGAACCCTCTTGCACTGTTGGTGGGAATATAAATTGATATAGCCACTATGGAGAACAGTATGGATGTTCCTTAAAAAACTAAAAATAGAACTACCATATGACCCAGCAATCCCACTACTGGGCATATACCCTGAGAAAACCATAATTCAAAAAGAGTCATGTACCACAATGTTCACTGCAGCTCTGTCTAAAATAGCCAGGACATGGAAGCAACCTAAGTGTCCATCGACAGATGAATGGATAAAGAAGATATGGTGCATATATACAATGGAATATTACTCAGCCATATAAAGAAACAAAATTGAGTTATTTGTAGTGAGGTGGATGGACCTACAGTCTGTCATACAGAGTGAAGTAAGTCAGAAAGAGAAAAGCAAATATCATACGCTAGCACATATATATGGAATTAAAAAAACAAGGTTCTGAAGAACGTAGGGGCAGGACAGGAATAAAGACATAGACATAGAGAATGGACTTGAGGACATGGGGAGGGGGACGGGTAAGCTGTGAGAAAGTGAGAGAGTGGCATGGACATATATACACTACAAATATAAAATAGATAGCTAGTGGGAAGCAGCCACATAGCACAAGATCAGCTCTGTGTTTTGTGACCACCTAGAGGGGTGGGATTGGGAGGGTGGGCAGGAGTCGCAAGAGGGAGGAGATATGGGGATATATGGATATGTATAGCTGATTCACTTTGTTATAAAGCAGAAACTAACACACCATTGTAACGCAATTATGCTCCAATAAAGATGTTAAGAAAAAAAGGGTTAATACGTTGTTCAGTAAGGCTCTTGGTGAAAATGAAAAATGTGTCTTTTATTTTTACTTAAAACCTAAGTCACTTTTTGGCCACTCTATATTAACAAGAGTACAAATGGATAGCCACTGGACAGCCTCACATGTGGAATACGAAAGAATATATTTCAGTTGTAAAACTTGTGAAATACTATGAAAGATAAAGAAGAGATATAAAATATTGGAATAATTTTCTCAGTAGACAAGTCAGGTGGAAGCGGACTACTATGAACAAAACCTTCACACTATTCAGGCAGAATGTACAACCCCTTTCTGATGACACCATGCAATTAGTTTCATAAAATCAAAACATAATAAAACTCCAAAAGCAATATAGTTATAGATATTGTCATACTATCTTCAACAAGACAAAAAGTAAATTAATGAAACACAGAACTTCTCTGTCTAATAAAATATTAAGCTATATCAAAAGCCAAAAACAAAACAAAGAAAAAAGTATAAAGTAGAAACAGGAAAAAAATTCTGCATAACTAAGAACATGGTCACATAAAAATAAATAAATAAATAACAAAACAAAAAATTTTACACTTTAGGAGCCTCTTAAGGTATTCAAAAACAATAGACCTTCTTTTCTTTCCATCACCCTCCATACACATCATATTGAGTCTGTCTCTAGACTAAATATTATATCTTTCTACTTCTTTTTATCTCTTCTTTTTTACCTGAGTCCAAGACTTTACCAGTGCTCACTTGGATTGCAGCAACAGCTTTCTAACCATCTCTGTCTTTCTGCTGTTTCTGTTCCCTCACATTTCATTTCAGCAGTTGCAAGAGATACCTTCTTAAAATGTAATTCAGATCATATAGATCCTCTGCTTTAAATTTTTCTATGGTCTTGTCTTTCAAACTTTTTCCAAGGCTCTGTATCACTTGGTTCATGCCTATGACTCCAATCTCATCTTTTGTCCATCTTGCCCTTGCTTACCTTGCTTACCAGACTCCAACTCTGCAACTCTGCTGGTCTTTTTTCAATACCTCAACACCTCCCACCCAGGGTTTTTAGCACATTCTGTTCCTTCAGCCTGTAGTGCTTGCCTCCGCCCCCCCCCGACCCCTTTCCTATGATTGCATCTTGTAGATCTCACTTCCTCAGAGAGGCCTTTCCAAAATACTCTGAAGTGGCACCTGAACACTCAATTATTTTTAATATTAGCACAATGTTGCTCTCCTTCTTGACATTTATCCAAGTTTACACTTATTCTTATTCACTTGTTTGTTAATTTCTTTATCATATGGAATATTCTACTAGACTATATGATCCATAACACTACATCTTTATCATTTACCATTGGATTCCCAGAGCCTAGCAAAATGCTGGCATATAGAAACATGCAACAGTTACTTATTAAATGAATATTTGATGGTGACTATGCTATCTAGGTTTACCTTCAATCAATATTGTACAGATTATACATTTCAATTACCTATAGGTCAATATTATAACCAAAGTTTTCATAACATGTGAATCAGATAGTGTGTTGTTCTAACACATTTATATTGAATAATCCAGATAAAACCAACACATTAGGAGAATCTGTGTCTTTGTTGACAACCAAATTATTTGTGTTTCATAAGGTGTTTACTTTTTATTATTTTGTACTTGAATGCATATGGCTGAATATTTATTTGTCCCAAGAATTGAAACCCAATAACATAAAACTATGGAATATTAGAGTTAGTTGAAAGACATTAAGTCATCTGGTCAAGTTTGTTCCTCAGTATTGGCATCTCTACATCTCTGGCAAAAATCATCAAGCTTGAACATTTGCTGGATTAAAGAGTTCATTAACATATAAGGCAGCCCAAGGTCTAACTCCTAGAAAATTTTTTCATTTATTCGGTGACAATTGGCACCATTCTTCCATCTTCTGACTTATCACCGTAGATTCCCTGTTTGACATCATGGCAGCTTGGTTATTTGAAAACAGCTTTTATTTAAATGATGATAGCACTAAGACCACATTTACCTGGATTTCCAAAGGAATGTCACTTTTAGAACTTGTGGCACAAATGCAGCACATCTTAGAGGTACTGGTCCAAAAGAGCGGAGTAAGATTTAGCATAAGTCTCCACACAAAGCAACCTCTGTTTCTTCTGCTGCATATCTACCTTACAGTTTTCCATCTCAGTTAACCCTTTGAAGAACTAATCAAGTTCGTGGTAATACCTGAAATTAAGAAAAATATATTGGATAATTGAGAAATGTTGACTTTTCAGAACTCAGTAAGGTGATATAATAAAGCATGGACAGAAGAAGTAGTTAGTTACTGACTCCAGAAAGAGACGGACTTTTCTATACTGCAAGGGTTTTAATCAATGAATTCATTCTTTTTTTTTCCTAACTCATTTTCTGTGAATGACTTACCAGCCTACTAAGAGATGTTCATTAGCTTAATTCACTTTATAATTCTATTTGTAATAAAAATTGAAAATCTACAAAAATAAACTCAACTAGTGAATTTGTAATTCTTGTCAAAAATAACTTTTCCTCTTAAAGTATTATGCTAAAAATATTTTAGGAGCTAACCAAGGTGTGTGTGTGTGTGTGTGGGGGGTATATACCTATATCTATATCTACATCTATATCTATATCTACCTTATATACACAAACAATTTAGGTCAGTAAGGGACAGAAAAAAGCTACAGAAGGAATCGTGCAATACAAATTTCTCTGAATTTCAATATTTTCCCAAAGCTAGACATATTTCATGGCTCCAGGATTTTCACATACATGGCAACTTGTCATCTTTGGCAATTGAGATTTTTACCCTTCTACCAGTGAGACCTTCATTTCCTTGGAACTGAAGGAATTATAGAGTGGAATTATAGTGGAATCATAGAGTGACTTCATCCTGTGCAATTATAGAGTGACTTCCAGATATAAAAGATGGAGAAGAGAAGTTCATTTTTTTGTTAAAACAAAAAACAGTAAGCTTACTATGCAGAGTGTCTGGAGGAAGGAGAACATTAATTAACATACATTTATGGATCATAACATAAAAGAAACTAAGTTTTATTGCTTTTACTTGTCCAGAATAGCTCAAATTTCAGAACATATTGCCAACTACTAGCCCTACTGAAATAAATTAGAACTAAAGAATGATTTATTATTAATATAGCAAATGCCAGCAGAGCAGTGTTGGTTCTCTTTATGTCACAGTTATACTTGTCTATATGTTGGCTGCTTCCTCAGTTCTCATAAATAGCCAAATCATTCCCTCAGTTAGCTGTTTACTCTTTTCACTTTATTCACCAGCTTAACCTCCTCACAAAGAACAAAGCAAAATTTTCTAGCTGCATTCCTGTTAGTAGGGAGTTGGATTTAGTGTTTTCTAAGATTCCTCCTAATGCTGAGACATTTTAGGTATGGAGTGACACATCATAAATACATTTATTTCTACTAAGAACCTGAATTAAAATATTCTTGTATATTTTCTATGACTCAAAATTCTTTACTACTTCTTTGTACCCTTTAGAGCAAGGATTGGCTTTTTTTAAAAAAATAAAGGGCCAGAGAGTAAATATTTTAGGCTTTGTGGGCCAAACAGTCTCTGCCCCAACTACTCAACTCAGCTGGTGTGGTAGGAAAGCAGCCATAGAAAAGACATAAAGAAATGGTGTTTCTGTGTTCCAATAAAAATTTATTTACAGCACTCCCTCTTGTGAGAACACCAGAATCACAACTAGCTGCTGGACAATGATCGACAGGAAGACACTGGAACTCACCAAAAAAGATAAGTGTCCATCGACAGATGAATGGATAAAGAAGATCCACATCCAAAGACAAAGGAGAAGCCACAATGAGATGGTAGGAGAGGTGCAATCACAGTAAAATCAAATCCCATAACTGCTGTGTGGGTGACACACAGACTGGAGAACACTTAGACCAAAGAAGTCCACCAACTGGAGTGAAGGTTCTGAGTGCCACGTCAGGCTTCCCAACCTCGGGGTCTGGCAACGGGAGGAGGAATTACTAGAGAATCAGACTTTGAAGGCTATGGGGATTTGATTGCAGGACTTCAACAGAACTGGGGGAAACAGAGACTCCATTCTTGGAGGACACACACAAAGTAGTGTGCGCATTGGGACCCAGGGGAAGGAGCAGTGACCCCAGGGGAGACTGAACCAAACCTACCTACTAGTGTTGGGGGGTCTCCTGCAAAGGCAGGAGGTGGCTGTGGCTCACCGTGGGGACAAGGACACTGGCAACAGAAGTTCTGGGAAGTACTCCTTGGTGTGAGCCCTCCCAGAGTCCGCCATTAGCCCCACCAAAGAGCCCAGGTAGGCTCCAGTGTTGGGTTGTCTCAGGCCAAACAACCAACAGGGAGGGAACCCAGCCCCACTCATCAGCAGTCAAGCGGATTAAAGTTTTACTGAGCTCTGCCCACCAGAGCAACAGTCAGCTCTACCTACCACCAGGCCCTCCCAACAGGAAACTTGCATAAGCCTCTTAGATAGCCTCATCCACCAGAGGGAAGACAGCAGAAGCAAGAAGAAGTACAGTCCTGCAGGCTGCGGAACAAAAACCACATTCACAGAAATATAGACAAGATGAAAAGGCAGAGGGCTACATAACAGATGAAGGAACAAGATAAAACCCCAGAAAAACAACTAAATGAAGTAGAGATAGGCAACCTTCCAGATAAAGAATTCAGAATAATGATAGTGAAGATGATACAGGACCTCGGAAAAAGAATGGAGGCAAAGATCAAGAAGATGCAAGAAATGTTTAACAAAGACCTAGAAGAATTAAAGAACAAACAAACAGAGATGAACAATACAATAACTGAAATGAAAACTACACTAGAAGGAATCAACAGCAGAATAACTGAGGCAGAAGAATGGATAATTGACCTGGAAGACAGAATGGTGGAATTCACTGCTGCGGAACAGAATAAAGAAAAAAGAATGAAAATAAATGAAGACAGCCTAAGAGACCTCTGGGACAACATTAAACACAACATTATAGGGGTCCCAGAAGGAGAAGAGAGAGAGAAAGGACCAGAGAAAATATTTGAAGAGATTATAGTCGAAAACTTCCCAAACATGGGAAAGGAAATAGCCACCCAAGTCCAGGAAGCACAGAGCCCCATACAGGATAAACCCAAGGAGAAACATGTCGAGACACGTAGTAATCAAATTGGCAAAAAATTAAAAACAAAGAAAAATTATTGGAAGCAACAAGGGCAAAATGACAAATAACATACAAGGGAACTCCCATAAGGTTAACAGCTGATTTCTCAGCAGAAACTCTACAAGCCAGAAGGGAGTGGCATGATATACTTAAAGTGATGAAAGGGAAGAACCTCCAACCAAGATTACTCTACCCGGCAAGGATCCCATTCAGATTCCACAGAGAAATCAAAACCTTTACAGACAAGCAAAAGCTAAGAGAATTCAGCACCACCAAACCAGCTCTACAACAAATGTTAAAGGAACTTCTCTAAGTGGGAAATACAAGAGAACAAAAGGACCTACGAAAACAAACCCAAAACAATTAAGAAAATGGTCAAAGGAACATACATATCGATAATTACCTTAAACGTGAATGGATTAAATGCTCCCACCAAACGACACAGGCTTGCTAACTGGATACAAAAACAAGACCCATATATATGCTGTCTACAAGAGACCCACTTCAGACCTAGGGACACATTCAAACTGAAAGTGAGGGGATGGAAAAAGATATTCCATGCAAATGGAAATCAAAAGAAAGCTGGAGTAGCAATACTCATATCAAATAAAATAGACTTTAAAATAAAGAATGTTACAAGAGACAAGGAAGGACACTACATAATGATCAAGGGATCAATCCAAGAAGAAGATATAGCAATTATAAATATATATGCACCCAACATAGGAGAATCTCAATACATAAGGCAGCTGCTAACAGCTATAACAGAGGAAATCAACAGTAACACAGTAATAGTGGGGGACTTTAACACCTCACTGACACCAATGGACAGATCATCTAAAATGAAAATAAATAAGGAAACAGAAGTTTTAAATGGCACAATAGACCAGAGAGATTTAATTGATATTTATAGGACATTCCATCCAAAAACAGCAGATTACCCTTGCTTCTCAAGTGCACACGGAACATTCTCCAGGATAGATCACTTCTTGAGTCACAAATCACACCTCAGTAAATTTAAGAAAATTGAAATCATATCAAGCATCTTTTCTGACCACAATGCTATGAGATTAGAACTGAATTACAGGGAAAAAAACATAAAAAAAACACAAACACATGGAGGCTAAACAGTACATTACTAAATAACCAAGAGATCAGTGAAGAAATCCAAGAGGAAATCAATAACTACCTAGAGACAAATGACAATGATAACACAATGATCCAAAACCTATGATATGCAGCAAAAGCAGTTCTAAGAGGGAAGTTTATAGCTATACAAGCCTACCTCAAAAAACAGCAAAAATCTCAAATAAACAATCTAACCTTACACCTAAAGGAACTAGAGAAAGAAGAACAAACAAAACCCAAAGGTAGCAAATGTAAAGAAATCATAAAGATTAGAGCAGAAATAAATGAAATAGAAACAAAGAAAACAATAACAAAGATCAATAAAACTAAAAGCTGGTTCTTTGAGAAGGTAAACAAAATTGATAAGCCATTAGCCAGACTCATCAAGAGAAAGAGGGAGAGGACTCAAATCAATAAAATTCGAAATGAAAAAGAAGTCACAACAGACACTGCAGAAATATAAAGCATCCTAAGAGACTACTATAAGCAACTCTATGCTAATAAAATGGACAACCTGGAAGAAATGGACAAATTCCTAGAAAAGTATAACCTTCCAAGACTGAACCAGGAAGAAACAGAAAATATGAACAGACCAATCACAAGGAATGAAACTGAAAGTGTGATTAAAAATCTTCCAACAAACAAAAGTCTGGGACCAGATGGCTTCACAGGTGAATTCTGTCAAACATTTAGAGAAGAGCTAACACCCATCCTTCTCAAACTCTTCCAAGAAATTGCAGAGGAAGGAACACTCCCAAACTCATTCTATGAGGCCACTGTCACCCTGATACCAAAACCAGACAAAGATACTACAAAAAAAGAAAATTACAGACCAATGTCACTGATGAATACAGATGCAAAAATCCTCAACAGAATACTAGAAACAGAATCCAACAACATATTAAAAACATCATATACCATGATCAAGTGGGCTTTATCCTAGGAATGCAAGGATTCTTCAATATACACAAATCAATCAATGTGATAAACCATATTAACAAAATTGAAGAATAAAAACCATATGATCATCTCAATAGATGCAGAAAAAGTTTTTGACAAAATTCAACACCCATTTATGATAAAAACTCTCCAGAAAGTGGGCATAGAGGGAACCTACCTCAACATAATAAAGGCCATATACGACAAGCTCACAGCAAACATCATTCTCAATGGTGAAAAACTGAAGGCATTTCCTCTAAGATTAGGAACAAGACAAGGATGTCCACTCTTGCCACTATTATTCAACATAGTTTTGTAAGTCCTAGCCATGGCAATCAGAGAAGAAAAAGAAATAAAAGGAATCCAAATTGGAAAAGAAGAAGTAAAAGTGTCACTGTTTGCAGATGACATGATACTATTCATAGAGAATTCTAAAGATTCTATCAGAAAACTACTAAAGCTAATCAATGAATTTGGTAAAGTTGCAGGATACAAAATTAATGCACAGAAATCTCTTGCATTCCTATACACTGATGAAAAGTCTGAAAGAGAAATTAAGGAAACACTCCGATTTACCATTGCAACCAACAGAATAAAATACCTAGGAATAAACCTACCTAGGGAGACAAAAGACCTGTATGCAGAAAACTATAAGACACTGATGAAAGAAATTAAAGGTGATACCAACAGATGGAGAGATATACCATGTTCCTGGATTGGAAGAATCAATTTTGTGAAAATGACTATACTACCCAAAGCAATCTACAGATTCAGTGCAATCCCTATCAAATTACCAATGGCATTTTTTATGGAACTAGAACAAAAAGGCTTAAAATTCATATGGAGACACAAAAGACCCCGAATAGCCAAAGCAGTCTTGAGGGAAAAAGAAAATGGAGCTGGAGGAATCAGACTCCCTGACTTCAGACTATACTATAAAGCTACAGTAATCAAGACAATATGGTACTGGCACAAAAACAGAAACATAGATCAATGGAAGAAGATAGAAAGCCCAGAGATAAACTCACGCACCTATGGTCAACTAATCTATGACAAAGGAGGCAAGGATATACAATGGAGAAAAGACTGTCTCTTCAATAAGTGGTGCTGGGAAAACTGGACAGCTACATGTAGAAGAATGAAATTAGAACACTCCCTAACACCATACAGAAAAATAAACTCAAAATGGATTAGAGATCTAAATGTAAGACTGGACACTGTAAATCTCTTAGAGGAAAACATAGGAAGGACACTCTTTGACATAAATCACAGCAAGATCTTTTTTGATCCACCTCCTAGAGTAATGGAAATAAAACAAAAATTAAAAAAATGGGACATAATGAAACTTAAAAGCTTTTGCACAGCAAAGGAAACCATAAACAAGACGAAAAGGCCACCCTCAGAATGGGAGAAAATATTTGCAAACGAATCAACGGACAAAGGATTAATCTCCAAAATATATAAATAGCTCATGCAACTCAATATTAAAAAAACAAACAAGCCAATTCAAAAATGGGCAGAAAACCTAAATAGACATTTCTCCAAAGAAGACATACAGATGGCAAGGAAGCACATGAAAAGCTGCTCAACATCAGTAATTATTAGAGAAATGCAAATCAAAACTACAATGAGGTATCCCCTCACACCAGTTAGAATGGGCGTCACCAGACAATCTACAAACAACAAATGCTGGAGAGGGTGTGGAGAAAAGGGAACCCTCTTGCACTGTTGGTGGGAATGTAAATTGATACAGCCACTATGGAGATTCCTTAAAAAACTAAAAATAGAATTACCATATGATCCAGCAATCCCACTCCTGGGCATATACCCAGAGAAAACCATAATTCAAAAAGACACATGCACCCCAAAGTTCATTGCAGCATTATATACAATAGCCAGGTTATGGAAGCAACCTAAATGCCCATCGATAGATGAATGGATAAAGAAGATGTGGTACATATATACAATGGAATATTACTCAACCATAAAAAGGAACAAATTTGGGTTATTTGTAGAGACGTGGATGGATCTAGAGACTGTCATACAGAGTGAAGTAAGTCAGAAACAGAAAAACAAATATGGTATATTAACGCATATATATGGAACCTAGAAAAATGGTACAGATGAACCGGTTTGCAGGGCAGAAATTGAGACAGAGATGTAGAGAACAAATGTATGGACACCAAGAGGGGAAAGCGGCGGGGGGATGGGTGGTGGTGTGATGAATTGGGAGATTAGGATGACATGTATACACTGATGTGTATAAAACTGATGACAAATAAGGACCTGCTGTATAAAAAAATAAATAATATAAAATTCAAAAATTAAAAAAAAGAAAAAGATCCAGCTACATTTATTAGATTTATATTAGTTGTGACTTTATAATGTAATAGTAGAATTTTGAGACATTTTACAATTAGCTTGCTTTTGAATGTTACTTATGTATGTAAGTGCTTCGTGTATTTGATTTTGTTCTAGTTTTATATCGCATCTTTTCCTACTGGGTCAAAAGTTAATTGGTGCCTCCGTTAACACCATTTGGATTAAGTTTTCTGAACAGTAATAAAAATTAAAACAAAAAACAAACAAAAAAACCCCTTTATTTACAAAAATAGGTGGCAGACTGGATTTGCCTGGCACATCATAGTTTGCCAATTTCTACATTAAAGGTATAACCTATGTAGGATGGATAATGCTTTTTTGGAAATGCAAGGGCTAACTTAGTCGGCACTAACCTAAACAGAGTTAGAGTACATCATTATAATTTAGTCCCTGTGGAGATATGGTCTCTTCATCTTTCAGTGGAAACTGCTCCTGAAGTCACTTCAGGCCTATACAAGGTTTCTTCTGACCACCTTACCTATAAATATGTGTCAACCCTGCAAGACTACAGAGATGTTTATGAAGCCCTTTGAAATGTCAAAGTTCTCCTAACAATTCCTAAATGCTTGCTGTCCTTTACCCTTTGTTTTTGATCATTTCCTTGAAGGTGACAACTACAACCTCTGTAAAACCTATATGCTACAATTCAGTTCAATAACACTAGAGTTGTCACAAAGGAAGACCATCGAGTCAAAGGTTTCATCAGCTATAAGAATTTAAACTACTCCCCAGAGAGCAAAATAATGGCAGAGGGAGAGGCCACAGTTGAGAAACAGCCATAATTTAAAAAAAAATTTCACCTTATGGGAGTTCCCTGGCGGTCCAGTGGTTAGGATTCCATGCTTCCACTGCAGGGGGGCATGGTTTCGATCCCCTGGTTGGAGATCTCACATGCCTGCCACTTGGTACAGCCAAAAAAAATTCACTTTAAGATAATATGGAAGAGCCCTCATATATTGAGAATATTTGAAAAACAATGTGCTACTTTAGTAGCCAAGAGTTTACAGTTCAAAGCTGCTGTGGTAGCTCTTAGTGGTTATGAAGAAGTCAGCCATAAAAGCCTACATGTATATATAAATACATGCAATGTACTGAATGCACTGTTACATATGCATCCAATTTCTAAGGAAGTCATTTCAGAGACCTTTAGTGTTATATCAATTCCGTACTGTGCAGAGATAAAAGCAACACATATTTATCATACCTTGGGGAATTTGTCTAGTAGAAACCAAAATCCTTATACTTGTGGAACTTGTAATACAGTAACTTTAAAAGGGGGAGAATATATTTAAATATATATTAAAATGTATTTAATATCTCAGAAATTTGTGGTCAGCCTGAATGAAACCGTTTTAGAAAGAACCAGGTAAAATGTACATTGATTTTCAGTAACTGGGCTAGAGTTGACAGGTGATGTGAAGCACATTGATGGATTTTGTCCAAGTTTCATATGAGGTTACTTAGGTGAGGCAGGTCAGAGATCAATATGCTTTCCCTGGAATCCTGAGACACTGTTCAAGAGAAGCAACTAAAGAGCTATGCACTATAGTGGGCAATACTGAAGGTAGAAAGGAGGGAGAAAGGAACGGATGGAGGGATGGATCCAGTGAGGTATTTCTCACTGAGACATACCAAAAGCACGAAAAGAGTGAGGTGACTTGAATGTACAAGGAGCCGGAAGAGCTCACCATAATAAAATAATAGCTGATTCCAAAAATAAACCACCAGAGGTGTTAAAATGCAATATCTTGCTTTTTGAATGTCAAACGACTTCCTCCTGCAGCATTTTGTGCAACGACACACTGAGGTCCCAAAGTCAGCCTCTAAAATGCAGTCATTCCTTCACAGATTAAGAAGAAACCTCAAAGATCCCAAAGGAAACTAAAACTTTATTTCAAAAATTTGCTTTGAACTTTGAAAATAAGAAGATGTATTATTGCAAACTCTGAAAGGACTAATCTAAACTGCTAGTGATCTAGTCCTGATTTTAAAGGATGATGACAAGCAGGCACACCTATTTTGGTGCACCTAACCAGGCAAAGAACAGTGGGTGAGTAAAAAAGGGCAACAGATTGCCAACCAGCACAATCATCTCGGAATGTAGAGACGATTCGTCAGGCCTTCTTTTCCATTGCTCTGCCATCCTCCCTCTCTCTTAGCTCTTTATGCGGTTCTGGGAATACAGGAAGTGCTCAATGAATACATACCCCTTTCTTCCTCTCTCTTTCTCTCTCACCCTCATTTTCCTTAAGTTTCTTCTTTATATCCCCTTCACTCCATTTTTATCACTTTCTTCTCTCTTTTTCCACCTCCCTTGCCCTTCTCTGTATGTCTCTCTTTTTTCCTAACTTTGTTACACCACAAAACTGAAATATATTTCAAATTATTCCTTGCAATCACTGAATTAACTGTCTGAACTCTAACCTTAATGTAAATGATGATAATGTTGTGTATGTGTATACACACATACACTATGTTATATTGTTCTTTAGGAACAAAAACAATAAAATGTAGTTGATTTTACATGGGGCATTCCTCCGTGTTTTTTTTCCCTTGTTTCATCCTGTTGTTCCTCCCGTTACTTAGCATTTTGGCTATTCAGAAGTAGTACCTTGAACTATGAATCTGCTGCTGACCTTTCAAAAGATCAATATATCTCCACATTAGACTTTTTTTAATCCTTTGAAATGAATGGAAACTGATGCCAAAATTTCCCCTTGCAAGCATAAGCATTTTTGGAAGGTGAGAGGAAAGGAGCTGTTCGGTTTTATATTTTACACAATTAAACAACGTGCCATCTTGGCACAGCACTCAGGGAAAATACATCATGCCTGTGAAAGATTGGAAAGATTCTTTTCTAAGGTCATTATCTACTCCAGCCATACAGCATCTACCTTCCCCCTCCATCAGGAGAGTCCAGGCCCCTTTGCAGTGTAGCACTCTATTACATTATACCACTTCTTATCTCACAACCTACTTCAGGACTCATTTATATGCATGTGAAAGTGGGCTTCTGTCCTCTGGAGAGCTGGCGGGCACCCTGCGGTCTGATTCCTCTTGTCCTTGAACATTAGAAACTCTGTTGCCAATGAAAAGTCAGGAGAGGAATCATGTACATCGACAGTCTTGAAAATTTCACTTTTATCTCAGTAGATTAACATGTTTTTTTTTTCTCCTACTGCCAGCACAGAAGATGACAAGTTAAGGAAAATGTAAAGTTAATACTGATGGAAAGGCAACATAGAAATAGAGAATTGTGTTTTTCACTATTCATTATTAAAAAGACAAATTTCTACCACTGTCTTTTCTGCCACAAGAAAACAATAGAGGCTCCAGCAAATGCAGCTGGTAAGTGAAGTTTTCTTAGATGAATCTCACTTTTCTATTGTCTTTTATTATGAAATCAAGGGTGTGTTATGCTGGAATAGTTCAATTTCTCTCATTTTTAGTGCCAAAGTTCTCAAGCTAGGACTCATGTTAATTGCCTTCACTCACATACCTGCCTAAGTATTCCCTGAAATCTGTTCCTACCTTTTCTACCTTATTGAATTCTTTCTCAAGTGTCACCATTGATCTCCAATCTCTCCTCAGGTTTCATCCACCTGAATGTTTTTTTCAGCCTCTTTATGACTTTTGACACTGTCCACTACCTGCTCCTTCATTCTTGGCCTTCTCTTGGTTTCCAGGACATTGTACTTCTTTGTTCTCCAACCTTAATGAATGATTCTTCTTTGTTTCCTTTGTTGACTTTTCTCCCTCCTCCCATGACCAAACTGTGGGTTTCCATCAAAGCTATTATCTTGGCGTCTGCTCTTCTTCACTGACACTTATTCCATCTTCTCCTCTCCAATGAACATCCCTATATATAGACTGCAATTGCCAATCCCAGTGCTGCTCAGTGAAAAAACAATATCTTAATTCAAACTGTCTATGGAACGTGTTTACTTGGATAACCAGCCAATGACATCTTAAATTTACTTTAATTTCAATACACTTAAAGTTTACCTACTAATTTTCCCTTCTCTCCTCCCACTAGGAGGCACTTTCTATCTCCGCCAAACACCATGCCTCAAAACCACAGAGCAATTTTAGTCTACTCCAATGCATCCTGTAAGCTACTGCATTAGTTTAAGAACTTTCATAATACTACATTGTCTGCTGCATTAAATTCAAACTCCTGTAAATGGCTTCCAAGATTTTTCACATATGGCATTGATCTACCTGATTTTGGTTTCCATGACTCCAATGTGGAGTCACTGCTGGCCAAGAAAGTCTCTTCATTGTGAACATGCTACTCTACCAACACCCATACCATTTCTACCTCTCCAGGTTTTGCTTTTTCCTTCTAGGTGGAATTACTTTGCCTAGTCAATGTATCTATTGGCTGATTCTAACCTTCTTATAAGACAGACAGTTGTGTGATAACCAATTATTATCTGGCAATAATCGGTGGTTTATAGAAAGATGTTATATCTCAGTGGTTAAGAACTCAGACTTGAGAGAGTCAAGAATTGTGTTGAAACACAGCTCACTTATGATGTGACCTTGGGCAAGTTACTTAACTTCTCTAAGCTGCTGTTTCTTCATTTATAAAATGGAAAAATATACTACCTACCACATAAAGTTGTTGAGAGGAATATATGAAATAATGCAGGCAAACTTAGCACTTAGTATAGGGCCTGCCCCTTAATAAGTGCTCTTTAAAGTTAGTTGTTATTATTATAAAAGGTATCTGTCTTCAATCTGATGAACCCAATTTCATAATTTTTTAATTTATTAGATCTATCCTAGGTGGGAATGAAGATAACAATAAGCATGCATTAAAGAATGAACACATACTAATGCTGGATATTAATGAGTTACGGGAGACTGGAGGGTCATGCGCACAGGTAGATGATGGTACCATGAGGGTAAGCTCTCTCCCATTTTGCTTACCATTTTATCTAAGGTGGAGCACAGTGAAGACAAAATAGTTGGTTCTTCATACATATGTATTGAACATACTACATAGAATCCCCAAATTTGGAACTTGAATCTAAGACTTAATGAATTTCTCAAGTAATTCCAATGAATAAGTTTCACTAAGCTGAGGAGAGCACTTTGAGAAACTCGTCTAGATCTCCTCCTTGTGGTGGATCACGAGGAACTCCTCCCAGTGGGTGGCTGAGAGGACAGGAGTCAGTGGGCTTATGGTTTATCTTCATTCACCAGCTTGGCCTCCATCTTCATTCATATTGCTAAGAGATTCTCCTTGAAAACAGTGTCACAGTATTGCTTTATAAATGATTATTAGTCTCAAGTAATCCCTTAGGAAAGGACATGATGCAACCACAGAAAAAGTATTAGGAAATATCTGTATATGATAAAACTTAAATTATTCCGTATACAACTTGCCTATTAAAGTATCTTCAACATCAAAATTAATGTAATAATATCTCCCTACTGATTTCCTAATTATATGCAGGCAGCATAACATAGGTATATAAGGAGATCTGGTCCTTAGATAAAATTGTGAAATGAAACAAATTTCCTTGGTATCCTCCACATCTTCTCCCACACTTTCTCCCACATCTTCAAGTTAACTATTTTTCCTCTTTCTTACTCTTAGGGGACAGTTCTCAGGCTGACAAAAATAAAAATCCACCCAGTGGAGTGGCACACACAGTGTCACCCTCTTCCAAAGTTTTTCAGGATCCAAGATCACATTTTCTTTTTTTCCCATCTTTTCTTCCTTTGCTTATACCAGCCATTCCCTGCAACAGCTAAACAAAAAGTAATCTGATTATCATGGTGAAAACCATGCATATTGGGCATGAATGACTGAGAAGCTTAGTATTCTCAGAGATGTATCTGCTTTTTAAAATATGAGCTAATTAATACACTTGAACCTCTGATTTTTGAGTTGTCAGTATCTTAGATTTGGATACCTCATGTAAGTCCTCAATTGACTCTTCAAAACCTAATCACAAGGAAGAGGTTCATCAATTCCCCTTCACCTTACTATGCCTTGAAGGGCAAGAAGATAGCAGTATTAATTGTCTTCAGTCACTGTAGTCATCATTTAGTGATGGTTGGTCACTATCATTAAGCTACTCCTCCATCTGCCATTATCAGGGTAGGATATCAAATACTATCCAGTTTTGTCAGTTCAATGTCTTCCATGTTTCTACTTTCAGAGAAGTTTTCTAAGTACTATTATACATGATTATTAAAAAATATATAATAACAAATGGTCCCTTCCCCAAAGAAGGGTTAGTCAGTTTTCCTCTTCCATTGTTCTCAGGTGGGGATTAACAAACATTTTTGAAAAGGTCCAGATAATAAATATTTCAGGCTTTGTTGACCAAGAGGCAAAATCAAGACTATTATGTAGGTACTCATATGACATGAAAGAGAACAAATTTCCACACATATTTTATTCATGAAATTAAAAACATTATTTATAAAAACTGAAAGCTGAATTACATATGATTTTTATGTATCACAAAATATTCTTTTAATTTTTTCCCTCAACCATTTAAAAATGTAAAAACCTTTCTTTCTTGTGGTCCTACAAAAACAGACTAGGAGGGGTGCTTGAGAGAAGGTGGGCAGGAGTGGTAGATTTGGCTGTAGTTTGTCAAAATCTGTTTTAGTAAATACCTAACATGGAATCCACTAATCTAAGTTCCTAACTTTAAAAGGAAATAAATGGGCTTCCCTGGTAGCGCAGTGGTTGAGAGTCCGCCTGACGATGCAGGGGACACGGGTTTGTGCCCCGGTCCAGGAAGATCCCACATGCCATGCCGTGGAGCGGCTGGGCCCGTGAGCCATGGCCGCTGATCCTGCGTGTCCGGAGCCTGTGCTCCGCAATGGGAGGGGCCACAACAGTGAGAGGCCCTCGTACTGCAAAAAAAAAGGAAATAAAGTTTACTATCAAATATCTCTGAATCCGGTATCCATGATCTGCGAGATGCAATAGATAATGTACAGAGTATTTTTAACAGGACTCTTTAGAATGGTTGCAAGCTGTAAAAGGCTAAATTAAGGAGATGTGCTACAGGCTAAGATAAGAGGATCCATGGTAGAGGGTTGAAGCCATGAGAGAAATAGGTGAAGGAGATTAAGAGGTAGAAACCTCCAGTTATAAAATAAATAAGTCACGAGGACACAATGTACAGCATAGGGAATATTGTGAATAGTACTGTAATAACTTTGTATGGTGACAGATGGTAATTAGACTTACATGGTGTCATTTTGTAATGTATAGCAATATCAAATCACTATGTTTGTGCATCAGGAACTAGCATAGTGTTGTAGGTCAATTATGCTTCAAAAAACAAACTCATAGAAAAAGAGATCAGATTTGTGGTTACCAGAGGTGGGGAGTTGTGGGGAGGGGGGAATGGTCCCAAATAAATAAGTACTAAAGATGTAATGTACAACATGATAATACAATTATATCTGCTGTTGTTTTAAGACAGTTGTTCAGAGTAAATCCTAAGAGTTCTCATCACAAGGAAAACAGGTTGTTTTTCTTTTTCTTTTATTTTGTATCTATATGAGATGGTGGATGTTCACTAAATATCGTGTTAATCATTTTATGATGTATATAAGTCAAATCATTATGCTGTACCCCTCAAACACTTTTCCAGTCAATAAAACTGGAAGGAAAAAAAAGAGGACCACTAGTAGGACTGATGTTAGAGATGGTTTCAAGTAGAACTTGAAACACTATTAGGATTTTCTATCCTCGTCTTCTCTCTGCTTTTCTCTGAGTGCAGATTCCATTCTCAGCTACTGCGGAAGGCTCTTCTCTAGCAGGTGGAGAATATACCTACAGGCAGCATTAGGCTCATGTGCCAGCTTGCCTATCTCAAGAGGATGATCTCTCTATCACTGGTTCAGTATATACAATCCCAGGAAGAACCACTGTAGCAGATGCTGTCAGAACTTCACCCATATCCCCTCAGGGTCAGGACTATTTTTTATGCACATGTCTCCCAGTGGGCTGTCACTCTCAACAGCCAACATCTGCATCTCTTTGTTGGAGGACTTGCCCTCAGACAGTTGGAACCAGCTTGACCTGCCCACACAGATTGCTAGAAGTGTCTGGAAATTTATGTCTTTAGTTCCTTTACCCAAAAGTCAGGTGTAGCCTACACAGTTTTCAGAGCTTTCCTATGGGATTGAACCAAAGGTATCTGTGTAGGAAAGAGTTAACATATCAAGGACTGAAACTGCTAACCTTAAAAAGTCCACTTGAAAGGTTGGCCCTTGGTTGGCATCTGGGAACTTGGATTTCAGAAGGGTTTCCACCATTCTCTGATAAGAGTCACTGTACCTAAACTGTACAAACAATATGGTTCATGCTGAACACCAGCTTTCCTTCTGGGAGTTTGGAACTTTGGTAAGTGCCAGGCTGAGGGTGCCTATGTGACCAGCCCCCAACAAAAGCCTTGGGCACTGAGCCTCTAATGAACTTCCCTGGTTGGCAACATTTCATATTTGTTGTCACAACTCATTTATGGGGGAAATTGAGTGTCTTGTGTGACTCCAGTAGAAGATGATTCAAGATAGCTTATGCCTGGTTTCCTCTGAGCCTCACCCTACACACCTTTTTTCTTTGCTCATTTTGCTTTGTATCCTTTCACTGTAATAAATCATAGCCATGAGCACGATTATATGCTGAGTCCTGTGAATCCTCCTAGTGAATCATCAAACCTGGGAGTGGTTTTGGGGGCCCCTGACACAATATCCTTTGTAGGATCTTGCTTGACATCACAGCCTTGCTTGGTGTTCTTCCTTTCCAATATCACTCCCTTCCTCTCTAACTTTTCTCTAGATGTCTCTTGGACTATTTCCTAATAAATCATTTCATAGCACTCCTCATCTCAGGGTCTACTCCTGGGGGACCCAATCTAAGACAGATTCTGACTATTTCAAGCCTTAAGTAATGACTGTGACCAGGAAAAAAAGGTGTTCTGATCAACTGTCCAAATCTTGAGCATGTGCTCACATGTGCTGTCAGGGAGAAAAGGACCTTTCACCAGAAGTAGGTGGAAGGGAAGGCAGGTGCTACACAAACACAGATAATATGGTCTTTTCCTATGTCTAAAGGCTTGTACACTAACATAACATGAGGTTCTTGAGTGAATATCCACATCTGAAAATGCCTTTCTTTTCCTTTACTGGTCATTTTTTCACAAAGTGAGATTTTATTACTTTACAGATAAGTGGTACAGTATACCTACAGGATATGCAATTAGAAAAAAAAAAATCAAAGCCTTGTTGAAATGAAGATCCTTGCCCATTTGTAAACTTTGCTCCTAGCTAAATGGCTTGTATTCCTCAAACCAGCTTTTCAGCACCTAACTCAAATTTATGCCTTGGAAAAATGAAAAATTACTTTACATCATAGTTTCAATGGAAACACTAAACATTAAATCCATAAATTCCAAAGATATATTGTACCTAATTTATTAAGCTAAAATTCCATCATGAATTTGCTGATCTTTTAAGAAATGATGCTAACTAGATGGAGTGTCACACCTGCCAGATGCATCCCATATCTATGAGCATTTTCTCAACAAGTATTTTTCTCCTACCTTTCAAAAATATATTCCTGGAGCATCTCCCCTTTTATGTTTTTTGTTTTTCTTAACTAGGGTTTCTTTTATCCATTTGCTTAAAAGTTTGATTATAAAAGAAATACATTCAAATCCAAAACATTTCAAAAGTTACAGATATGTGCAAAGTGAAAGTACAAGTCATTAATAATATTAACCTACCAGAGATAAGCATTGTTAAGGCTTTTTGATGAATAAAGATGTGCCTGCTTACTAAAAAAAAAGGTTCATATGATTAATACCATCTTGTCATTCCCTTTTTTTGAACTTAAGAAAATGTCACAGGCATGTTCCTAGGTCACAATAATTGCACAGGAATCTACCTTATTTTTTCTAATGGCCACAGATACTCTATGTTATGACCATCACCACTTATTTAACTATTTCTCTATTAATAGTGCCATTTAGGTTGCTTCTAATTTTGCATTACCTGAACAACTGTGCAGTAAAATACTATGGTATGCATTTCTTTAATAACTTTTGGTAGCATTACTGCAGGATGAATTCCTACAAGTTGACTTTGAAACAAAATATATGCATATTTAAATTTTTGAAAATAATTTTGAAATTGGCTGAAAAAGGCTAGACCCATTTTAATCGCTTCACTAGTGTACAAAAGTACTGGTTTCCCTGTATCATCATCAACATTAGGTATTTTAGGTCTCCAAAAACTTTTCAATGTGAAAAGAGAAAATATCTTATACTTTTAATTTGCATGTTTTGGTAATTAGTGACTTTGAGTACCTTTTCAACTGTCTGTTAGTTATTTATATATCTACATTAATATATTAACTTTTCAAAAAAATTTTCTGTTTTATAAATTGACATAACTTTTTTTCTAATAGGAGCACTTATAAATTTTTGATATTAATCATTTATCAGTCATATGTAATAAAATGCTTTTCCTATTTTTGTTTCTCCTTTAGTATTTTTAAGGCAAATGATTTTTTTAATTCCAGACTCAAATTTTTCTGTTATCCAATTTGTTCATTTTACTCTTATGGTTTCTCACTTTGTTGTCTTATTAACAAATTAACATATTTACTCCCACCTCCATATTTCAAAAATATTTCCCTGTATTTATAATAAACTGGTACAATGCATGCATCTTTCTCTTTGCATCTGTTTATTTCTACTTTGAAGCTTCACCTTTAAAATATGTGTCCTGGGCTTCCCTGGTGGCGCAGTGGTTGAGAGTCCGCCTGCCGAGGCAGGGGACATGGGTTCGTGCCCCGGTCCGTGAGGATCCCACATGCCGCAGAGCGGCTGGGCCCGTGAGCCATGGCTGCTGAGCCTGCATGTCTGGAGCCTGTGCTCCACAACGGGAGAGGCCACAGCAGTGAGAGGCCCGTGTATCACAAAAAATAAAAAATAAAAATAAAATATGTGTCCCTTATCATCAAATTCCACTTAATCATCACTTAGCCTAGTCAAGTACATTTCTTTCCTTTCATCTTTGCTAAAGCCAATCTTCCATTCTCATAAATTCCTTATCTGAATTTCACCCAATTTACCTAATTGGTTCTTCTCCATCCATCTAAGGCTTAAAGGAGTGAGCACGCTTTTTCAAGTGCAGATTCATTAGTTACATGCAGAGGATGAGTTTTGCCCTTTTCACATAATGCTTTCTTTTCCAGCTAAATTAATGGGAGCCATGTTTCTTGCTCTATCACACAAAAAATCCAATTTGCACTCATGTCTCTACGTTTCTCTTTTAATGACTCATATATGCCTGAAATGAAAACACTGTCCCCTGTCTCTACTTTTGTCTTCACCTCAGTTGGGTTCCCCCTCTTGGCTTTCTTAGTTGGCACCTAGTTACTAGTATATTAGTTTCCTAAAACTAAGTACCATAAACCAGATGGATTAAACAACAGAAACTTATTCTCTCATAGTTCTGGAGACTAGGAGTCCAAAATCAATGTGCTGGTGAGCAGGGTTAGTCCCTTCTAAGGGCTATGAGGGAGAAACCTGTTCCATGCCTCTCTCCTGGCTTCTGGTGGGTTGCTAATGATATTTAGCTTTCCTTGGGTTATAGAAACATCACCCTAATCTCTGTCTTCATCTTTACATGGTGTACTTCCTGTGTGCTGTCTGTGTCCAAATTTCCCCTTTTTATAAGGATATAAATCATATTGCTTTAGAGGCCCACCCTCAGTACGACCTCATCTTAACTACAAGTTTGTGTGACTGTGTAGGTCAATGCTATGGACAACTGGGGCTGATCCAACTGTCTTTGAGGATTCATGGAGAATAGGTCTCAGAAATGCCTGCCTGACAGGGAAGAGATAGGTATTTACTCATAAGCTCCCAATTTTTCATCCCCTATTACTCAAAGTTTGTCCCACTTCTCTGTGTGTGTGTCAGAATGGCTGAGCAGGTTCTGCAGGTAGCCCCATCGGCCTAGGAGCCCCATATCAGGAAATAAGAAATGTGGTGGAGCTGACCTGAGATGCTGTTAGCTTATACCTTTGTGCAGCTGGTTACTGTAGCAATGGCTGGAGTAAATGTGTGGGGCAATGTGATGTGAGGTGGGGCATTAGGGGTCCAATATAAGTGGGAAGAAATACAAGCTTTGTCTTAAAATCAGTTAGGTATCTCTAAAGCTCATGTTCATAATCTCAGTGGGGAGACCAAGAAGTAGCCTGAAGAGAGGTCCTCTCCAGCACGGAAAAGAGATGGCCAGTTTCCTGGTACAATGTTTGAAAGTTTTATTGGCTATAATGAACATATAGACTTTATATCACTGATGCTGGTGGGGTCTTTATAAGAAACAGGGAGCACAGGACAAGGGTGAGATGTATGTAATGAGATAAGGGGAAAAAAAGATATGTTCTGTATGGGGAATGTTGAGTTAGAAGTGTCAAGGGCAATTCAGATGGCAATGTTTATCACACAGTCAAGAATGAGAGTTTAGGAGCTTAGGTATAGCCTGGAACTGAAAATTAGGAAGCCCTCCATAAAAGTGTCTTAATAAAAAAAAAATCAGAAACATGGTTGAAATTATAAGTGGAAATTAGAGAGGAAAAAAAGAAAGAAGATAAATAAAGTAAGATAACATTTATATTTAGAGTTTGGAAAGATGAAATATCAGAGAATGAGTCATAAGACATATGAAATAACTAGGGGAATCAAAAGAAGACTGGTCAAAGAAGTTAAGAAAAAAGAGAATTTTGAGGAAGAAGAGGCCAAAAATGTTAAATGCTGCCAAACTTCAAAGCAGTTAAAGGAACTGAGAGTAAATAAGTCTGCAGTTGTGTGTTGTCTATGCTGGTAAACCAAGGGGAATTGTTGCAGCAAATATTTAGATAATTCCATAAAATGTTTATTGAATGCCTATTAAGTATTCAGTACTGTGCTACCTGACACTTCATGTGTCACCTCAAGAAGTTTATAGTTGGGAATGTAAGTATAGAACATATAATGTTAGATAACAACACAATAAAATTTAAGTTAGGTCTATTTAACATTTAAAGGGCTTAGAGGGAGAACTGTCTGTGTAGTATGCATATCTATACATACTACACAGACACACACACATATGTATATGTTCCATGATTTTTTTTTTTTTTTTTTTTTTGCAGTACGCGGGCCTCTCACTGCTGTGGCCTCTCCCGCTGCAGAGCACAGGCTCCGGACGCGCAGGCTCAACGGCCATGGCTCATGGGCCCAGCTGCTCCGCGGCACGTGGGATCCTCCCGGACCGGGGCACGAACCCGCGCCCCCTGCATAGTCAGGCGGACTCCCAACCACTGCGCCACCAGGGAAGCCCTATGATTTTTTAAGGAAACTTTTATTCTGAGATATTTGGAGAGTTAAAGGAAGTTGCAAGAAATAATATAGAGAGATCCTGTGTTCCCTTTGCCCAGTTTTCCTCGATTCTAACATCTTGCAAAACTATGGTACAATATCACAACCAGAATACTGATACAGAATATTTCCATTCCTTTATATTGCTGAGTAGTATTCCATGGTATGGCTTTACCACAGTTTGTTTAACCATTCACCATCTGGGTTGTTTCCAGTTCAGGCTATTACAAATAAAGCCACAATACACATTGGTGTACAGGTTTTTATGTGAACATGTCTTTACTTCTCTGAGATAAACACCCAAGTGGGCAATTTCTGGGTCACAAAGTAGTTGTATGTTTAGTTTTTACAGGAACTGCCAAACTGAGTGACTATAGCATTTTATATTCCCACCAGCAATGCATGAATGATCCGGGTTTTTCACATCCTTGCTAGCGTTTCATTTTGCCACCATATTTGACTTTAGCTATTCTAATAGATATGTAGTGATACCTCACTGTGGTTTTAATTTGCATTTCCATAATGGCTAACGATGCTGAACATCTTTTTATGTGCTTATCTGCCACCATGTGAAAACCTTGGTAAAATGTCTTTTCATGTCTTTTGCCCATGTTCTAATTGAACTAATTGTGAACTAAGTGAACTAATTGTTCTCTTTCAGATTGTTCAAATTTGAGAATTCCCTGTGTATTCTAGATACTACATGACAAAATGTGATTTGCAAATATTTTCTTTCACTCTGTAATATGTCTTTTCATCCACTTAACAGTCTCTTGCAGAGCAAATATTTTAAAATTTTGATGAAGTATAACTTATTGATTCTTCTGTTCTTTTATGGTTCATGTCTTGGTGTCAAGTCCAGGAACTCTGCCTAGCCCTAGATCTTGAAGATTTTCAAGATGTTTATTCTTAAAGATTTACAGCTTTGTATCTAACATTTAAGTCTGGGATGTCTTTTTTTTTTTTTTTTTTTTTTTTTTTGCTGTACGCGGGCCTCTCACTGTTGTGGCCTCTCCCGTTGTGGAGCACAGGCTCCGGGTGCGCAGGCTCAGCGGCCATAGCTCACGGGCCCAGCCGCTCCGCGGCATGTGGGATCTTCCCAGACCGGGGCACGAACCCATGTCCCCTGCATCGGCAGGCAGACTCTCAACCACTGCGCCACCAGGGAAGCCCCTGGAATGTCTCTTAGTTAAATTTTTCATAAGGTGTGAGACTTATATTAGGTTTTCTGGGGTTTTTGTTGTTGTTTTATTTTGCTTTTTGGCTATGGATGTCCAGTTGCTCCAGCACATTTGTTGAAAAGGCCATCTTTCTTGCTTTAAATTGCTTTTGTACTATTGTCAAAAATTATGTGGGCTTAGGTTTGTAGGTATATTTGGGTTTTCTATTGTCCATTGATCTGTGTATCTATCCTTCTACCAATGTCACACAGTTTTGATTACTGTTGCTATATAATAAATCTTGAAATTGGGTAGACTGATTCCTCCTTCTTTCTTCTTCTTTTATCTATTCTACTTCTTTTGTTTTTCCATGTAAATCTTTGAGTACTCTTGTCTATATCCCCAAAAAGTGTAACTGAGGTTCTGATAAAAATTACATTAAACCTGTAAATCAGTTGGGGGAAGAATTGACATCTTTGCTATATTAAGTTTTCCAATCCATGAACAGGTATGTCTCTCCATTTATTTAATCTTCTTTCATTTCTTTCACAAAGTTTTCATCATATATGTCCTGTTCATGTTTTCATAGATTTGCACCACAAGAATACTGGTTTTTGAGCAATTATAGATGATGTTGCATTTTAAATTTCAGTGTCCACATGTTCATTGCTAACATACAGAAATACAATTGATTTAACATATTTTTCTGTATTCTGTGACCTTGCTGAAATCACTTAGAGGTAGAGTTTTGTTTGTTTGTTTTTTGATAGATTCCTTGGGATTTTCTACATAGATAATTATGCCATCTGCAAATAGGGGCAGTTTTATCTCTTCCTTTCTGATCTGTATTCCCTTAATTTACTTTTCTTGTCATAATGCCCTGGATAGAATTTCTAGCACTTGAATTAAGAGTGGTGGGGCTTCCCTGGTGGCGCAGTGGTTGAGAGTCCGCCTGCCGATGCAGGGGACACGGGTTCGTGCCCCGGTCCGGGAAGGTCCCACATGCCGTGGAGCGGCTGGGCCCGTGAGCCATGGCCGCTGAGCCTGCACGTCCGGAGCCCGTGCTCCCCAACGAGAGACGCCACAACAGTGAGAGGCCTGTGTACCACACACACAAAAAAAAAAGAGTGGTGAAAGTGGACATACTTACCTTGTTCTTGACCTTGGGGGAAAGGCATTCAGTCTTTCACCATTAGATATAATGGTAGCTGTGGGCTTTTTCTGTAAATGCTCTTTATTAAGTTGAAGAAGTTCCTCTCTATTCTTATTTTTCTAAGAGGTTTTATCATGAATGGATGTTGAATATGTTTCTTAAGTTAAAATATCATTTACTTATTCACATACTTCGGCCCTTTTCAGTTTTACACTATTACAAAAATATTTGAAAAAAGCCTCAAGGCAAAGGAGAGACTTGAGGATAGATGGCCAGAAGAAATGAATAAACCCAAGTGAGAGGAACACTATGAGCAGTGACTCAGGAAAAACAAATCATTGAGGGGGAGAAAAGAGAGGGAATTTTATTCCTAAAGTGCTTAGGTTGACTGTGTATGCATCTAACTGACTGTCTGTAAGATGTCACTGTATTTAGCCTGCTTTGTCTTCAGAGCTTCCACAAACCATATGACCTCAGATGAGTCAATGAAACAGAATGATCTAATAGAAAGACAATGGAATGGGGACCCAAAAGACAAAGGATGGGCATCATTACTGCCATTTACTGGGTGGTACCTTGGTTCTCTCTTATCCACTGCTTCAATATCTGAGAGACAGTGCAACAATAAAACACTCATTCTGCAGGACTCTTGAGAATATCAATTGAGGCACTTTAATTAAACACAGACTATGTCTTCAAAACATTTTATCAATTATTTGGCCATTTTCAAAAATATTTGACATTATGCTGAATCTTTCATATTTAAAAAAGAAGTGTTCAGTTTTAAATTTATGTGTTTTTTCTAATTCAAAACATACAAACAGTCTTTTAAATTATATTGAGGTATAATTAACTTACAAAAATTTGCACATATTTAATGTATATATATTGATGAGTTTAGATATACACATGCACCATGATACCAAGGTACTAAACCACAATCAAGGTACTAAACATATCCATCACCTCCAGACATTTCCTTGGACTTGTGCGTGTGTGTTGGGAGGGAGGATATGTAAGAACACTTAACATGAGGTCTATTCTCTTAACATATTTTAAAGTATACAACTACACAACACTGTATTGTTAACTATAGGTACTATGCTGTACAGCAAATCTCTAGAACTTATTTATCTTGCATAACTTAAACCTTATACACTTTGAGCAACAATTCCTCATTTCTCCCCTCCTTCTAGCCCCTGCTACAAAATAGAGTTTTGAAAATAATAGAAAAGGCATATTGTTTATTCTATATTCTTCCCCCAGTGTCTTATTATCTTATTTTGGCTTCTTTAACATTTTCAGTATTTTTTTTGGGGGGACTTTGGATTTGATCCCCTGCATTTAATGTTACATGCTATTATCATGAAATGAAGCTAAGTCTCTTTTAAGAAAACTTCTTTAATTTGGACTGTATGAGATATAGACTCTTTCAAAAGCCACTTTGTTCAAAAACACTCTTAATGAAGCAATTTGTAAAAGAGACAAGAGAAAATAGTAAGTACTCTCCATATAAAATAAATTGTAACAGCTTCCAGATACAAAGAGGTAGGACTGAGGCAGGGGTTGTTTTGTTCTTTGTTAGAATAAGTGTTTTCATCTTCTGATTAGAGACAATCTGGCCCTGGGACAAGTCATATTCTCTGTATAGACATTATACCTTGCCCTTTCTTCCATCCTTCCTCTCTCTCTCCCTCCCCCCCGCCTTCTTTCTTTCTGTCTTTCTCCTTTTTTTTCTGCTTTTGCTTTGTGGAAGGAAGGAATAGGCAATCTGAGAGAGGGAGTTGAAAACCATGTATAAGTACATTGGCAGTAGGCTATAACAAAAGAATGACTTAAGATAATATATGAATATCTTGAAATAGAGAAGTGTCAAGTGCTTCTCTAAAATCTGAATTTTCACATCTAGCTACCATCCCCATGTATAGCTCTATCTTTAGTTCCTCAACATATATAACAGTGCCTGGCAAATGGTAGGCTTTTGAGGAATATTTGTGAAATGAATTAAATAATCAATAAATGAGACAAAAAATAAAGATGAGCTAGATATAGGTATTTTAATAAAAATCTAGAAATTATATTCCAATTCAATTAAGCTATGGTTGATAATAAGTATACTGATATATAAGGGTATACTGATGTATATTACCTGAGTAATTACAAGGGCATAAAAAATGTAAAGAAGAATAAGGTCTTTCTTGACCACTCTTGCATTAATTTCTTCATAAAATTTATCACTTTCTGACATTACATTATATATTCATTTATTTATGTTTATTATCAGTATCTCTCAGTATTCTAGAAGACCTATAAAGGTAGGAACTTTGTCTTGCTCACTGCTACGTTCCTAGCACCTAGAACAGTACTAGCATATGACAGGTGCACAATAAATATTTGTCAAATGAAAGAGCGGTTGAGGGAGACTTGTATCTAATTACATAGAAAGATTTTGAAAATATTAAAACAAAATAAAACCTTTCTTAATGGGTGAGTGGGAAGCAAGCTGTGGTCAAAGAGATATTTTCACATTGTAATCTATATGCCTGTGCATTGTTTAAAGTTTTGAAAACAAGAATGTAAGTGAATATTTGTTTAGCAATATTAAAAATTATTTTTCTAAAAAATTATCCAGTTTTTACCTTGTATATTTGTTTTTTAATTGAAATCACACAAAATAAGTTTTGAATATAATAGAGAATCATGGTTATTCCACATTCTTTTTTCCCATGTCTTCTAACTTTTATACTAATAAGCAACTTTTGAGAAATTGGAAAATTTTGTTCAGCTGTACATAAACCTGGTTTATTTTATCTGTAAATTCAGTCATTCAGTAAACACTAACATAAGACACTGCTGGAGTCTTTCAGGGATACAAAAACGGAGTAGAGCTCATACATAGGCTTGGAAGAGCTTGGAAACTGTCATTTCCATCCTTAGAGCATAAAAAAAAACTGAAAAAAAATTAAAATTGATAACTTGTCTTGGGCAGGTCTATCAAAGTCACAGGGCAAACACTCACCCTGAAATCTAGAGAGACAAGCAAATATGGAGAATAACATATCATCTTACCTGGAGTAGGAGCCTCTGGAGTCAGTTGATGATACAAATGCTCAAAGGGTAATTTTGATGAAATGCTGGAGGCTGAGTGTGGACTATCAAAAGAGTGAGAAACCCCTGGAAGCTACAGTTTTAGGGGTAGGGGGGCATATTTTAATGGGTTTGCACCTCAAGGAACCCCACCAGGTTTTCAAGGTAAAGAGACAAGAAAAAAATCACTTCATTTCTCTGGCAAGGGGAAGAGAAAAGTGACAATTTGGAAATATGTCCAGAGCATTTTCCATAACAAAGGCCTGCTCTCCAGTGAAAAAAGAAGCCATATTTCAGCCAGGGGAGGGACATTTCCCCAACTCCCTCTACTCTTCCTGTCTTATGTAAAGGTGGGATGGGGAAGGTAAGAAGGTTTGGAGGGGTAAAGGTGAAGAAATACTTGTGAAGGTCACAGCGCATTGACACAGGCCCACTAAAAGTCTGAAATTTAATTATAAGATTATAGAATAATTCTCCTCCTCCACTCCATATTACCACATATACACAGGACTTCAGTGTAATAACAGTGGATTAAAGCTGAAAGAGCTGCAAGGTTCAAACTATATTTTTAAAAGAAAGTTGGTCTAAGTACATCAATTAAAGACAGGGATCGGGCTTCCCTGGTGGCGCAGTGGTTGAGAGTCCGCCTGCTGATGCAGGGGACACGGGTTCGTGCCCCAGTCTGGGAAGATCCCACATGCTGTGGAGCAGCTGGGCCCTTGAGCCATGGCCGCTGAGCCTGTGCGTCCAGAGCCTGTGCTCCACAACGGGAGAGGCCACAACAGTGAGAGGCCCACGTACAGCAAAAAAAAAAAAAAAAAAAAAAAAAGACAGGGATCATCATAGCAGATTAAAAACAAGCCCCGATGATGATACATGTACTCTACAAGAAATCCACTTTAAATATAAAGACACAAATAAGTTAAAAGTAAAGGGATGAAGAAAGAATAAGAATGTGGGAGTAGCTATATTAATTTCAGATAAATTAGACTTTAAGCAAAGGAAGCTTATCAGTGATAAATAGAAGCATTATATAATGATAAAGGAAGACATAACAAGATTGTTATGTCAAGAAGACATAACAATCATTAAGGTGTATGCAACTAACAGAGTGTCAAAATTATGAGGAAATTTGATAGAACTAGAAGGAGGAATGACAAGTCCATGATTCTAGTGAGAGAGTCAACCCCTCTCTTTCAGAGGCAGATAATCAGTAAGGATAGAGTTGACTCAAACAGCACTATCAATCAACTTGATCTAATTGACATTTATGGAATTCTCGATCCAACAACATCATAATACACATTCTTCTTGAGTTTATGGAAAATTCACCAAGACAGAACACACTTGGGGCCATAATGCACACCTTGACAAGTTTAAAAGCCTAGAAATCACACTAAGCATGTTCTCAGATCTTAATTGAATTAACATAGAAATCAATAACAGAAAGATATCTGGAAAATCTCAAAATACTTGGAGATTAAACAACACACTGCTAAATAACACATAGGTCAAAGAAGAAATCTCAAGAGATATTTAAACATATTTTTAACTAAATGAAAATATAACTTATCTAAATGTGTGGAATGCAGTGAAAGCAGTAGAGGGAAATTTATAGCATTAAATCTTATGTTTGAAAAGAAAAAGATCAAAAATTAGTAGTCCATGTTTCCACCTTATGAAACTAAGAAAAAGAAGTGAATTTCAACAAATGGTGTTGAACAATTGGATGTTTATTTGCAAAAAAAAAAAAAAAATTAACCTAGACACAGAGCTTACACTTTCATTAAAAATTAACTCAAAATGATCATACACTTAAATGTAATATTCAGAACTATAAAATTTCTAGAAAAACACATAAGAGAAAACCTAGGTGAGATTGGGTTTGGTGATGAGTTTTTAGATACAACAACAAAAGCAGGATCCATTAAAGAAAAAAATAATAAGCTGGATTTTATAGAAATTAAAATACTTCTGCTCTATGAAAGACACTGTTAACAGAATGAAAACACAAGTCACAGGGGCTTCCCTGGTGGCACAGTGGTTGAGAGTCCACCTGCCGATGCAGGGGACATGGGTTTGTGCCTCGGTCCGTGGAGATCCCACATGCTGCGGAGCGGCTGGGCCCATGAGCGATGGCCACTGAGCCTGCGCGTCCGGAGCCTGTGCTCCGCAACAGGAGAGGCCAAAACAGTGAGAGGACCGCGTACCGCAAAAAAAAAAAAAAAAACAAAAAAGACAAGTCACAGACTAGCATGAAATGTTCATAAAACACATATATAGTAAAGATCTTGTATGCAAAATATAAAAAGAATTCTTAAAATTCAGCAATAAGAAAACAAACAACCCAATTTAAAAATGGGCAAAAGATCTGAATAGGCACCTTACCAAATAAGGTATACAGATGGAAAATAAGCATATAAAAAGATACTCAACATTATATGTCATCAAGGAATTGCAAATTAAAACAACAATGAGATACCGTTACACACCTGCTAAAATGTCTAAAATCTAAAACACTGACAACACCAAATGTCAGTGAGGATTTGGAGAAACAGGAACTCTCATTTCTTGCTGGTGAGAATACAAAATGGTACAGCTACTTTGGAAGACAGTTTGCCAGTTTTTTATGAAGCTAAATGCAGTCTTACCATATGATTCAGCAATCACATTCCAAGATATTTACTCTCCTTTAAAAATTTACATTCATACAAAAACCAGTATGCAAATGTTTATAGCAGCTTTATTCATAATAGCCAAAAAACAGAAGTAACCAAGATGTCCTTCAATAGGTGAAAGGATAAACAAAACTGTGGTATATTCATAAAATAGAACATTGTTCAAGAATAAAGAAATGAGCTATCAAACCAAGAAAATATATGGGGAAACCTTAAATGTAAATGGCTAAGTGAAGACAGCCAGTCTGAGAAAGCTACATGTCATTCCAATTATGTGACATTCTAGAAAAGGCAAAACTACAGAGACAGTAGAAACATCAGTGGTTGCCAGGCATTTGGGGGAAGGGGAGAAGGGTTGAACAGGTGAAGCATAGGAGATTTTTATGGCAGTGAAACTATTTTATATACTAGGCATTATGTCTTTTTTTTCAAAACCTATAGAACTTCAGAGCACAAAGGATGAACATTAATGAAAGCATTATGTCTTTTTTTCCAAAACCTATAGAACTTCAGAGCACAAAGAATGAACATTAATGAAAGCAAATTTTAAAAAACAATTTAGAAGTTCAGAAAAGCTCATAAAGGAATGTAGATTGTGACTAGTGGGCCTAACTGTTTTATAAATGTATGAAAGAAGTCTACTGAAGAGGATGGGTGAAAAAGTGCTGACTTTTTCAAAAGTGCAACTTTGAAAATGAGGGGAGTCTGTAAGACTAGAGTCAAAAGAATTGCACATAAGCACTGTACTCTGGTTGATAAAGTTGTGTCCCAAAGCAATGTGGGTTAACAATTCTGAAACCATATAATGGAATCAAATAGTTAAGTAAGTGGATGGTTGGTGGTGGGAGCCAGGTTTCTCATCACTGGAGTGGGAAGTTATAAACAAGAGGATGAGGCTAGAATAATCCATGTGGTAATGGATTAAAGTTGGAGACATCAGTATGAACCCACATTTAGCTTAATATAGATACAGATGATTACATATAGAAATATTTATAGATATGTGTACATACATGGGTTAAGATACAAGCGTATCTCTTTGCTATGTCAGATGACAGGGTCTAGAAGCAATGCCATACCAGTAACAATGATCATACTTAGCATCCACATCTTGTATTCTAACACCATTTTCCAGTAAGAAGAACCAGGGTTCCTTGGAGAAGTGGCTGATTCTAGTACTGAGGCAGGAAATACACAAGATGTGCCTGAAGCATCTTATAGTACCAGGAAGTAAGGGAATGCTCAAAAAACAAACAACAAACCTACATTGATGGAAATGTATTGAAGAGACACAGGAGCCAACTGAAAGAACCCCCAATTTGAGGAAATAAATAAAGTGCTTTTGGACTATAACACAAAATATAAAGTAAATGTCCATAAGTCCATACTAATATAAATAAATGATTGAATAAATTAATAAATGGGGAGAATAGACAAATCTCTCTTGCAAAAGATTTCCAAATAGTGTATGTAGATAATTTGCCCTCAAGGAGGGTCCATAAATCCCTATTCCCTAACTGTGGGCTGCAGACAGTGACTTCCTTCTGAATAGAACTAGTTGGGAAAGGGGAAGAAAGGCAGTAACTTTACAGTGGAGAAACCTGAAAAACAATACTTCATCTGAATGAACAAGGTCCTATCAACAGTGATAGATCCCGCTGATAGTATGTACCTTTGATACGATGTGATGAAAATGGCACTCTGTCTCCGAGGTTTTCCTCCCCCACAAAATGCATAACCCCAGTCTAATCATCAGAAAAACAGACAAATTCTAGTAGAGGGGAATTCGATAAAACGCTTGACTAGTGCTCTTCAAAACTGCCAAGGTCATCAAAACCATGGAAAGTCTGAAAACTTATCATAGCTAATATCATAGCCTAAGGAGACAGGAAAATGGTGATACGGCATTGTTATGGGATCCTGGAACAGAAAAAGACATTTGGTAAAAACTAAGGAAATCTGGATAAACTGAGGACTTTATTAATACTAACATATCATTAATTGTGGCAAATGTACCACATTAAGGTAAGATGTTACTAGGGGAAATTGAGTGTGAGGTATATGGGAATTCTCAGTATTATTTTCTCTATTTTTCTGTAAATCTAAAACTGTTTTTAAAAATAAAGTCTGATCTGAGAACTAAGTGACATATAGTCAAAAAATTTTTAATTGAAACATTTTTTAGGGAGGAAAAAGGAGCAAACCTCATTTTGATGTTTAGACAAATAACTATAGAACAAAGTAGTTCTATATAGAGAGAGTCAAAACAGTACAAGAAAGATGTGAAGATTGGAAGGGCATTAACAAAAGAAAAGACATTCCAAATGGAAGAAAACACAGAAAACTACCAGCTTAGATGAAGAATAAAAAAACAAATAAAAAATGAAAAATAAAAAAACCCAGAAATGGATTTAGACTCAGTTGCACAAATCTTTGAGTGCCTAATTTAAAAGTATGGTAATTTATTAAGAATTACAGTATTTATGCTGCTTATCAATGCTGTTTAAGACCAATAGTTTAAATAAAACATATTATTTTTTACTCAAATTTGGGACATCTAGAAGAACATTATGAGCAGAGAGTTACACCTTGGTTAGACAAGATAAATGAAGTATTTTGGAATAGGTTGCAGAGATTTCTTCTATCTTAAAGTTGTAGGGAAAAAATTGCTTCTTAAATTTTAGAAATAAAAATTAAATTTTGCAGGCTAATATAAAGTCTATGTGTAATGTTTGATTATTAATATTTCTCTTGTTTATGTAATCGCTACTCTGCTGCACAGGTATAATGTCTTTTTAATAAAAGATCAAGCATAGCAAGGTTTTATCCAGATTTCTCTTACTGAAGCAACCCCCAAAATTAAAAAAAAAAAATCAAACAAGTTTCAAATGTTTACATAAAATCTTAAAAAACAGTTACCTTGAAGGAGACTATATAGTGACTCAAAGCAGGACTTTTAAAATTACATTTGGTTAAAGCACAGATTTGGAGTCAAACAGAGCTGAGTTTTAAACCTGGCTCCACCATCTACAACCTATGTGACCTTCAGTGAGTTACTTCACCTATTTGAACCCCATTTTCCTCTTCTGTAAATTGGGGACAATATTTTTTTCCCTAGTTTTCTTACAAAATTTAAATGAGAAAATATGTATGTATCTCAACTTCTGGCACATATTAAGCCCCAATAAATGTCAGGTATTTTAAAATAATAATTAACAAGGCATTTCATAAATGCTCTAAAATAGTATTCTTTGTTTTGTTCCATGCCTTTCCATGTGTGAATATAAATAACTGTCTTGTAAAGGGTATGGGTGAAGACACCTCTACATTTTATAAACCTCACTTGGCAAAGCTCTGAACTTCTAAAGACTTTAGCTACCATTCTCAGATGGCCTCCTTTTCAGTTGGTCTTTATGATAAAGGAACACAAGGCTATTCTCTCCCATCTCACCCCGAAGCTAAGATGCTGTTGCTACCTCTGCTTTGCAGGATATTGTGTGGAGTAAAGTGCAGTTAATTAAGGAAAGGTTAAGTGCACTTTGATACCAAAAATATAGGGTGATAATTCAAGTCCAAACTTGTTTTCAAAATGCAGCACCTCAGAAATAATGAAATAGTGAGTGGGGTGAATGAAAGGAGATATCACACCAGATATTCTCCACAGCCACTGCCATTTTTTTAAGTAGACCTTACTTTTTTCCCCTCTTTATTATTATTATTTTTAACATCTTTATTGGGGTATAATTGCTTTACAATGGTGTGTTAGTTTCTGCTGTATAACAAAGTGAGTCAGCTATATGTATACATATATCCCCATATTCCCTCATTGCCATTTTTATATCCAGGGAAAGACCAGGTTTCCAGAACCTGAGAAAAATATTGGTTAATCAATAAGCAGAGCATCTACGGAACCAGAGGTTTATCTAAGCACTGTCCCCCACCCTTTTTTTGAGCATTTGAAATTCAGAGTCTAGTTATTGAATACCCAGAAGCTTTTCTTCTATATAAAGCAATTACAAAGTCTGGGTGAGCATTAATGGAAGTGGACATTTCACATTTTTAGTTGCAGACTAACAGCCATAAGTTAATCTCACAGATTTATAAGGGCACGGCTACATAGGTGGTGGTTCCAGAACACAAACATGGAATAGGAAGAAACTTAGGTATAATGAAACAACAGTTTGTATGTTAACTAAAGAAGAAGAGAACAGAAAAAAACAGAAACATAGAGAAAAAATGTAAACTTATGAGAGAATTATCTTTAAAGAGGTAATTAAGGAGTTGTAACAAAAATAAGAGTATGTAACAGAAGGCTTGACATAGTCTATGGCTGGTCACTTATATGTTATGTTTGAGACATAAAATACCAACGAGAAAAAAGAGAGACCAAAAGAAGAGAGCGCGTGTGTGAAGGGACACTACATTCTTAAAATTGAAGTAATAAATTATACCTGGAATCTCCCCAGAGACCTGTAAATAGGAAACTGAAAGCATTTCCTTCTATTTATTTTATAAGTACAATAAACGTTATCAGCTTTTAGTATTGGAAACTTGTGCATTATTTATAGGCTGCTTACTTTCAATGTTATTCAGGAGATAGCATCAGGAGGCTAATGAAAAAGAAAATTGGGGTGGGGTTAGGGGTCTTTTATGCTCCTATCCAGGATAGAGATTAATCATAAAGATTTATCATTTTGCTTCCTGGCCCATTCACCAGAGCCAATAGAAGATGCTGTTTAGCCTGTGATATAATTGGGTGGCCATAGGCACACAGCTTCCAGGTTCTATAGAAGGTCATTACAGATAGACTCCTTGCACCAACACAATAACAGCTGTGCTTGAGGCCTCCAATGAAGAGACATTAATAGAGGAAAGACTGAGCAGAGCAGAAAAGAGAGTTGAAGTAGCTCTGTGTCACATGGCCAGATCAATAAAGAAATGTTCTTTGCAAAGCCACTATCTCACAGAAGTCTTCAACCGCTTGTCAGTGGCAACAGTTGATGCGTGCTCTGGACCTTAGGTTTAGACTTAAGAAGACTTAGAAGTGGTAAAGGACAGTTCATCTGGGACTTAAATCTCTTTATAAATGCAAATTTCAAGTTGTGGATCAAGGATTGTACATTTAAAACCTAGGCACTCTCAAATAACCTTTACAAAACTTCCCAGTATCCCTACATTTCTGGTGTGTCATAACGTTCTTGCCAGGTACCACGTATTTATGTGGTCTCCATAGATTCCCCAAATTTTTAGGGGCTATATGGGTAGCGGCTGCTTCCACCCCTGAATCTTTATAGAAGGTTGTACACATCAGTCAGCTGTTTTCACCTTTTCATACCATTGACACTGTCTTGCTGTTGTTGTGCATATAGCAACATCCCTCACAGATTTGTCTCAAGCTGTTTCTAAATCTCTCTTAATATACCTATTGCTCATATTTAAATAAAAATCAGTGTTCTAATAAATTTAGGAAATTCAACCCCCCTCAAAAAAAAACAAAAACAAATTTTGCCTAAATATTTTATGTCACTACTAGGAATTTTAAAAACAATTCAAAAACAGTACTTTAAAACCTCAAATTCTTTGACAGTCTGCTTTGCAGAGAATTAAAATTAAACATAAAAATAGAGAGAAGAAACTTGTGTCAGCACAAGTAATGAACATGTTCTATGAATCCAATCAGGAGGCAACTGCAGAGGGTAGTCTAGACAGAAGCCTTACTTGGTGTTATTATGGAAACTTCTGGCAAGGGTACTGTGTACCAGAAACCTACAGCCAATGGTCGACTTCAGGTCAGTTGATCTGTGCAGGAACAAATACTGCACATGGGAATTGTGGAAGTCAGTGTATTTCATACCCATATCTCTTTACAGTTTTTCAAGTCTCACATCCTAGAGTAGAGTTGGGCTGTGCTGTCAGCCAAACTAATAGTTCCTAAGATCCTAGGCAGGAAGAACACAGTCTCTGCACTACTCTGATACTGCACCCTAGAACCACAAGGAGAAATATATTTAATGGAGTTGTTTTTATCTTGTTTTTGCTTTTTATTTTACTTCAAATGGACAACTGCACACATCCCTGAGGGTCCACTTCACTAAAACAACCTGAGTAACAGTGAAAGAGAATGGAAGACTATATTATGTCCTCTACCCTTCTGGTCCTTTTAAGACAAAGCCCCAAATCTCTGGTCCATTCCAGAGTCTCTAAACTCCAGAAAATGAGGATATGTGCTGGAATTTGGATCAGTAATTTTGGAGGATTTTTTTGCAGTTGGTGGGGAATCCTGTTCAGGCCTCTGCAGGTTCCAGTCTGTCCTAGGAAGCTGGCAGCATCTGATTTCATCCAAATTCCCACTAGGACGAATCCTCCAGGAGGGCGGGGGATTGTATGCTTTGTTCAGGATGCTGTATAGCTAGTATCTTGTGCTCAGTAAATATTTGTTGAATGAATGAATAAACCCTATGAACTTTCTGGGAGTTTATAAGAATATTTCATTACATCTCAGGTTTCCTGGGAATTGTGAGAAGGCCTGGAGGCCATGGGGATGGCTGGTTTGGGGAGCAATGTTGGCAGATGCAGCACTATTTGATGGGGTCAGCCGCAGGCATTATTAAGAATACTGTAACTATAGTACAGGTCCTTGGAAGTAATCAATTGCATACATTTAATATATTATTACGTTTGGCCCATTTTACATTTTTGTTCTTTTTATTGCTAGGCCAGAGAACAAAGAGGGTAAAATTTAGTAGATAATAAGAGATAACAAGACATATGAAAATCAGTTCCCTTTTCTTTTTAATTTGGCAAGTATTTGAAGATCTAAACAGTAGAGATGGTTTCAACGAAGCATCTTTTTGAGTGTTTGACCAAGCTTCCCCTGTAAAGATTTTTTTAACCATGTGTTAGAGATCACTTCTACTAAAATTACAACAGGTTAGGTCAAGTTCAAACAAAATAAATTCAACCAAATGTCACAAACACAGACTGTACAGATATGTAACTGAACAGAGAAAACTGTTGTTTGGGACTGATTTTTCTAATGTAACCATTATCATAAAGCCCTTAGCCATTTCATCTATCTGATGGGCTGCTTCTATTGAAATGTCAGCTATTAGCTGAATTCTTCTTAATGTTACCTGGTAGCTGTTCTCACCTCAGAGGCTGTCATGTTTTTCTTTTCACCTGGGAACAGATGTGCTATTCCAATGAGAAATCTTCAATCATCGATAAACCACATGTTAAGAGCATTAAAACACCCCCAGAACAACCTTTATGACCTGAAATATGCTAGTTCATAGTAATCTAGCAGAGTGACACCAAAACACTGTATTAAAGCATCAACAATCACAAGCTTGGAGAACATTCTCCCTTTAAGGAGAACTGCTCCTCCAGACATTTGCTTTTTCTAGCATAACCTGTGACTCATGCAGGTTCCATAGAACTGGTGCCATCACAGTGGAAAATGAACCCTCAGGAATATGTAGGTCTGCAGCATGCTCTCCTGTGTCAGTTTCAAATATTATGTAACAAACTTGGAATTGGTGGCAGTCTAAATGCCTTCTTGTCATATCCATGTGCACAAAGTTCTGTGTCATCGTTACTGAAAGTCTGTACATCTAAATTTTATTTATACAAATTACACAAATTAAAAGTGTGTATAATAGGGTTACGGGCTTTATGATCTTCATAATCAACACTGTATCACATTAACTCTAAATGTTACTTGATGATATAATTTAAAAACATAATTTTAAAAGTCTACTGTTTATGTATCTATTTGGTCAAAGGATATGAGTTAATATATGGATACAAACATGTTTAAGTCTACAGAGCTTAGATGATAAGTATAGTCAAATATCCAGCAATATATAAAAAGGGCAAATAAGGAATGAGCCCCAATATGAACAGTGTTTAATTGGAGTGAGATTCCCTAACTGAATAAAACTGATAAATTTAGTGGGAAAGTTAAATTCTTGGCTATTTGATGCCAAATAGCAATTTAGAAGCAACTAGGTATTTGTCTAAATTTTTCCTAGTAACTTGAAATTTTCATCTATTAATCCAAACATTTGGCTTTCTGACTACATATTAACATTATAATAGCTATGGCTATTACATACACACATGGCTAGCCTTGTATGAAAGCAGTATAAGCAAGAGTGACAGCTTCAAAACAACCATACCTTTGAGGCCAACACTAAGTCAGAGGAAATGGACAAGCAGGGTGGGTGTATGCTTAGGCTTGCCCTGCCTACTTCAGGTGACTTTGGTGCAGTTCTGCCCACCAGAGCTTCTAAGGCACATGTGACCTGTAGTGTTTTCAGCATTAATATTCCAATCTCAGGAAATTACATTAGATGAGATCCTATGGAGGACTCGGGAGTCCTTTTGGCTGAGAGAACTGCAAGTGTAGCTCCCAAATCACATTCCAGAGCCAGCTGTGTGTGACTCAGTCCATTTTATTAAGCAGAATTTCCCTTTCATCATAATTGATTAAATAAGAACCCAAACAGCTGTACCCTTCTTGGGCCCAGATAAAGTGCCATATTTCTTTATACTCAATCTCTACAGTCCCAGAAAATCACTTCACCTAATCATTGATTCTGTTTACTCTCATTCAGCCTTTTAGAAATGTTGGCTAGAACAGCCAAACTAACTTTTTCAATTACTCTAAGAAGTATTTGCCATATTCATTAGCAAAAGAAACGAAAGACGTGTTTTAGAAGCCAGTGAGTAAATCTTGAAGGCTCAGACAGTCATCACCATTTTTTAATTTATTATTTGTGAAATAGCAGCTCTTATTGCAGGGGTAGACTTAGAAAAAGGCATAGATAGATCTTAGTCAAGAAACCAATGACCTGTTTCAGACAGACAGCAATTTAGCCATAAAACACATCTGCAAAAAGGTGGATCTTAAAACTCAGGTTGGAGTGGTGCCTGGGATACTTTTCAATTTGGAAGGGGAAGTGGAGGAAAAATTTTAATGATGGAGAAGCAGCGAGGCTATTCACCAACAAAATGAGGAACTGAGTTATCCAGAAGGATCAGAAACTCTTTCATGACTTTATGCATTTATTTCATTCCCAGAATTTATAACATCTTGCTCAATAACATGCTGATTATATCATATCTCCCTACCCTGTTTCAGGGTACACACAATATATGTTGATTTTCTTCAACTCAGAGGGGCCAGTTCTTATTCTTATTAGAGTATATGGTATATTGTATATCTCAGTAAATGCTTGTTGAATGAATAAATGAGTTAGAGTTAGTCTTTCAAGGATAACATGTACTCTGAAGGACAAAATAAGTCCTGAACAATTTTTTTTTTTTTAATGTGGTAAGAGGACAGGCTTGAGCAAGCAGAGACAGCCTGCAGACAAAAAGCTAGCAAACAGAGTCCCAGCAAGGCACAGGGTGTGGGGATGTTGTTCTATGCTTTAAAATGCAATTTATTTTGCCATATTTTGTAGATATTTCAATAAAAATCTAAATTGCTTTTCAGTGATTACAATGACACTGATTTTGAGATCCTTATAAAACTGAGGTTGGACATAAACAGTCATCTTATTTGGGTCATGCATATACAAATTAATTTGCATTTGCAATGTTCCTTCTTTTACAGATTATATGAAGATATCTATATAGCTACATAAATGTTTTCACATTTTCATAATTTAGGTTCAACTCATTTTGTCTATTTCCTACAATGCCATTTTTCAGAACTCTGGAGTTGAACCCTAAATATTGATATGTCTTTCACTCCACCTTTCCAGCTAATTTGGTGAATGATACAGGAAGCTGATTTGTGAAAGTCCATTTGTACCTTAATAGTATGTCAAGGGAATCTTAACTTATTGGGATACAAAATTCAGGTTTCTCCTCAACAGGATTCTGACTGGAAATAACACTGTAACCATAGGAACACATATTCAATGAATGGTCATGAGAGAAATGACATCACAATAACATTCAAAAAAGAAAAAAAGCAGAGAAAATTCTCTGCCAAATTTGATATAGAGAAGAATTTTTCTCAACACAAAAGTACTGTAAAGTTCTCAGATAAGAGGATTTAGGGTTTTTTTTTCCCTGACTCTCACAACAAGTAGACATCTTTCTATCTTTCAATCACTCAACAAATATTTTTTGAATGCCGACTACATTCCAGGTACTATTCTAGGCACTACAGCAAATAAAGCAAACCAAGTGATAGATGTAAAGAAGAATAACACTGGGAAAGAGGATAGAGCATTATGACATTGTGAAAGGATGCTATTTATTAAGGGGTGGCCAAGAAGGACCACCATGAAAAGGTGACATTTAAGGTGACACCTGAAGGAAGTGAGGAAACAAAGCAGATTTCTCATTCTGGCCAAGGAGAATAATATGTTTAAAGGCCCTGCAGTGGGGATATTTTTTGGGTGTTGGAGCAAAAGTGAGGAGAACAATGATACTGGAAGAGAGTAAAGGAGGGTGAAAGAGTTGGGTGACAAGAGTGAAGTAGTGGGCTCAGATCAGGTAGGCACACACAGGCCACAGAAAGGACTTGAGCTTTGACTTTGAATGATAAAGGAATTGCTTGGAGCACTTAACCAAAGGAGTAATATGATCTGTCTGGAGTTTTAGAAGACTTACACTAGGTACTTTACGGAGATTAAATTACAGTGGGGACTAGGTGAGAAGCATGGAGACCACCTAAGGATGTTATTACAACAATCCAAAAATGAGAAGATAGTGACTTGGGGCAGGATAGTAACAGTAAACAGAGCAGTAGTAGGATTTGAGATATATTTTGAAGGCAGATCTGATAGAATTTGCTGATGAAATGAATGAAAGTGGCTAGCACAGTGCATTACTGGCACATGAATGAATGAATAAATAAATATTGATCAAATAAAATCAGTCAAATCCAATTTGCTCAGGTTTTTTTTTTCCAGAGAAAATTGAAGCTTAGAGAAGTAAAATTACTACTTTGCTCATAACAATGATAACATTTCACATTTTCATAGTAGCCCTCTTCCATGGCGCTTATGATGATCTTTTGGTATGTCAACTCGTCTAGACTACAGTACTCAGTTATTCAATTAACTGTGAAGGTATCTTGTAGATGTGATTAAAGCCCATAATTAATTGAGTTTAAATAAACAAGATGATCCTAGATAATCTGGGTAGGCCTGACTCTTACCAGTTGAAAGGTCTCAAGAGCAGAGCTGAGACTTCCCTGATGAAGAAGAAATTCTGCCTCGGACATTAGCTTCAGCCTGTGCCCAAGAGTTCATGGCCTGCCCTATAGATTTCAGACTTGCCTAGCCAGCCTCCACAATCATATAAGCCAACTTCTTGCAATAAATCTCTTAACGTAATCTCCTACTGGTCTGCCTCTGGTTGAACCCTGACTGATAGTGCTGGGTTAAATTCTTCCAGTGTAAGCTTCCAAAGGGAAATAAATTATTAGTCAACTGTTAGAGATAACACTAATTCTTGTGGTCTGCTCTACCAGTTTAGGCAAGTATAAAAAATATGGTTGGGAAGAAAACAGAGCCAAATTCATACACATAAGATTATTGATAACATGTTTATGCAACAACAGAGCCATCATGGGATAAGATTAAAAATTTTAAAACTAGCAATAATTCAACAGTTTCTGTTTGTGTTTGAGAGAGTTGTCTTAATAATAGAAGGCGTAACTGGTATAGATTGCATGAACTGTATCTTGGGGACTACTTGCCTTCTCCCATCCCCAACATAGGTTGTATAAAGAAAATTGGTCAGGGGGTAGAGAAGAAAGGCCCAAGCAGGTACAAAGGCCAATGGGCACAATGGAGAGAGCCCTGGATTGGGAGCCACAAAACTTGGGTTTGTACCCTGGCTACTATTTTGATCACAAGGAAAAGGGTCTCATTCTGATGACCTGAAGAAAAGGGAAGTTTGCTGTAACATCCAGGATATTGAGTGGGGCTAGAACCAGGAGAGAGGGGCAGTGTCAGGGAGGCCCGCTTCATAGCAGCTGCCTCTCTCAGGGACTGTACGAATCTTTCTCTTGCTGGGCCTCTGCTTCTTTGCCCATCCAACTCAATCTCTTCTCTCAACCACTTGCTAATTTATTGTACTATTCTAAGGATCTGAGTTTGAATTACTCACAGCTTCTGCTTTCATTGCCCAGGTTCTATCTCATGGCTCATTATGTAGTTTCTTTCAGCTCTGCTTCCACTGTTAACTCTCCCTTTCTTATACATCTTCTAGTTCAAATAACTCAAATTCTCCAGAGAGAGAAGAGAGGGAATCTGATTGCCCCAACATGCAGAGAGAGAGTTGTTGTTAAAGTTTAAAGGCCATAACACAGGTTACTGGTAACCCACTCTGATCAAAAAGGGTGTGGTTGGGGGTAAGAGAAGGAGGAAAGTTAAAGGTGAAAACCAGGGTCAAAAGCTATTGTTATCTAACCTTTCTGAGCACTAACAGCTTAGCATCCCTTCCTCCCTTGTTTCTGCAACATGTTAAGGGATCTTTTCTAACCTCTGACCCATCTTTTTTTCTGTCCGTGACAGCCACTTCTTTTTCCACCTAAATATTCCAAGGGCTCAGTCCTGGTTCCTCCACTTCTTCTAGAGAGATTCTTGGGCAGATCTCTGTATAATCAAAAGAAGTCCTTGAAACCATATGTGCACCAAGCATTACCTGAAAAAATGTGTGCTAAGTTTCCCACATATACACCCTAATTGCTACCAACATATGTTGTATGTTGGCTTTTCTGTTGTAATTAAAACTTTAATGTTAAAAAGGAGTTCTCATTTGTAAAAAGATTGATAATTGAATACCTTTCCATAGCAAGCTCATCCTCATTCCCAGCTTTGTTATCATGTGTATGCCAGTGACTGCCACATCTACATCCCGCTTATTAAACACATATGTATAAAGAAAGAAGTATGTGCCAGACATAGGGCTATTCACTGGGGTTACTATAGTGTTTCAGATATAATCTCTCTTTCAAGGAGGTCATAGTCAAGTGGGCAAAAATGATAAGTAAATTGGCAATTATAAATCCCCAAATACAGGTAAGCACAGAGGGCTGAGTGTCTGGACCTTAAGGGACTAGACTGTGGAGAACTTCTCAGAAGAAATGATAGCTAGTAGATCCTCAAAAAGCACTGGGAAGCAGGCATTTATAAGATCTGTAATTTTCAACCATCATTATGCATCAGAAACATCAAGGTGGCGGGGTTGGGGGAAGGATTGAAAAATATAGATGTTAGGCCTCTCTCCCCTGAGATTCTGATTTCATTGTTCTGGGAGTTTTTTTTTTTTTTTTCCTTTTCTTTTTTTTGCGGTACGCGGTCCTCTCACTGTTGTGGCCTCTCCCGTTGTGGAGCATAGGCTCCAGACACGCAGGCTCAGTGGCCATGGCTCACGGGCCCAGCCGCTCTGCGGCATGTGGCATATTCCCTGACCAGGGCACGAACCCATGTCCCCTGCATCAGCAGGCAGATTCTCAATCACTGCGCCACCAGGGAAGCCCCTAACTTTTTTAATCAATTAAATTATTCTAAAGAGAAGGAAGAGTTGAAAGTCACTGGCTTAGGTGAAGCTGAGGAGGACAGACAAGAACACTTCATTCATTGGCATGTTTAAAAGACTGAAAGCAGGAAGAGAAGTTACCTCAGGTCCAGTTGTCTGGAAAACAGACTCTGAGGCAGATATTTACATGCAATACAAAAGCTGAACCTTTGTACTCCTGCATCATCAGGTGATTGGTTTGGATTGCCCTGGGGAAGGCATGTGGCCTTGGATAAGGCAGGTCCCTTCAACCGAGGACAATTTCGAGAGAACATATCAGCTACAGACTTTCAGCAGCCAACACACTGACAGCTGCGGGATGAAGATATTACTTCTGAAAGGGGATCTAGGTGGTATAACACAGCATACAACATAGGCCAGCCCTTGTACCACTTGGAGTCATATGGTTCATAGTGAGTTCATCCCACCTGGACCCACATACAGAGCCAGCCTATCAAGGAACCAAGCCTGTCCTCTTCCTTCTGTGTCAGTTGGCCAAAAGGGAACCCCCATATGGCTATAGGTGTGATCTGAGGAAGAGGTGTCACTGTAACAATGGCAGATAACATGGACTTATTTGTACCTTATGGCTCTGCTCATTCCCAGTTCAATCAATATACCCCTTCCATCTTACAATGGATTGTTGTTAGTTCAGCTTGACTTTATGGCTTGATGGGTTAAAAAGACCCGAGCTCAGGATGGGCAGACTTAGCTCCAAGGTCAATTGATGTCCCATGATTTTCCTCTACCAGGTCCTAGGAGCATAGCAAGACTTACTTTGCAAATGATATTTTGGTCTCTAGCTGTTTACTGCAGACAGCATAGCCTTACTCTAAAATATTAGGAGTCCACTTTAAAATTTGCCTACTGGGAGTGATCACAAACTTCAAACATCTTTCCCCATCATAGTTAACTACCACTAGTGCTACAGGACCATATATACCAGGCATGCAGGCTGCAGAGCCCCTTCGCTCTAGGTCTTAATCAAAGTTCACAGTCTTTTTGTGTCACTTGGTGAGCGGAATGAAACAGTATTTCCAAGTATTAAATATGCCATCCCAGAACCCAAAGAAGACTTAAAAGTGTTGTGCTTTTTCTTAGGGGTAGAAGATATGAGATGCATTAATCTCTCCTTATCTTTGGAAGGAATATCCTGGCATCTCTCAGATGAGTATACTCCTAAAAATACATATGTCAGAGCCCTGAATTTTCATTAGATTTATCTCCCATCTTTTGCAGCACATGTGTGTTACCAAGGCCTCCAATGTACTTGCCATTTCTTTCTCATGCAGTCCAAGTAACATGATGTCATTGTTACAGTGGACCAATAATGTTCTGAAGAATAAAGAGTCTAGGTCCCTTTGGACTATATTATAACAGAGGACAGGTCAGTTAACATAGCCTGGAGCAAGACCATAATATACTGCTGTCTATTCCACATGAACATAAACTGTATCTGATCCTTCTTCCTAAAAGGGATGGAAAAGATCCCATTTGCTAGATCAATGGCTACATATTATGGATCTGAGTGTGTGTTAATCTGGTCTGCAAAGATACTGCATCCAGCACAGCAGTTGCAATTGGGGTTACTACTTGAGTTTGCAGAAGCCCACTATCATCTCCAAAAATCCAGGTGCTTTTCAAATTTTTTTGTAGAAGCCAGACAGGTGATTTGAAGGGAGGATATAATGCTATGAATCCATTAGTTTGCTCACTAATATGATAGCAATCTTGGATGGTTGGGAAAGGCATGTGCCCCAATATAGCAATTCTGCCAAATATGAAGTGTACCCATTCCAATTTTACATTTGGGGATTAAGGAAATGATTACATAGTGAGTCATGGACTTAATGAACTCACTGTAAAATGGAACTGGACCAGGCCTTTATTTACTAATTGGCTCTCATATGCTCCTACTCTAATTGATGCTACAATGATGTTTCACGTCCCTAGACATCACTGTTAACTTAGACCCTGTGTATCACACTACACAAAATGACTGGATATTCCCATTTTTCCTGGGACATTATTATTGAAATAATCATAGACACCTTGAGGAAGTACTGAGGGAATTATCACGTGTACTTAATACGGAGTTGCAGAGCTCTTCCTCTTGAAGACCTGACTTCTCCTTCAAGCAGTGGGATCTAGGGTTGAGAACCGGTTCAGGTTCCAGAAACTGAACAAGGGATTTTGACTTTTTACTGGAATAAGTTCCCTTTACCTCCTGAATAGCTATCTTTGACTCCTTTGATTGTATACATCAAGCATACCCTTGTTGACTACTTATGGATACACTGTGTTCTATTAACCATCTCCTTGGCCCTGAGTGGGTCAAGTCTTCCTGGTTATTACTCAGACTGGCCATTTATTATGATCATTGTGACCACATTGTTTCTGACAGTTAAGTGCTATCACCTGGCCTCTCTTATTTTGGCATCCTCTTCATTGCTATCAGTGTACCCCACTCCGTAACAGCATCTTCTACCATCAGCCTTAGCCTACAGAGGACAGCCACCACTGAGCATCTTATTTATGCTGGTGACTTTCTCATCAGTGCATTTTTTATCAGTATGGTAAATGGAGTGTCCTGTGGACCCTTACATTAAGTGAAACATGGTTAGTCAATGGGTTTCTGCTTTGCATAGCACATCCACTCTAGCAAGCCCTCTTCTCTGAACCTTTTGATCTCTTCTTTCACCATGTGCCATGGAAGTTCTGGTATTTTTAGGTAGTGTGGGCCATAGCTTTTCCCAAGCTTCAAAGAACCATTCTAGCAGCATGTTAGCACTATCTCCTGGGTTCTTGACAGGCTATTAAATCATGCATCAGTGGAGAATGTTCCCATATAAATAAATTCTCCCTTATCCAAATTTATGTTTTGCTTTCATTCCCCTCCCCTCCCACCTGGATCCAGGATCTCAGGCTCAAGTCCCATACATTCTCTCCTTGTCCTATTGACACATGTTGGCTGAGTCCTGCAGCTCTTTGGGTGCACAGTTCCTTCCTTCTGCTAGTAGACAGACCAAACACTTCCCCAGCCAGTTATGTTGAGACTTGACCCTAGTTCTTCTTCTGGTGGCCACGAGGGAAGGTGGAGATGTGAAGCAGAAGAGAAAGGAGGTGTAGGCGCATATGTTATCTTGCTATTTTGCAAGCAAAAGGAAGTGGTAACTTTTAGCCGGAAGGACTACAACACTTCTGTGGGTTCAGAGGAGAGTAGAGATTCAAGATTTTCAAGGGCATCAACCCAAATAACCCCATGCCAAGCCTCTTTTTCAGTTAAGGCCCTGACCTTGGTGAAGCAGATTTGCCAGGTTAACAAATCTATCTTCTCTGGAATCCGCTACACTTAAAATCACATTCTGGGTTTTGTCGTCAGCCTTTCTGCCCTCAGGCCTGCTGGCTTTCTCATTTTGCCCTAAATTTGAGATTAATTACTCTCAGTCCTTCATTGTCTTTCTCTAATGCCTTGCTAGCACCCAGCCAAAGCCATCTGATTCCATGGTTTTTATGATTGTTTCTTCCCTAGAACCTCTCGATTGTCTGAACGGTGCACCTGCAGTACCTTCTCTTTCAGTTTCCATCCCAGTTTACTATCAATGAAAGATGTAACTTTCCCATTGCTACAGCATTCCAGGAGTTATCCAAATTCCACCTACTACCAGTAATGGGGTTCTCATTGCCAGCTAGTAAAAAGCTAATATAGCTCCAAAATCCCATTTTAAAGCTGCAAGGACAACCCTGGTACCAACTGTTTTAGGTCAGGCTTCCTAGGAAACAGACTGTGAAGCAGAGATTTGAATGCAGAACTATGGAGAGGGCTCTTAGAAAGAAGAATACTTGCAAAGGAATAAGGGGAGCAGGATTAGGCAGAGAGAGAAGTTGAACAGCAATGTGGTTCCAACAGAGGACCCAGTGCATCCTATGGGGGAAACACTGAGTTGGAACAGTGTTCAGAGTTGTCACATTTTGAGTACTGGGCTCTATACGCCTCCACTGACCAGTCATGGGATATAGGCTGCTTCTGGAATGGGGTGCAACTTTGTGCATGGTGAGGCAATTCCTTCCAAAATTCTCAGCTATATGTAGGTAACAGCTAGGACTCCTGGCAGTTGTGGAAATGTATGCCTTGATCCCAAAGGAAAGATACATGTGGGATACCACAGGATCTATCACAGCATGTGTTTTTGCCGAACTGCAAGTAGTTCAGTAGGGCTCAAGTGTAGAGTATGAGAGGGAGACGAGTAAATGCTAAGGCCAGATGGATAAGCAGTGACCAGATCATGAAGAGGCTTTGTCTTGCAATGTCAGCCTCCAAAGGATAGCAGTGCCCAACAGGTACTTACTTAGATATACAATCTGGAGCTCAAGAGAAAAAGATCTTGACAGAGAATTATCTTATGTCTGAGACATAGATTTGAGGGTCATTAGGGGAAGCCAGTTCACCTGAGTTTGAATTCTAGTTCCACCCATATCATTTCAAGTCCTCTGAACCTCAGTTTTCTCAGCTGTAAAGCCCTGACAGGGTTATTGGGAAGAATGGGTGGGATGACTCACACAAAGCACTAAAGTAGAACTCTCTGAAAATGTTAAACCTTTACATGGCATACTAAACCATCCAACTTTGTTGTCAAGTCAACCAAAGGATTAATCCTGAACAGACAAAACTTCTATCCCCATTTTTCCTTTAAAAACACCTAGGAAATAAGAGTGTGTGTGATGGGAGGGAGCTTTATTATGTTATTATTTGTTGTTCATAGTTGGAAAACTTGAAGCCTGAATGGTTACGCTGTTTGGTTGAAATACCACAGCAGGATGAATCAGGATAAACAATTCAGATCCTTAAACTCTTTGTGCTACTTGTCTCTGTAACCACCAAACTCATAACCTACTGGGAAAAGAAAAGGACATTGATGTATAATGTTAATCCTATTAACAACTGAAAGAAACTTCAGGGTCATCTTTCTGAGATCATTGCTCAGAGATTAGGCCCCAGATATTGAGAAGAGCAGACATTATAAGGTTTATTGAGAAGAATGTGACAGGGATGCATTATCAGGTGACAGGGTGATGAGGTGGGTGATAGGATTGCACCTCAGCTCAGAGGTCAGCCTCAGGTTGAAAGAGGCAATGTGTCTGACTCTGCGGTAGGGGTGGAGAATTTTCAGTGACTTCTCTCTGGAGTGAAAAGATGTGAGCTACTGATCTGGGTCTGATCAGTTGTTTAAGTTTCCTGCCTTCTTATGGCCCCTTTTAATGTAAATCTCATTTCAAGAAGGGGAGGGGGAGAAGCAGCCCTGGAAATCCCAGCTTTGTTAGTCATGTTGAAAACCAAGCTACATATACAACACTGATGGAAGAGAATGATCATCCACCTAGTGCTATGGGAGGAAGGGATAGATACACTGAAAAGAGATGCATGAGCTGAAAGGAGAAGGGGAGGAAGAAAAGTGTGACCAGCAGCAACTATCAAACAGAAAGTTTTGCTTGTTTTCTGAGAAGAGAGGAGGCAAGGTGAAAGCAAAGCTTGCTAAATATAAATGTCAGCTGCAAGCCTGGACTGCAGAGTAGTGAAAATAGTCCTTGATAAAAAATAAAAAGAAAATGGTCATCAAACTCCCCTTTATTACCATCAATTTTTTTTATTCTTCTAATTCCTCTGCTTGGATTAGAAGAGGAGAAATTGGTAAATAATATAAATCAGGGCTTCTCCCACTCCTAACTCAAGAGCCAACATGTAGGAGCATACCACTGATAAGAATTCTCTGAAAAGTGAATTCATATTTGTGGGCCCATCTACAAAGACTCTCATCCAATAGGTCTGGAGAGGCATCCAGGACTACGCATTTTTAGCCAACTCCCTAGTAATGCTGATGAGAGTGGTTTAAGAATCAGACTGTACAAAACACTACTATTCTATATAATCAGTGCCCATCCCAACTTTAAACCAACACTCAGGGACATCTAGAGCAAATAAATATATGTTTGCTTTGCCAATTCAAATAAGAAACCAGGATAAGAACATTACTATTAGTGTAGACACTTCTCCTTTTCCCTTGGGGGTGGTGGTGGGGATTCTTCTAACCTAGGAGTCTACAGAGGAGAGCTTTTTCCAGAACAAAGGATAATCTGCCTCAAAGTTAATTCCCATTTCTTCCTAGAAGGCAGAGATTGCTGGTAACTATTTTTTTTTCTGTGTTACTTTTTTAATTTAATTTTTCCTTGGTAATACCATATCTTTTTAAGTTAATTTTTATTGAAGTATAGTTGCTTTACAATGTTGTGTTAGTTTCTGCTGTACAGCAAAGTGAATCAGTTATACGTATACATATATGCCCTCTTTTTTAGATTTCCTTCCCATTTAGGTCACCACAGAGTACTGAGTAACTTTTAAGTAGTTTTGTTTTGTTTTGTTTTACTTTCAAAAAGCACTAAAACTTAGTCTATATTCTGTTATAAGTATAATATCAGGTCCTAGCCCTAGACAACTTTCCTCATTTCCCAAAAGCACGTGAAATTTCCACATCCCTTAATAAAAAGGGTAAACTATTTTTACATCAATATAATGGGAAATGGAAAGATAAAATAAAAACGATTGCTTTTAATGATAAAAATTATTTATATCATTATTTCTGTTTTTCTATTTATTTTTCTGTTAAAATATTAATATTAGGCTAAATTTAATTTCTGCCTTTTCCATTTATAACTACCCAGGAAAGCTCTTTCTTCTCTTATTTGATGTCTAAAACTAATATTGCATTAGCAGTTTGATAAGGAAACTTTGATTCATAATTGGCCTCTTAATATCTGAGAATTGCAAAAGTTAGGCAATGACAAAGCAAAATATAAATATCGACTGGGGCACACTATTGAGACTGCAGTCTTTGGGCCCTGCAGAGGTTCTCAGAGAGTACCTGTCTATGTCTGTTCATCCAAGCCCTTTGAATTTGGGACAGGCATTGGCAGGCTCATGCTAAATCACTGATTTCATATTCAAAAATTCTCAAGTATCTCTAACCTTTGGAAGTAGAGCAAACCTTCTCTTGAATTCAAATCTTTTCCAGACACTACACCATTTATTTTCTCTTTTTCACAGCCAAACTTCTTGAAAGGACGGTCCTTGGTTGATGTCTCTCATTATTGCTACCTATTTAGTCTTCAACTCAGTTCAGCCTTGTCTCCAGTCCAACGTTGCTTTGAAACTCCTCTTGCTAAGGGCACCAGTGTTACCAAATCCAATGTTTACCTGCCTGGATATGTCTAACTTGACCTCTCATCAACATTCAATACAGGCTATTGTTCCCTTCTCTGACTGATAACCATATTCTCTTGTTTTCCTCCAACTTTATGGTTTTTCTTTACCAGATTCGTATTAATTGGCATCTCCTCCTCTGCTTGCTTGGCCTCCTCTAAATGCTGGAATTCTCTGGCCCTCTGCATGTCTCCATCTACATTCTCCCCAGGTGAGTTCATTCAGTCTTATAATTAAAATACTATCTATAGCCGCATTAATCTAAAATGTACGTCTCTAGCTCTAACCTCTCGCCTGTATTACAACCTAATGTATTCAACCTGCTAGATAAAGCTCTTGATCCCCTCAAATATTATACTTCCATGTCTTCTCTCAGTGTGATATCCCCATTTTTTTCAAACTCTAAGCTCATTCTCACCTCAGGGTTTTCACACTTTGTTTTCTCTGTCTAAGACCACCTCGCCACCACATCTTCACACAGTGAGCTCCTTCTCATCATTTAGATCTCGGTTCAATTGTTACTTCCTCCAAGAGGCCTCTTGGTCACCCTAAAGTGGACCTCAGACATCCCACATCACCCTGTTTTGTCTCTGTGTAGAACGTATAGTGACTTGAAATCTTGTTCATTTGTTTATGATTTATTTACTCCCCATGCCCACTAGATTGTAAGATCCGTGAAGGCTGTAACCAGTGTTTAGGTTAGTCCCTGGCAGATAATAGGGGCATAATAAATATTAAGTTATAAATTTTAGGATGATATATAAATCATGTATTAGAGTCAAAGCCATAGAATGTTGACAATGATTGAGTTCTTCAGAATTTCTTTTATTTTGCTTGTAGTAGTGGGTTATGGTTAAGCCCTACCTGAAACTCAGAAATGTCTGAAGGACTGTAATATTGATAATTGGTGGGTGAGAAGCTTCTTGGTATCTGCTTTATTATTTGCATTAACTGAAGATGTCTTTAAGAAGGAAGTTTGTGAGAAAATCCAAAGAATTCAGGAGCATCTATGAAATGGAAGTAAAGATGAGAAAGAGAGAAAAACTATTTGTATGTCAGTCAAATCCCAAGTACTAGGGACCAAGTCTATATAGAAGCAAGTTGCCAGAAGAAGCAAACAGAGCCATTTAAAAAATAAATTTTGTGGGCTTCCCTGGTGGTGCAGTGGTTGAGAGTCCGCCTGCCGATGCAGGGGACACGGGTTCGTGCCCCAGTCTGGGAGGATCCCACATGCTGCGGAGCGGCTGGGCCCATGAGCCACGGCCACTGGGCCTGCGTGTCTGGAGCCTGTGCTCAGCAACGGGAGAGGCCACAACAGTGAGAGGCCCGCACACCACATAAAAAATTAAATAAATACATACATAAATAAATAAATTTGGTAAACTAAAAAGACACAAGCAATGTTGATTCAATAACCAGGTAGAAAAGTGAGGCATTATATTGGGAAAAGGACATCCTCAGCATCTCTGTACACCTGTGACTCCAGTGCAGCATGGCGAATAGGTGATGCTGATCCCTGTGACCTCTGGGGGGTTTGCAGCTTTGGGAGACCTTGGAAACAATCCTCTGGGAAGAAAGTTGGAGTGCTCACTTCTTGGCTCTGCTTCATTAGGATTAGCTCTTGTCTCAGGTCACCATGTTTGCAAATGGCTATAGCAGAAGCAGACACTATATCCTCTCTTATCCACACCCAATGAGAAGACAGTAAAAGTTTCTTGCTAGAAATCCTAAGAAAAATTCTCATTCTATCCCATCAACTCTGACTCATCACCATGGTGAGAGGGGAGGTGCTCTAATAATGAGCTGAGTCCGGGGACCTCCACTTTTAGAGTCAGGACTGGCCTCCCCCTAAACTAAAATTGAAAATGGTAAGATGACTGTTGCCCAGAAAGTTGAAGTGATTTCCTTTGATTCATTCATCAGCACTTATTAAGTACCTACCATGTTCTTGGTACTCTCCTAGGTGCTGATGATTCCATGCTGAACAAAGCACACAAAGCCTCCTTCAATTGTAGCAAAATGCCTAAGATGTCAAAGCCACTTAATTATTTTATAGCACTATCTTGGGTAACCTCCTCATTATCTGGAAATGGGGAATGTGCCCAGGGTAACTCTTCTCCACATCACAGTAGAGAGGAATCATTTAGCAGGTCAGTTCTCCTCAGTTGTAAGTTTTGCATGATGTGACTCCCCAGCTACCAAAAGCTACAATCACCCAGAGCAACCATCACCTTTCCCCTGAACTCAGAGGTTGTCAGCTGCTGAAACTGTCTTCACCCAATATCCAAGTATATGCATGGATGGAAGGAAGCTGTGAGGGCAGAAACATGGATGATGGGGTCATGGATTCCTCTAAACACTGGAGAAACTTCACCCGTGCCCTCCTGATGGGGAGCATTCACTGCATTTTAATATAATGTTATTCTCTACAGTTATTCTATTTTCAGGCTAGTGGAAGTGTGAGGCCTCAGAAGAAAGAATGCTGATGGGGGTTTGGGTAAGGGAAAGAGAGCTAATAAACTTTTTTTTCCAAGGCAATATGAAAACACCCACACTAAGGATAAGTAGCTTGCATGAGAAAACTCAAAGTCAAAATGAAATATGAATTATTGATTTTTAGTAAATCAGGAACTAACATTCTACTTTTACCTCCACCCCATGCTCTCTAATTTTGGTGGTTATTCAACAGTCTCTTTCATGTCCAGAAGTCTGTCCTTCAAATACCACCTGACATTTTCATTTTACCTCTCTTTCTCAATCTCATTCTCGTTCTCTCCTTTCTTATTTTCTCTCTTTCTCTCTCATCCTCTCTCCCCCTTCTGTTCTCATTTCTCTCATTCTCTTGCTCCCCCTCTTTTCCCTTCTTTTTGCTTGAGGGTGTATCCTAGCAACAGCTATTTCAATTAAAAGGGATGGGAAGGGCCATCAGTGTTGCCAAGGTTACCAGTATTTCCTGCTGTCACTGGAGGAAGTAACTTGTGCATCGATCGTAATGGAATCAGGTGCTTCGGCACCTTTCTGCTCTTTCTCCTCAACATCCAGAGATAACGCGTTCTCCACATCAAAAAGTTTTACCAAATTTCTCACAGGGTCATGGATGTTATCATTTAGTGAGAAATTACTCTATGGCCCAGATGTTTATAGAAAAGTTTGGGGAAATATAAAATGGCAATAATAACAATAATTAGATTTTGACAACATTTAAGAGGGCAACAATTTTATTCATTTGATATACTGTCAGATTTCCAATAACAATAGATAACAATTTTGTTTGCCAGCAGAGCCATACTGTGACAATGCCTCGATATCAGATACTTTTGCTATTTTGGTGTGTGTGTGGGGGGGGGCAGATTAAGCCATTTTATTCAGGGGCTTCAGGGAAGGGTGGAAGGGCTGGGAGGACAATGAGACCAGGCGTCCTTCTCCCGGCAGGGATCTCCCCAGCTTCATAGTTGCTGAAAAGATACTTTTGCTTTTAAAAATATAATAACCATAGTACTTTGTACCTATATACCATCATTTAGGTGCTATATCCAATTTTTTTAAATGGCAATATTTTAAAAAATTTCCCCGATTACCCTTAACATCATAAAAAATTTCAAAATTTATTCAGCAGACTCTTTTCTGTTCATCATAAAAATAGTCATTAGTATCCAGAAACTAATTCAAAAACTGTCTGATATCAGGCCTAGAGCACAAACATGGGGCCCAGGAGGCCTAAGAGCAGCCTCCATCTGTGGCCCCAGTTCTGAACTCATATTCCCCAGACTAGTCACGTTAAAATATTTACAATTTTCCTACATCATAGCTCCTTACATTAGCATACTCTCTCACAAAACCCTTATACTTTCTTATTTTATTCCCACAATGGCTCTGTAAGGATGCACTCTCCCCAGTTCATAGATGGTCAAACTAAAAACTAGGGGTTTTAATGACTTAAATGGCAGAGGCCCTGGCACCAGACCTTTTGACTCCTTTTCATTCCTAACTCATTGCACAGCACCTTCCTTCTACCATATGCTGATGAAATAGTGTCCATGCATGTTTTTTCCCCCTACTTCTTTACCAGTTCCCCCTGGAAGCATTTCCTGAATAACGGACTTGCACATTAATCCTCCTCTGGGGTTGACTTCTGGAGAACCTGACCTAAGTAAGGTTACAGCTCCTATCAGGTGCTCTTTCTCCATGGTTCAGCTCTCACTGTTTTCTTCCCTCCACCCTTCATGCCTGGGGTTGGTAACGATTCCCACTGTTGCTAGTCCTGGGGTAATTTAACATTCTTGGTGGTTCCCTTAACCCTGTTCACACTCTTTTTAGTTCTTTAACTGAAGTCTCATCAGATAGCCTTAGTTATTTGTTGTTTAATGCAGATAACATAACTTATAAAGCCTACTAACTGATCTCCCCAATTTCCCTTTCAATTCATTCTCCATGGAATGTCTGGAGTGATGTTTTAAGAATCTTAATTAGGGCTTCCCTGGTGGCACAGTGGTTGGGAGTCTGCCTGCCGATGCAGGGGACGCAGGTTCGTGCCCCGGTCTGGGAGGATCCCACGTGCCACGGAGCGGCTGGGCCCGTGAGCCATGGCCGCTGGACCTGCGCGTCTGGAGCCTGTGCTCCGCAACGGGAGTGGCCACAGTGGCGAGAGGCCTGCATACCGCAAAAAAAAAAAAAAAAAAAACTTAATTAGATCACATCATTCCCTACTTAAAACCATCAGTGGATCCCCTCCATGAACAGATAATGTTCAAGCTCCCTGCCATCATGTAGGAGGTCTTTCACGCTTCAGCTGGTATCTTCAGCTTCATCTCTGACTACTTCCTTCCTAACATAATGCAGCAATAGCAAGCTACATGTAATTCCCAACACAGATCAGGCTGTATCTCACCTCTGTGCTTTGGTTCAATCATACTGCTCCCAAAGTGTGGCATGCTCTCTTCTCCTCCAAACATCACTAATTGATGCCTCCAGTTCAAGCAAGTGTCATTTCTCCAGGAAGGCTGAGAGTTCCTATAAGATGGGGATTACTCATTTGTTAATTTTATACCCTCAATTTCAGCCTGACACAGACTAGAACGTGTGTCGAATAAATGGCCATTCAAGGAGTGAAAATAGTGAAAATAGTTACTACTATACTAAACAACCTTGAAAAGCCCTCAATTATTACTGGAGATGTCTTTGAAAAGTGAACCAATAATGTTAATAATCGCCATTTATTTTTGCCAACTCTGCACCAGACACTTAATACTTATTTAATATATGTTATTATTAACTTTCAAAACAAATATAAGGTATTATTATTTTTTTAATATGAGAAAAATTAAGCTCAGAAAGATGAGAAATGACCCTTAGGTCACACAGTGAATAAGCGATAGATTTGGGATTTGAGTCCTTCCGTGTCAATCTTCATTCCAAGGACTGTACTCTCTCCTTTACAGAAGAGCATTTGTGTCATAATGTAAAGTAGAATAGCGGCTATGGCCTCACATGGGCAAAGCCTTTAACCACTGCCATTCCCAGCCTCCTGGTCAACATGAAGAAGAGGAACACTTGTTGGTTTCATCTATCCATGTTTATATTAATTTCACAGAGTTTCAGCAGCATAATCAATACTTTGTATGTGCATCTATTTCCAGCCACTTTAGGAGGCATTTTGTTTGGGGGCATTTCATCTGAAGAGATGGCAGAACTAGAGACAGTCAGATATTTACGGAGAATAAATAAATCCTTACTATATACTCTATACAATAAAATACTCAGGGAACATTACTTCCCTGCAAGAGCTACTACTACAGCCTGCATTCCTGTGAATATGTTTCACCAGTTCTCTTTAGGGCTCAGCAAGGCCCTGACCACATGCTGATCACACACACACACAGCCAGATTCAGACAATTAAAGTCATTATTTGTTTTTGTTACCCTCAAAACTTGATAACTAAATGGTAGCAGTAGTTAATGTAGCATTTTATAAGCAACAGTGAATTACCCATGGTTAGTGACTAACAATAAATTAGTATGGTTATACTCAACACACACAAAAAAATCCACAAGTGAGAGATCATGTCACAAGCATGAAAAAGAGAAAGTTTGAATCAGTTACACAAAATCACAGAATAGGCAACTCAGGAAAACAGATCTGCCTCTTTTTGACTTTTGCCTGACTCCAGAGCTTGCTTTCAGAGTCTCTTCCACCACAGCATGATGTGGCCACCCCCACAGAAATAAGACTCTTCTCTGCACACTGCCATTCTAATTAAGGGACCAACTTGTCCAGGTTCTGCCTAGGACTTTACTGGTTTTAATACTGAAAATTCCTGCATTGCAGGCTTCCAGTTATGGTAACCGTGGTAGGCAGAATAGTGGCTCCCAAAAGATGTCTGCATCCTAATCCCTGGAACCTATGAATATGCTACCTTACAAGGCAAGAGGGACTTTACAAATGTGAGCAAATTAAGGATCTTGAGATGGGAAGATTATCTTCGATTATCCAGGTGGGACCTATCTAATCACACAGATCCTTTCTTAAAATCAAAGAACCTTTTCTGGCTATGGTCAGAGGGAGATGTGACTATAAAATAATGGTCACAGAAAAGCAGCATTGCTGGCTTTGAAGGCAGAGCAAGGGGGCCTCTAGAAACTTAAAAAAGTAATGAAATGGATTCTTTCTACACCTTCAAAAAGAAACACATCCTGGCTAACACTTTGATTTTAGCCCAATAATACCTATGTTGTAATTCTGATCCACAGAACTGTAAAGATAACAAATGTTTTTGTTTCAAGCTATAAGTTTGTGGTAATTTGTTATGACAGCAATAAAAAAACTAATACAGTAACTAGATCGTCCTGGTTTGTCTGGGACTGTCCCGGTTTTAAAACTAAAAACCCCACATCCTGGAAACCCCTTCAGTCCTGAAAAAACAAAACAACTGGTCACCCTACCCCCATTTCTCCATTGATACCTAGGTACCCTTCAGCTGAAATTGGCTTCCCGAAAGATTCCCCAAGGCAGTGATTCTCAAACACTGGTGTGAATCAGGATCACCTGGTGGACTTAAAACAGAGTTTTGCCCTCCCCTCCATCCCTGGGTTTCTGATTCAGTATGTTAAAAATTGTGCCTGAGAGTTTGCATTTTTAACATGTCCTCGGGATAGGCTGATGCGTTGGTCTGAGGACCATACTTTTAAACCACTGTCCTAAGACACAAAATCCTCTGGCAAAACCATGAATAGAATTTCATTTCTTCACCCACATGCCAGGCATAGATAAAAATGGGATGGGTTTGTGGGCAGGTACCAATTATTAAATCTCATCGGACACACAGCTCTGAAATCTCCTCCTTTATATGCTAGAGCACTTGTGAAAACATTTCCACAGTGATGTAGTGGGAGGGGTTCTGCTCTCATTCCTGCCTTTAATAAACATTTGGACTGGGGCAAATTACCTATTATTTTGGCTCTCAGAATTGGAGCTAATGCATGTAAAGTACCTGGCATGATGTCTGGGATATGAGATATGCTCAATAAATGATAGCCATGCAAGAAGCTAGGCCTTTCCAAAATATCACTCTCATACAGCTCATACAATCTGATAAGAATGTGGAAGGACAACTGGTCACGCTACCCCCATCTTCTTGCTTACCCCTCAAATGTTTATTGTAATTATAGCTGCTTTTACATTTTTGTTGTATTTTAATCTGTGTACTGGCTTATTTATGTTGTTGATCCTCAGTTCTTACTATACATTTGCCTTTCCAAGTGACATTTTCCCTTTCCTATATATTCTTACTTCTTTTCCATTTAGGGAAGACCCTTCAACATTTTTTTAAACAGTAGGTTTAGTATTGATAAATTAAAAAAAATTTTGCTTGTCTGAGAAGTTTTTTTTTCTCTCCTTCTATTTTAAATAATAATCTTGCTGGGTAGAGTATCCTAGGTTGCAGGTTTTTCTATGTCAGCACTTTGAATATTTCATGCTACTCACTTCAGACCTGAAAAATTTTGGCAGAACAATCAGCTGATATCCTTATGGGGATTCCCTTATATATGCCTCTTTGTTTTTCTCTTCTTGCTTTAGAATTCTCTCTTTAACTTTTGCTATTTTAATTATGATTTATCTTGGTGTGGGTCTGTTTGGATTCATCTTGTTTAAGACTCTCTGTTTCCCATACCTGAATATCCATTTCCTTCTTCAGGTTTGAGAAGTTTTCAGCCATAATTTCCTCAAATTTATTTTTTGATCCCTTTCTTCTCTTTCTGGAACTCTTATAATGCAAATGTTGGAATGCTTAATGTTATTGCAGAGATCTCTTAAATTGCTTTCATTTAAAAAAAAAATTTCTTTCTGCTGCTCTGATTGGGTAATTTCCATTATTCTATCTTCTAGATCACGTATGTGTTCTTCAGTATTACTTAGGGTACTTCCTAGTGTTTTGTTGTTGTTGTTGTTGTTGTTGTTTGGCTGTGCTGTGGCTTGCAGGATCTTAGTTTCCAGACCAGGGATCAAACCGGGGCCCCTGCAGTGAAAGCACAGAGTCCTAACCACTGGATCACCCGGGAATTACCTCTAGTGAGTTTTTTAATTTCAGCTATTGAATTATTCATTTCTGATTGGGTCTCTTTTATATTCTCCAGTTCCTTGTTAAAATGTTTACTGTTTAGATCAATTATTTACCCTAACTCAGTTAACATTTTTACTACCAATTTTTGAATTCATTATTTGGTACATTGTTTATTTGTTTCATCATTTTTTTTTCAGGGGTTTTCTCTTGGTTTTTCAATTGAGAGTAGTTCTTCTGTCTTTTCATTTTGCTTAACTTTCTCTGCCTGTATGAATTGAAGTGAATCATTTACCTATTGCAGTCTTGAAGGGGTGTTCTGGTGTGGGAGTGTCCCTATACAGACTGCATATGTCCAAAGCCTTTGGTGGGAGAGCTGAATTTTACGTGGAGGCAAGTCACATCTTTCCTCAGTGATGGGGATAGAGATGGAAGGCTTGAGCTGGCACAGGGTATGAGGCAGGATTCCTCTCTGCTCAGTGGCCATCACCACCCTGTCAAGAGTGGGGTCTGATCCCAAGTTTCTGGAGCAGAAACCCTGAGGGCTAAGCATGAGCTGGCTTCATTCCCTTTAGGTGTGTGATTTTCATTCTCCCCACATCAGGACCTTAGCCCCAGAGGAGGGGAGTGTTGAAACAAGTGAGGCCTGTGCATGGACAGATATCTGATGCACTGCCTATGTAGACGTCTGCAGCTCAGCCCATTCACAGCCTTGGGTGCAAGTCCCCTTTGTCCCTCACAGCTGATTACCGCCCCCTGCCTCCACTGTCCCTGACCTGTTATGGAACCACTTTGCAGGACTGGCAGGACCCATGTGGATGCTCAGCATGTATCGAGAGGTTAGCTATGGTGTAGTGGCTGCCCTCAGAGATCTGAGCAGCTTCTGAGGCACTGCTTAAGTGCCAACAGTGGCTGCTGCCACCCCACCCAGGCTCCACTCTGGGACTGTCCCACTGTCTTTTCCCTGGTTTCACCCACCCCAGATCCAATGTCACACTGTGACATGGAATGAGTGGGGCTGGAGCATTTGCTCAGCTTGGGTTGTGGTGTGCAGTCACTAGAGCAGAACTCTCTCTGCCCTGCCTCAGGGGATAGCTAGTGTGTGTGCTACTCACACTGGAGTGCAGGCTTTCCCAGCTCTTCTATTTGTCCCAGTTGTCCTCCAACCAGCCAACAGGGTTTATCTCCTCTGTGTAGGACCCCAGGACTGGGACATCCAGTCTGCTGTGGCTCGACCCACTCACTCCCCAAGACGTGTGTCCACCTGTTTAATCTCCCATTCCCTGAGTCTGCTCCCAGGGGTACAGGTCCTGACTGGATGACTTTTCTTCCTTTCCTACCTGTTGATGTGTATATTGTTTTTTTTTTTTTTACAGCCATGGTTGTACAGGAGTCTTTCTGCCAGTTTCCAGTTAGTTTTCAGTGAGAATTGTTCCACATGTAGATTATTTTTGATGTGTTCATGGGGGCAGATGAGCTCCATGTCCTCTTACCCTACCATCTTGATCTCCCCCAACATCTCTTTTTCCTCTTTTTCTAGAAGAGGAAACAGTTTTACTCCTAATCCTACCTTCTGGTTGAGGGGTGATGTTCCAATCAATGTGTTACCCTAGCCACAGGGAGTTAAATAATCTAGACAAAACCAATCAGAAATTTTCTAGGGATTTTTCTAACTGAGACTTATGGGAAACATCTCTTTTTCCTCACAGGCCTTGAAGCTTTAAAGATAAAATTCTGAGGCAGCTTATAGACATGGTTTCAGCCTCATGGGGTGAGCTGGTGTCAAAGAATGAAAAGAGAGAAGCAGAATTGCAGTATGGGGAGACAGAGACAGACAGAGACTTGAGGCCTTCATTTCCCTGGATGAACACCACTGGACCCACTCTTCTCCCACTATTGCCATAGTTTGCTTCTCTGAGATAAAAAGTTCCTCTATAATTTAAGATAGCTTGAGTTGGGCTTGAGTCTTTTCAACCAAGAGTTCTTACTGTTACATATTTGATGGTCTCATCTTAAACTTGGATGCTTCCCAATTCCTGTCTTTCTGGCTCTTGCCCGCAGACTCCTCAGACAGCCAGGCTTTATCTACATGCAGCTTTTCTTGATTCTCCCAATCTTAGGAAGGGGTATGGCATAGTCATTAGGATGTGAGCTTTAAAGAGTCAGGTCTGTGGCTGAGCTCCAGCTCACTTCAGATTCACTGCCTGGCCTAAGCCAAGTTACTTAACCAAACTAAGTCTCAGTTCCTTCACTTGTAAGGAAATGGCAATAAGAGTGCTTAACCAAAAGTAAGTACAACCCTCTTAAACTGGCGTGTGTGTGTGTGTGTGTGTGTGTGTGTGTGTGTGTGTGTTAGATGATGAAAATAAGGCACTCAGCATTATGCCTAGCACATAGTCAGGCTTCAGTGGTAACCTACACTATAACTCAGCATTCAGATGCTACCAGGTCTCCTTAACTTCCCTTATGTGTTTGCCTTCTGCTGCTGGCCAAATGGAATAAAATTGCTTCATTCTTTTTATTTTTCCCCTCATCACAGCCCCACTGACTGGCTTATCAGTCCATAAGCTATAAAAGAAAAAAGGGACTATGTCCCCATGCAGATCTAAATAAACCTGAGGTATGTGACCCCCAATGCTGATGCTGTGTACTTGAGATTCTGATGCTAATTTCAAGACATTGTGTCACTGCTCTGACTGACATGAGAAAGTGTGAGATTGGCTGCACACAGTTTTACAAGGTGATAGGTTTTTGGAACTGAAGTATGAAGCTGTTCTACTATTGGGAGTGTTGACAAGATAATATATGCAAAGCATTTGGTTTCCTTGGAAGACAGGTATGAGCAAAATACAAAGTAGGATTATTTATTGATTATCTGTGGGAAGGAGAAATGGAGAAGCAGAGAGACATACTTCTCTTTTGGCATCTTTTACATTCTGCCTTGTATTGCAATTATTTCCCCTATCAGGCTGCAAGTTCTGAGAGGTGAGGGGCTTTGCCTTATGAATTGTTCTATCCTCTATACTCCCTGGAAAATAAGAAGTTTCCAACAAATACTGGTTAACTGAATATCGAATGGATAACTGGAATATGTGGTTAATAGAAACAACACTTACTCTGTGTGGAATAAAGAATAAATAAGTAAAGAGGCAATACGATATTGATACTAAGAGTACAGAACAGGGTTTGGGTTCAAATCCAAGCTCTTTCATTCATCAGTTTTATAAACTTGGGTTGATACTTGATATATTTGCTTCTTTTTTTTTTTCATCAAAATAATAGGAACTTCACTGCCCACTTGGTACTGTTGTGATGGATGCTTCTCATGGGCGGGAGTTCTGTGGCCAGATCCACCATAGTCCCCAGCACAATCATCATGGGTACAACTAGTACACTGTAGTGATAGGCATCTGTTTCCAATTTAGTCTGTGGGCACTGCTCACTCTCCCCAACACCCTTCTCTCTTTGTCCCATACCTTGAAACCTCACCATTGTTTTCCAAGGTGAAAGCTAGTTAAACTGATAAACTGGGTGCATTACTTCTCTCAGGAGGCATATTCATATTTCAGTGTGTGGTTTATGGAGGAATAGCCTATAAATACTTTAATATTTCTATGAAATATTAGTCTATAAGTATTTAAATATTTTAATAATAAATATCTCCCATTTATTGTGCATCTAATACATATCAGTCATCAAGAATCACTTTACAGCCATTATTTCTATTCCATGCCAGAATCACAAAGGGGATAGATTATATTTGCCATTTTACAGAATGAGGTAACTAAAGTAATTTGCCTGAGGTCATAGATCCAGCAATGGTTAAAGCTAGAAAATGATTCTGAGTCTACCTGGTTCAATCTGATTGAGCATCTCTAATACAGGACTTTAGGTGCTAAAAATAATAAACAATAATCACTAAGCCCTTTCAATGCTATAATAGTGAAATGATTTGGGGGCAACTAGGACTCTCAATGACATTTATATCATACTTCATTGTACCTTCCCTTCTCCATCTTGGCATATAGGCAGCTCTACCCATCAAGAAGACCCTGATCTAAACTAGACATTTTACTGGTCATCAACCCCACGGTAAACAAATCTAAAGAGGTCTCTTTATCTCAGATCCTTGTAGGTCTTTAACACAGGGCCTCTCTGCTTTCTCCAGTATAGAAATGGGGATCTCAAGGGATAATTCATAAAAGGTTGAGGAGCCCGTTGGAAGACAAAATTCCATTGAAGCTGAGGATCAAGTCTGTTGAGCCTAAGGTGTAGCAATGGCCGTGGAATCCAGGAAAGCACAGCTTGATCTATGAAGAGAAATAGGATGAAATCTGCAAGAAGGTGGACTTGGTGAATAGTCAGGAAGAGAAAGGTGTGGGCCAAGAATAGCATAGCAGTGTATTCAGAAATAGTTAGTCTTTAATCTCAAAAGCTGAGAAAAGTTGGACGTTCTGTCTATTTGGGTAACTGCTTTTCTCTTTTATTATGAACAAAGATTCTCTCATCTCTAGTAAAGCAGAGTTTATTATTCCCAAGACAACAATCATAAGAATATCTCTGTTGACACTGTACTCTGGAAAAAACATAGGAGAAAGAAGAATATTGTGCCCCAAGGGCAAAGGTATAAAGAAGGAATCTAAAGATGTTGGGTTGTGGTCAAAGGGCATATTCCCACACACCCCTTCTCCCCATAACTTTGCACTCAGCACCCGCCGCCCCCCCCATACACATTCCTCCTCATCTCACCCCAGTCAACTGGAATTAATCGAGCACCTTTTCCATGTAAGACCTTGTGCTTGGTAACTGTGAGAAATACAAAGATACATGAATCACAGTATTTCCTAGACCCACAGAATCTCAGAGCTAGAAGTAAAGGCCTTTCAGTTGAAAGAGATTTAAATCAATTCTGGCAAGTCTTTCAAAGGCAAACCTCTTTTTAAGGGTCCTACTGCACAATCTATGAATCTAAAAATAGCAGTCAGTAACATTTTGGGACCAGGCACTCTACTGACCATCTCACATGCATTCTTTACTCTAACCCTCACAGAGTTCCTCTAAGAGAGGTATTATTATTCCTCATTTACACATAGGAAAATTAAGGCCTAGAAAGGTTAAGGCTGGACTATGCAGGGAAATCTGACTCCAAAGCCCATGCTAATATTTCTTTTACTCTACTGCCTCTAACTTGCTTTATACCAAAATATGGTGAAGGATGGTGTGTGGGATCATCTTTATAACATGGGTGCATAGCTGGTACCCTGTGCTTCCCCTGAAATCACAGTGGGTAGAGGTCAGGCTTGGCAACCTCCCCTTATATTCCACTATGGGAGATTTTTATCTTTTTAAAAAATAAATCTTATGAGATAATAACCAAGGATATGGCCCAGAATTACAAAGGGGGTGGGAGATGATCTGTTTTCTACAGGCAATAGTAAAATGGGTTCCTAAGGCAGATAGGGTTGTGAGATAGGGAGATGATATGGAACAGCTCATTTTTGGAGAGCTGTCATAATATAGTGGAAAGCAGCAGAACACATTTAATTAAGTCCCAGATCTGCCACTTACTAATTGTGTAACCTTGGACAAATCACAGTCTCTCAGAATCTCTGTCTCCTCATTCACAAAATAGCCATCACAATGCTTACCTCAGTCCTCTTTTGGAAATCAATAGAATAACACATGCAAATCAATTAGAAAACGGCCGCCATTCTCGTAAAATAGACTATTTTAAGTTATTTCCAGTTCCACGGAGATTTCCTTTAAGTAAAATTATACACTCCTGTTCTGTCTATCTCCCTGCCTCTCACTGTGCCATTCTTCTCAAAAAGATACAGTTGTCGACATTCAAGGATAGAATGTGATTTCTTGGTGATAAATCATTCAAACAAGTGGGTAAAAGTTCTATGAAAAAGAGACCAGGATGCTTACTTAAATCAACAGCTGCTCTGAGCATCTGTGACAGATGCTCAGAGCAGCACCACCTTCTCACAAGGGGCCTCAGGAATCCTGAGCTGGGGTGGCAGGTGAATCCTGCTGTTTCCTCCTGGTTTTCATCTCTGCATGTTGGTGTTCAGGAAAAGCAAACTCCTTCCCCATTTGCCTGAGGGGGGAGATGCCTAATTACCATACTTCTGAGTTCCCTCTGGAAGGCTGGTGCCAGGGCCTGAACTCAGCTCCACCCCAAGTCTCCATAGACACATGCTCCTGGAAAGCCTTGGTTCTCACCCTTCCCCCACCACACACACACACACACACACACACACACACACACACCCCTGAGAACACAGACAGACAAAGGCTGTCAGCACCAACCCTGGCCTGCCCAACACCGCACGCTGAGACCAGGATGGAGCGTCAGGAAGACAGTAGGTGACCGGCAGAGACAGTGCTCTGCACAGAATACCTCATGGAGCTTTGATCGAGCCTGTTTTAAATATTCCGTTCACATGTATATTCCACTGCATTGACAGTTTTTCCCTGGTGAGCAGGCCCTGATTTTCATATTTCTTCTCCTTGCTTTTAGAGAGCTTGCCTTATAGAACAAAAGCTCCCCTCCCCCTGCTCTGCCTGGTATTATTCCCAAGAACATTCCTGACTAAGGCTGTTTCCAGCTTCTATTCCCTGCCCCCCTCCTTCCATTGCTTGGAGAAACTATGTGGCAAAAACTCAGAAAATATTTCATCCCCCTTAGGAAGAAGCAATTTGAATGTTTTAGCAAAAAAATCACTTCAAAAGCATTTGCTTCCACCCACCCCTTCCACCAGCCTGAGAAGCCAGGAAATGAAGCCAAATTCTACAGTACAGACACCATCAAGGAGTAAATCAACACCCCAGGGACTGCAGCGAGGGGCGCTCTGTTGCTTAAATACCCAGCCACAGCTCATTAAATGGAGCTGGTTTAACAAGATCACAGGGCTTTTCCCTGGGCTTCTAACCCCAAGGACTCCCCTTACTTATCAGTGGGAAAGACGCTGTGGACAAGCATCTTTCCTTCTGGTATCTGCAGGCTTTATATATATGGTCTCCTCTCCTCTTTCACAAAATGGATAACGTTGACCCTTCTAAATAAGAAGAGGCTCCAGGGGCACCTGTTACTAGCAGCATCACAGAAATCTACAGCTTGGTTTGTTCTGACCACATGCCACATTGCCAATTTGGTTTTCTTTTTTCTTTCCTTCTCTCTTACTTTCTTCTCTTCCTCCCTTTTCTGCTACCTTCTTTTCTTCCTTTTTTCCTTAGAAAGAGTGGAGGTTAGGAAGAGGTGGAAAGAAATAAGAAACTATAACTACAATAAAATTATGACTTGTTTCTTTCAGATCATTGGCTCCAGCTAGCCTTTAAAGCAAGTACCAGCCTTGGGCTTCTTTGGTGAAGGATTGTGGGTTTCTGTGACTAGGAGAGAGCGAAACCATTATCCATGCACCAACAGCACCAGCCCCCTCTGGGCACGTGCTTGAAATGAAGACTCTCAAGTCCCATCCCAGACCTACTGAACCAGAGTCTGCACTTTAACAAGATTTCCGGGTGATTCAAATGCAGGTTAAGGTTTGAGAAGCACTGGTCTATGGGATGGTGACACATTACATCTGTCTGCCTGGACTTTTCCTCACCATAAATCCATACTAAGTCACAGGGAACCATGTCTGCTGTTCTGCATGTAATATTACCAAGCTTAGTGGGTCTGCTGACAATATACACACAGGATTCTACACAGGTTCAGTGAGCTGCAGGGGGCTGAAATGTAGGGAACTGAAACACTGGGAAGGGGCCCATAGGCTCCCTGCCCCTGGCAGTTACTGCTGTACAGTAACTCAGCTTCTGTTGAGAAAAAACTCTCCAGGAAGACAGGCTGCCCCAAGCCCAGGTTATCAGCTGCTCCATAGCCTGTGAGGCCCTGCTGACTCTGGCATCATGGAAAAAACCCTGGACCAGAAATCAGCAGACCTGGATTCAAAGTCTTCTTTCATCTCATCCTGGTTTGGGACAAGTTACTAGATTTATCCTCAGCTTCTTCATCTCTACAGTGAGACTATTAATACCAGCTTAGCCTGCTGCATAAGTTCATTGTGAGGATCAAATAAAATAGCATATTTCAAAAAGTCTGCAAACCAGAGCAGTATTCAGTTGTTATTGTTAATTAGTATAGAACAGAGGTAGCTTCAGATTAGAAGGGAATCAGTAGATACAATCTCCTTCCTTAAACAGGAATTCCCTTCTTGCTAGTAAGAGGAATTACCAACTGATTCTCTCCTTTCAGTCCTATAAGCTATGAAAAAGAAAAAAAAAAAAAGTAATAGAAGGATGGATGGGTGGGTGGGTAGACCAGATGGACAAATGAAAATCTATTGAGTATGGACACAGTGTTAGGTATTTCAAATATATTCTATCAAAGCTCATAATAGTGAGAGCACACAGACATTGTGGGGAGGATGCTGTGATGTAGTGTCCCCTTCAGGAATGAAGGACCCATTCTTCCAGCTACTGAGAGTGCTGCCGGCAGGAAGCCCTCAATTTTCAGCCCTCTTTGAGGATTATTTTGACTAAAGAGAGCTGCTTCATCCCAGGCTGTATCCATTGACTGCCCAACACAAGGGTATCAAGGCATAGCCCTCTTTCCAACTCAGGATGTCTCTGAAGTTTCACCCTGTCTGTGTTTTCCATTGAGACTGCATCAGAGTTCTACTTGTCCCTCTGTTCATTCCTGCTTCATTCCTTTCCCTTCCATTGGAATCCATCCCAAGAGCACTTCCCATAAACCATCTGCTTGATAATCTTCATCCCAGAGCCTGCTTCCCAGGGAACCCAACCTGTGACATAACCTCATACTAATTTCTTATGTTTTGCGCCTATTTTGTCAACCACACACATTCACAGACACACTTGGGATTAGAAACAATCAGAGATTCACAGGGAAACAGAAACTATCCTATCAAAACTGGAAGGAAACTTGGGGATCATTTCATCCAACCATTTTATTTAATACAAAAGATTGAAGTTTAAGTAATTTGACCAAGGTCACTTTGCTAGTTAGTGGCAGAGCCAAAAACAAACCCCAGGTCTCCTGACTAGTGATCCAGTAATTTTTCTATTGCACAATGACATTGTCTAAGAAAGAGAAAAGGCCTATGTCCAAACCTGAAGTAGAACATAGCACTCTACAGCAACTTACAAAGTCAAAGAGCAACAAAGCATTTAATAATAAACCCTCCTGTCCTAATTTTTGGCATGTTTTCAAAAACAGATACATTAATATTTTAAAATATTGCTGGTTACCTATTCTTCATTAAGATAAGTAACCAGATACATATCTAGTCAGTGGAGGTTGTCTGGGCCAACCTCCACTTCTGATGATATATTTGGGTTGGAAGATAACCATATAAATTCAACAGGCTCTATTCTGTGATCCCATTGGGCCAGCTGTAGTACAGCTCTCTTCTGTATACTCATAATACCCTGTATGGTCTTGATTTTGTACTGGCCACATTGGATTATGATTATACTTTATGGTCCTGTCTCTCCAGCAAAATATGAGCTCTTTGCAGTCAGGTGCTGTGGTTACTCACCTGGGTGCTGTCACATGATCAGTACTGAACTAATGTTTGCCAAATAATGAATAGTTGAATGAAAGTCAAAGTTGAGGTCTCCTCATCCTTTCCTCAAAATATCTTTTCCATAAAAGCATTATAGGGCCTGAGGGTCTCAAGGGAGTTCAGAGCAGAAAGGGGCTTTAAGAATTAGCTTGTGTTAATCCAATATGTTTTACATATTAGGAAAAGAGCCCAGGGGGCTGGGGAGGTGGAAGGACTGTGACCATATACTATCAAAACAATCATGTTTGGGCTAAATGCTTAAAAGTAGGATCTAAAGTTTTATTAGTCGCCTAATAAATACTTCTGTCGCCTCCCCTAGGTAAGGCTTTTCAGCTCTTCTATGGTTTAACTCTCCCTGTTGAAACTTGCAAATATGGCTTTTGCCCCAACTCTCATGATAAAACTGGAGAAACTAGGCCCAAAGCTACATTCACAGGCTCCACTCTATAGAATAAGGGTCTTCAGCCATCGATTCTTCGATTCTTCTGCTTATGTGAAATGGGATGGAGCGCAGCTGGGATGCCTACCTCAAGTCTTATTAAACAGGGAGCTAATCTGATCAGAGGCTTGGTTTAACTGAGGCTGACTACATTTCCTCAGGGTTTTTGCTGTCCCAGAGGAGGAGGGGAGTCAGGATGCAGATCAGAAATATAAGTGCTTTCACTGAGGCATGGCTAGATTTGCAATTCAATGCAGCAAGGGGAGAAAAGAAAAAAAAGAACAGGCTACTGGGCTAAGGCTGAATGCCAGTGGGGTCACTGGGTTCCTTAGCAGTATTGACCATTCAAAGGGGTAGGAGGTCATGGATCTGGGCAGGGTAAGAAGCATCAAATATATTCTCTGTCATTCCTGGAGGAGAGAGGTGACTCCTGGGGAATGGAGAAGATTACATCACCAATTTGATTAGCAGGAAGAGCTAGACTAGGACTCGCTGGCTCAATCCTATACACTGATTTTCTCAAACACCCCCATCTTCTATTATTGTGGCTACTGCTGTGGATTATCATACAGGCTATCAAACCCAAGCTAGGTGGAACTGAATAGTCACATAAATATCATCAGCCTTGTTATTATTTTTGTTTTTGTAATGTTACCAGGTTCCAAAAATGTGCTTTGCATGTAAGTATTTTTTATTGGTAGCATTAATAATACACATCTGAGGAGCTCAAAAGACAGTGCCAGCACAGAATCAGCATCAGATCCCTGACGGTAAAGATGAGAACACAGGTGGGCTTGAAATAAAGCAGAGGTCAGGTACCCCAGGGGAGTGTGAGCCCTCAGTATTAGAAAATGAGGAACTCTGAAACTAAGAGGAGAGGGAAGTAGTACAGAAGCATCAAGAAGCCTACTTTTGGATTAATTTAATGTGAGAAACAATTTAAGGATGATTTTTTAATCCAAATAGTCAATTGATAAAGAATTAAGTGGCATAACTTGATTGTCTGATTATTAAACACAAGAGGTGAAACATTTTCTACACCAGACCAAACACATATCTGATCATAAAACTGAAGGGACTAATGTTAAAATCCCTCTGTGTGGGATATCCTAGAGCTGTAAGATACAGCTTAACTGTACCCACCCAATGTGGTCAAAATGGCATAGGCTACAATAATCTCACTTTACTTAGGCAGACCTTAATAACAGAAGTATCCAGAATATCCACCTAAATACCACAAAGCAATTATAATAAACTTAATTATTTTAAGCTTAACATTTGAGTAAAACTTTACATTTTTCAAAATACTTTTGTGTCCCTCTTGGCTTCCTCCAGTAACTGAGACAAGTATGATAGAGTTATTCATCTATTTTGCCATTTTATCTCTTTTCTCTTACGTTCACATTAATTAGTGGCAAAAGCTACACAGGCAAGCTTAGTACTCGTATTTGCTAATTAGCTCTACGGCATTGGCTTCATTATAACATAAAGTCCAGAATTTCATTTTAGACATGTGCTTTTGGTATCCAAGCCACATTCTGTGCACAATGGAGAGTCTGTCCACCATGACAGTTCATCCTGGGAAAAGAAGACTCTCAGGACATCTGCCTCCTGTCACCATTGATCTGTTCAGGCAAATCACTGCAACTAAATACAGCCATAGAAGCCAAAGAGGACCATTAGCATTCCAGTCTAGGAGTCACAATATAAACAGCAGGTAATTCATACCATGTTGAATCAGCCAAAACAGGGCATGCTACCCCTAATCAGTGGACTTTTGCACAATCAGATGACTGTTCCTAATGCAAAGACAGGGAGGCATAAAGGGGAGAAATAAAACTGCCCTTACCCCATTTCTAGTTCATGTGCCTTTAGAGAGAACTGATTTCCAGAAAAATCAGTTTAAAGACTGATTTGGATCAGTCGATATGACTCTAATTGCCTTTAGAAAGATCTCTAAAACTGTTCTGTAAGATGTCTTTCCTTGAATTTTAGCACAAGAAAAAAAAATAAAACAGAACACTAAATATATGTCAAATTTATTTAATATAGACTCTATCTAGAATATAGAGTTGTGGGGGCACTTTTTCTTTCTAATTATTACATGAATCATAATGTTTCAATTTTTAAATACTATGTACTAATTTCATAATCAGAAAATATCACTAAACACCAAAGAGAGAGAGAGAGAGAGAAATCATATAGGTTCTAGGCCAGTGGTAGCATTTTAGAACTAAAACTCAATGTCAGAGAAAAAATTGGGTTCATCAAAAGTTATATGGCTAGTTTTCAGCAAAACTAAGTTATCTGGTTGACCAGAGTTATTGAAGCTTTACTCAGTGTCCATGTGGTTAGAGAATGGCAGGTGACCCTAAAGACCCTTCTTGATCTAATAACCCATGATTCTGAGAGCTGGAAGGTGTTTTGGAAATACTGTCCTCAATAGGGTGGTCATGTTATTTATTGCTTAAAATAAGGCATTTTGTGGCTGAAAGGGGAGTACAGTTGATAATTATTCCTGGACACCAGGTATAAACCAGAATCCTCTAGGCATACTAGGCTGTATGATGACCTGTCCTTAATAGACAATCAATTTCCAGACCCTCACTGGGATTTCAAACTTTTAACTCTATGCCCAGTTGCCAATATTTCTGAGAGTAAGAGGTGACACAAAAGGAAATAAGCTTTAGCCTGTTGGTACGTTTTAAACATTTTTTAGAGACATATGAAATAAGGAAACAAAATTTAAGCAGTTCAGAGCCTTTATGTTAAATGACTAATTGGGGCAAGAATTAGAGTAAGACAATGAATGAATTCTAGAATATCACCAAACGCAATAAGGTTTGAAGAAGGAAAAACAATGGTAGGGGAAAATTCTGGATGGAAGAGAGGATGGAGGACTGATCCATAATGGGCATACTGTCTAGTCACATGGGTCCCTCAATAGTATTTATAACAAAGTAACAAAAATAATAGTTTAGGCAACAGAATCATGGATGACATTGATAAAATATTATCAAAGTAAACATCATCCCTCAATGTGACAAGAGAAGCACTGAAACATAAGGATGCTAGGCAGATATCACTTCCATATTTCCTGACTTGCAGGCTGTTACATTCCTAGCCATGATAATACATATTAATGGGAGGGTGGAAGTTAAATAAACATAATTTGAGCAAGCCAATTCTCTGTGGCATGCTTTTTGTAATGGATAAAAAACTAACTGAAGTGACCAGTCATTGTAGAAATAAGGCATTGATCAAGTAATAATAAGACTCAGCTTCCAAACAGCATGAAGCACTATTCAAAAGCTATCAAAGATAACATATTATTGGGTCCTCTTAGCAGCCCTGGGAGCCAGAAATTATGTTATTGTCCCAATATTATAAATGAGATGACTATGGCCCAGGGCAATTAATTAATTTGTTAATTGTTTTGCCTCCACTGAAGAAATCAGAACTAGAACCCACATCTCCTGATCCCCTATTCACCTCATAATCCAGTGTTCATTGTATTTGAATGCCTAGAAAAAGAATTGACATTGTGAAAGCTGTGGGTTTAGTGACTTCTGACCATCCATTTCGGCTGAAGTCCATTTCTTTGGTTTTCATATCCCCTAGGGATAATTCATCTTACTCAGCCCCTACCCATTCACCATCTGACCTGCCATGCTCTCTGAAAATTGCAACTCTGTTTTACCTTTGGAGTAACCATATTCAATTATAGTTTCTGCCTTTGTGTTTCCTCAGCCTTTTTTCCTACACAAATTGATGGTGACAGCAGCAATACCAATTCAATTACATACCATCTTCTGGTTCCCAGTAATGATTCTGAGTAGGTCAACAGGGACTCGCTAGAAACAAGAATGACCATGAATTAAAAGGAAAGAATAAGCAGTGAAAGCCGAATTAGAAACCCATTTTCACTTACTGGGAAAATTTGAGCCAACTTCTCTCATAGAATAAGCAAAATAAATTATGGAAAGAGTAGGTTGGCCAATTTACGAAAGAGGATTTCTAGAAAGGATTAGAAAGCTTTACAATTATATTGCCTAGGTGAGCAAAACCTGAGTGGCACAAAATAAAATAATATCCTATCAAAGAATTTGGGGTTGTAACAAACATGTCATAGAAGGGTCAATTATTTTTGGCACTTCCATTCATACAAAACATATTTCCATATTGAGCTCTCACCATGTAGTAGGCTGTTCTAGACTAGAGTAGAGAGACTGCCGAGAACAAAATAGCGAAGTCCCTGCCCTGATGGTGGTTACTTTCCAGTGAGGAAGACAGATGGGTCATGCAGGTGTTATGAAGAATGAAAGAAGGTAAAGAGACTGATGGTCACGTGATAGAGAAATGCTATTTAGGTAGAGGGGACAAGGAGGGCCTCTCTAAGGAGGTGACATTTGAAATATGAATAAATTGAGGCACAAACATGTAACACACACTACCAGATTCATGGAGGGCTAGATGGTAATGACATTTAATTGTTTAACCTTTGTGTATATGTTTAGTAGCCCAGACTTTCAAGGTTGCTATTTTTATAAGTCATCTACCCTGGAAATGACGGTAAGAGGCCAAGCAAATAATTGCTGTCTCTCAAATGCTAAACTGAATCCTCTACAAAATGAAGCCAGTTTACCAAGTCGAGTGATGAGTGATTCTTTTTTTTTTTTTCTTCTATGACAATCCTTTAGAAACCAAGTCTTAAACACTCATCCTCTTTCTCTTGCTCTATTGCCTGTTACCTGGCAGTCCATTCTTGGTCAGCTATATATTTTTTCTGTGCTTAGACTATTTTTGTGGATTTTTATATTGTTTTATATGGGGGAAAAAGCCTAACAATCAATAAATTATTCCTTTTTTTTAAAATCAGAGTTTTGATTTGCACATAATAAACCAGTGTGTACTTCCAGTTTAAGTCAATTCAACAAATATTTGTCATCTAAATATTATTAGCAAGATAATGTGTTCAGCACAAAATGGGAGAAAAAGATGAGTAAAACACAGTTTAGCTCTTAGACAACATACTATGTGGATAGTAGATAAGTGTACAAATAACTATAATATGAGGAAGAATTGAATTTCTTTCTCAAAGAAAAAAATCTTTTAAAGTTGTGAGAAGTTAGATGAGGAACATAAATGATTTCAAGGAGGAATGATTTGAGATGAGTCTTAAAGGAGAGGTAGGATTTCAAATTATAAAAGGAGAACCAGAAGGCATTTCAGACCAAAGGTACATTAAAAATGGGCAAATGAAGGCAAAAAGAGGTAAGTCATGCTTGGAGAAGGGCAGATACTCCAGACTGGTTGAAATGTAGGTCATTAGGAGTCAAGCAGTGATAAATAAGTTAGATGGTGTCAAATAGGCCAGGACAACATTACAAAGAACCTGGAATGCTGGAAAGCAAAGGGAGCCCCCAAAGTGCTTTGAATTGGAAAATGTCACTAAGTATATCTAGTATAGATGGGGAAGGTAGACATAAGATGGGAGACTGGCTAGGAATGTACTTCTAAGGTACAGAGAAGAGGTAATCAACGTCTGAAGTAGAGTGATGGCACTAGGAACAATAATTTCTGAAGAGAAACACAAACTTGTGATGGTATCCTTAATGGGTCTTGGCAACTAATTAGATGTGAGGCAAGATAGAGAAAAATGTAAAGATTATTTTTAATAATAATGGCACCTTTTTGAGGGTGTTATTAAGAAGAGCAAATGAAGAGTTCAGTTTTATACATATTAAGGTATTACTAGGACATGCAGGTGGAGATGAGTAGGTAGAAATCTGGGACTGGGCCTTGGGGGAGATTTGGTAGAAGAAATCACTTCAGAGGTGAGAATTGTGACCAGGGGAGGGAATCAAAACATTGGGGAAATAACTGTAGAAAGAAAAGGGCAGAAAGCAGGGGTCTTATCTTAGGGGGACATTTTATTTGTTAAGAGAAGCAGGAAAAAGAACAGAAAAGTTAAGAAATAAGGAGCAGTAAGAGGTAGGATAGCAACTTACTTATGGAAACCAAGGGAGGTGACAGTTTCAAGAAGAAAGGTGTAGTCAGTAGTACCAGATGTAACCTTGAGACCAAGGAGGCCTAGACCTAAGAAAAGACCATGGGATTTACTACTTAGCGATGGAGGAAAGCTTGTTCAGAGTAGGGCAGGTATAAGCACATGTGTACACAGAGGTAAAGGACCTAGAGAGCTTATGTAAAAAGTGAAAGCAGGGTAAGAATTCTTAATACAGCACCAGAGGAAAGGAATAAACTAACATATATTCTGTGCCTACTTGGTCCCAATACTGTGCAAGATACATTTATGTTTTACTATTTAGTTCTCACATCAACACTGTGAGAAAGATGTTATTATTATTTTCTACTAAAGATGAAAATCTAAAAGGTGCAAGGAGGTTAAATAAGTTGCTCCAGGACATATGTCTACATCCACAATAGGCCTGAAATTCTAGCTCTTGTGAGGCGAAGGCCAAAGGCCATGCTTTCTCCATGACACCATCTTGAGGCAGGAGGCCTAGGACTAGGTCCAATGGTTCAGCAGGGAAGAAGACCAGCACCTTTTCCTCAGAAATGTAAACAAAAGAAGAGGGGAATGGTAAAGTACATACTAAAGAGGAAGTCATCTGCTATGAGTGATTGACTAAAAAAATAAAATAATAATAATTGGAAATGTCATGAAGTGTAGGAGGTAATAGTTTCTATAATGGTAGCAGCTGTATAATTGAAACAACCTATTATAGAGTATAGGCTGGAGAAGAAGGCTTATGAGGCTAGAGCAGAGCTTGAAGAAGGAGGAGTCAAGAACCTGAAGGTCATAAGGACAAAGAGCAGGTCGCAGGAATGAAAGAGAAGAAAAGGAAGGACACAAAGTTGTGATCAGAGAAGGGAATCTGGAGCTCGAGATCATGAGTATGGGGTCATTTTGAGTGAGATAACAAGCAATGAGAAAGAAGTATGGAACCAAGGTATTTATTAATAAAGTCCCAACCACATGAATGGCTAAGTTTTACAGAGGGCTAAATCACAAGAAATGTGCTAGTCAAAAAAAAAAAAATGAATAAGTACATAAATATTAATTGTGATTCACCTATTGAATTTGGAGGTGGAAGGGTTTCCATAATATGAGTAGATTTTTGTAACAAGGAAATAAAGAAGGTAGGTAGCATGATCAAATAGAAGAACCTTAATGAAGAAGATGTTATCATGGGATAGTGGACTAAAGGGACCACAAAGAAACAAGGACATACTTATCTCTTCTTCTGGTCATGAGAGACAGGGGAATTAAAAAATGGACCTGGCTTCACTGAAGAGGTTGGGAGAGGAATGGTATCTCTGAAGAAAATGGCAAATCTTGGCCAAATCTTTGAGGGAAAGTTTGAAGACTAAAGGAAATTTATCCACGATCAAAGGACAGAGGGGAAAGAACTGGTTGAGGGATGGATAAGACATAAGAAGGCCTTTTGGATGTCACCCCTGAACAGAATAGAGATGCAGGTATTAGGGAGGAGGATTCATATGCAGGGCTAGGTCCAGAACAAACATTAGAAGAGCAAAGTCAGAAAGTAGGCTAAAGGAACTTCTCAGCAATAGAACAGGAAAAGTGCCAAGTAAATAATGATTAATGTACACAATTGTAGAACTAAATAGCCCTAGTTTTCTAATAAAAGAAGTAAAGCAATAGGGGGAGAGGAACCTGGTGTTTTACAAACCTTTCTCTCTACATGGTTTATCATACTGATAGGAATCCACCCTTTCTGCTGGGATAGGAAGGGGGATTAAGAAATCATATGAAGAGAACCACACAGCTGTTTGATGTCTCAAGTGGTTAGGTTTACAGAAACAGACAACTGTTTAGAACCTCAGTTTAGGCCTATTTCCAAATCATGTCACTATTTTCTTCTTCACTGAGCATATCACACCTAGCATTTTATTTACATTTACTTGTTTGCTCATTATCTGCCTCTCCCCCACCAACCCTCCCCCAAACACACACACACACACACACACACACACACACACACACACACTAAAATGTAAGCTAATTGAGGTCAGGAACTTTGATTAATTTGCGACTGAGTCCCCAGCCCCTAGAACAATATAGCAGACATTAATACTGCTTAATATATAGCAGACATTCAATAAATATTGATTGGCATTTGATTGAATGAATTAAAGTATAAATGAATACTGGCCAAACAATAGCTGGTAGTAATGCAAAAATGAATAGGATCCAGCCCCTGATTAAAGGATCTCATAAAATAGAAGGAGAAACAGGTCAGCAAATATAAAATTATGGAGGTACAAAAGAGAGCATTATCAGTTCTGCTTTGGTGGGGATCATCATAGCAAACATTGCAGATTAGAGAAACTGGTCTCCCAAATTCAGTGCTCTTACCTCAGGAGACACAAACCAGTTCACGGGAGTGAAGATAAAACCTGAAAACTTCTACTTGTTTTTTATTTATAATTTTGTGTTGGTTTTATAATGTACATATGTAATATAAATACAATAATACAAGCATAAATTTTGACTATGCAAATTAGCATACCTAAATTTGGGTTCCATGTTCTTAATTTTTGTCTCACGGGGTACACAACTAAAAGGTCACCCTTGAGCTGCACATCTTGAAGGGTAACTAAAAATGTGCTTTCCAGTCAGAAGTGAGACAGAGCATTCCAGAATGAAAGTAACAGCGTGGATCCATAACAAATCAAAAGGAATGCTGGGACTGTAAGACATTTCGTATGCCTGGGCATTACGATGGGCATAGGGAAATAATAGAAAACAAGCTAGAAAGCTATTCTACTGGAAAGGGAGATGTATAAACAAAGGAATGGCAAGATGAGATTTCCATTTTAATTAGATAATTCCCATCAATGGAGGATAAATTTGAAAGGTAAAGAACTGGAGGTTTGAACACAGGAAGTATTTTAGAAACTTGAGTAGGAGATGATTAGGGTGTAAACAAGGGTCTGGTTATAAGGTATAGAGAAAACGAGATAGATTTAGAACAAATTTTGAGGTAAAATTATCAAGTCTTGGTGATAACTAGTTATGAGTTAAAAATCACTGAAGATAAAGTTCAGAGACCTAAACAGAACAGAGACCTAAAAAATACTTATGAAGAGGTAAGTTTACTTCTCTCATACATAATAGAAGTCAATTTAGGACTGGCTCCACTCTCAGCCGGGACCCTGCTCCTTCCATCTCTCTACGTCATCCTTGATGTAAACCTTATTTCTCACAATCAAAGCTGGCTGCTGGAGCCTGAATCTTATCACCTCCATGTTACAGGCAGAAGAATGGAGGAAGGACAAAAATGGTTCATGCTTCCTATCTTTAGAGAAGACTTCCTAGAAGACTTCTGCCCACATTTCAGTAGACAAAACTCAGACACATTGCTAGACCTAGTTGAAAGGTAGGCTCAGAAATGTAATCTTTATTCCAAGTATCAGAATAAACATTTTGGGTCTTCATTAAAGAAGAGGAAAGTAGGGATAATGAACAGAGCTTCACAAATATTAATGGCCACCCTAATCACCTGGGGGTTTGCTTAAAAATGCAAACTGTGAGGAGGGGCTCAAGATTCTTCATTTCTTACAAATTCTTAGTGATTCCCTGGCTGCTGGTCTGTAAGCCATATTCTGAGTAGCAAGGTTATGCACCAGTGGTTCTCAAACATTAGTGTTTGTCAGGATTGGGGGGCGGGGGGGATGTGCTAAAACAGATTTCTGGACCCCTCCCTCAGAGTGTCTGATTCAGTAGGGTCAAAGTGGGGCCTGGGAATTGGCATTTCTTAGAAGATTCCAGCAGATGCTGATGCCCCTGGTAGGTGGGACCACACAGGGAGAACAACTGCTATGACTTCTTGTTTTGATAACAGATTGGAGAGACACTGGACCACAAAGAGACGTGGTATCAACAGAGGGCAGGGGGTTTGTTGATATTTCTGCATTCATTTTATTGTTTGTGATAGCAGTGTCATTTTATTCACACTCTCACTGGATTAAAAAAAATGCCCACTATAAGCTGGTCTGAAATATTCTCAAGTTTTCTCCCTCTATATTTTCTCCTCATTAGCCAGAATCCTAAACAGACTGAAATTCTTATTTAGCCAACCATCTGTACCTAGTTTCACAGTCCGTGAGTAAAATCAGTATGTAATACAAAGCAATTAAAATATCCTAGTGTCTCTAGCCAGAAGAGTCTCCCCACCTTAAAGGGATGTTTTCTTCTTCGCTGGAAAAATCAACCTACTCCACTCAATCTCTTGTTTGTTTTCTATGTCAAAATTAGTGGGTTACCTACTGATTATCAGACCTGGCCAATTAGTCTGATCATCTCATCACATATTTGCAACTTCTCCAGCTGTGAGAGTTACTTTTTATGTTGACTCTTTCAATAAAAACTCTCCAAGCTGAGACAAATGATGAGTAAAGTGATAAACACCCACCAGCAACTTAACCTGAATACTTATTTAGAGCAGCACAGCTGAGCCATGGGATAGAATTCAGGAAATGAATTGTGGTGCTGTATTTTGAGGCTCTGAGGAAGTCCACAGCTCCTGGCACACGTAAACAAAATTGGTGCTAATTTCAAATTGAATCTCATTACTATTGCAGGTGATATATATGAATCTATGAAAATAGATGAGATTAGGAAATGCCAAGATTTATTCATTTATATCCTGGAGAGGTAGGAATAGGAGGAATAATTTGGCAAAGAAGTAGGATAAATAAGACAAATCGCCTTCACAAGAATGCATAATCTAACTTTGTCTATCCCTTATTCCTACCTCCTCAGAGAAAGTTTTTCTTTTTCCTCAAAAAAAACTCAGAGGTGTATTTGTTTCTCCATAGTTCCCTTCTATGTTCAGTGGGCAGCAGGGTAAAAGATTTGTCAAAGAAATCTCATAGTTTCAGCTTCTTCTACATGACTTCCTGGTTTTTAATGGACAGAGTGGTTACGTTCCAAAGCAACCCTAAAATAGAAAGAACTTAGCCTGCTGTCTTAAGTCTTTAATGAGGGCCACTTCTCTAGGCATGAACACTTCAGGCTTTTATTTTCAAAAGAAAAGCCACCTTAGAAGCTCCATAAGAAAAGAATAGTCTTAGGACAGACTGGAAAGCTAAAAGCATCCTAAAGGTCATTGAGACCCTGCCTGCATTAACAGGGTGGTTGGCAACCACCTCGTGCCTTGTTCAAAGCCTGTCGTCTCTCCAGGCCTCCAACCTGTCCCCTCCAGCTTGCTCTCTGATCAGTGAGATTCTCTGTGTCTTTGCATAACGGTCATGGAATCCTAACAGCTGCAAAACATACTGAAAGGGGATTAACTAGCTTGATTCCAGTTTACTGGCTGAAATACATGACTCAGAATGAGAATCTCAGATTAGTACTACAGATGGTCATCCCAGATGCTAGGAAATTCAGACACCTATGTAATGCCTCTTGGAAAAGTATCATTTCCTCAAAGCTGCAGGAAAGAATAAATAAACAATGAAGTGCTCAGAATTCCTCAATGGAGTTGTTCAGTTTCAGCCCCAAGAGTTCCAAGGACAATTACAAGGACCAAATCCATTCAGTGATATAATGACTCAATTTTCTAGAGAATACATCTAAGACCAATATAGGAAGAGACTGGATATGGACAAAAGAAAAAAAAAACCCACAAGATAATTTGCTAAATTAACTGATTAAACACAGAAACCACAGCTGGTTTCTAGTCATCTGGATGAGTTTGTGCATGGCTGACTCAGACAATTTGGAGTGTGGTGTAGACCTAAGGAGTGTGGGAGCAGCAACATGTTTATTTGCGCTTAAATAGAAACACAGATAGCTAGTCCAAGCAAGAACTTCCTCCACAGAAAGAAACTGCAAATAACCCATCCCCTGGCTGCCAACTAGAGGCTTATTTTAGAAAAAGTAGGAACAGGCTGCATGGCCAGTCAAGGAGAATTCAGAGGTTCTCCGCCCACACACCAGGCAATCATTAGCATGTCTACTCAGTTCTCAACCATGTAACAGCTGCAAACAGACAATAGTGGGAAACTGTCACAGAGAAAGAAAAAAACATCCTGGAAAAGCCCGTTAATTAAGAAAAGATGGAGGGGGATTGTTTTTAGAAAGCAGTGCAACTCGAACAGAGGAAAAAGTTTCATAATACAGAGTTTTGAGAGAAAACGACTCAAAGGAAAATGGATCCGTAAAATATGTTATCATTCTGCAAGGTGAAACCACAGTTACTTGTTCCTCAAGCATTCATCGAACACTTACTAAGTATAATGCACCATGCTAAGTTCCATGAAGGGAAAAGAAATGAAATCAGACAATTTATGCCCTTTGGCCAATTGGCATTTACTTGTGAGGATAAAATATTTATACCAACAATGGCTATATGCAAAATTACAAGTTTTGGTCACTTGTGAACTGGAACATGCCAGCTGTTCAGAACTGTTGCCTTATTATAAGCACATTGCCAGGTGAGCTTAAAAGGATGACAAGATGCCACCCTTGACTTTGGAAGAATAGGAATGTTAAATGTAGATTGTAGAGTCAGGTTGACTGTCTTTTTTCATTTTCCTTTTCTTAAAACCCATCAACTCAGGAAAGTCCCCCTCTATTTATTGGCAGCTCATTCAAACCACAAGCTATGTGTCATTCACCCAGCAGACAGTTCAAGGCCACTGTCTGGAATGGAGATATCAAGAACAATGCAAGCACGAGAGCAGCCAAACAAGCCATGTAAAATCAGCCCAACGCAAACAGAACCAAGGACAAAAGGCAAATGCAACTAGGACTCCTAAGGCACTTAATGGAAAAAAAAAGTTGTTTACAAAAAAAGGGAGAGTCATTACAGAATTAAAAATCAGATGACATTTGATGAGAAAAGGAGAATAAAAACAATTTACTGATTAATCATTATTACTCTTTTTTTGTGTGTGTGTGTGGGCTGTAGCTTGATTTTATTTATTTATTTATTTATTTTTATTTAACAGATTTAATCAGTTATACATATACATATGTTCCCATATCCCCTCCCTTTTGCGTCTCCCTCCCGCCCTCCCTATCCCACCCCTCCAGGCGGTCACAAAGCACCGAGCTGATCTCCCTGTGCTATGCAGCTGCTTCCCACTAGCTATCTACCTTACATTTGGTAGTGTATATATGTCCATGCCGCTCTTTCGCTTTGTCACAGCTTACCCTTCCCCCTCCCCATATCCTAAAGTCCATTCTCTAGTAGATCTGTGTCTTTATTCCTATCATACCCCTATGTTCTTCATGACATTTTTTTCCTTAAATTCCATATATATGTGTCAGCATACAGTATTTGTCTTTCTCTTTCTGACTTACTTCACTCTGTATGACAGACTCTAGGTCCATCCACCTCATTACAAATAGCTCAATTTCATTTCTTTTTATGGCTGAGTAATATTCCATTGTATATATGTGCCACATCTTCTTTATCCATTCATCCAATGATGGACACTTAGGTTGTTCCATCTTCGGGCTATTGTAAATAGGGCTGCTATGAACATTTTGGTACATGACTCTTTTTGAATTATGGTTTTCTCAGGGTATATGCCCAGTAGTGGGATTGCTGGGTCATATGGTAGTTCTATTTGTAGTTTTTTAAGGAACCTCCATACCGTTCTCCATAGTGGCTGTACCAATTCACATTCCCACCAGCAGTGCAAGAGTGTTCCCTTTTTTCCACACCCTCTCCAGCATTTGTTTCTAGATTTTTTTGATGATGGCCATTCTGACTGGTGTGAGATGATATCTCATTGTAGTTTTGATTTGCATTTCTCTAATGAGTAAAGATGTTGAGCATCCTTTCATGTGTTTGTTGGCAGTCTGTATATCTTCTGTGGAGAAATGTCTATTTAGGTCTTCTGCCCATTTTTGGATTGGGTTGTTTGTTTTTTTGTTATTGAGCTGCATGAGCTGCTTATAAATTTTGGAGATTAATCCTTTGTCAGTTGCTTCATTTGTAAATATTTTCTCCCATTCTGAGGGTTGTCTTTTGGTCTTGTTTATGGTTTCCTTTGCTGTGCAAAAGCTTTTCAGCTTCATTAGGTCCCATGTGTTTATCTTTGTCTTTATTTCCATTACTCTAGGAGGTGGGTCAAAAAGGATCTTGCTGTGATTTATGTCATAGAGTGTTCTGCCTATGTTTTCCTCTAAGAGTTTGATAGTGTCTGGCCTTACATTTAGGTCTTTAATCCATTTTGAGTCTATTTTTGTGTATGGTGTTAGGGAGTGATCTAATCTCATACTTTTACATGTCCCTGTCCAGTTTTCCCAGCACCACTTATTGAAGAGACTGTCCTTTCTCCACTGTACATTCCTGCCTCCTTTATCAAAGATAAGGTGACCATATGTGCATGGGTTTATCTCTGGGCTTTCTATCCTGTTCCATTAATCTATCTTTCTGTTTTTGTGCCAGTACCACACTGTCTTGATTACTGTAGCTTTGTAGTATAATCTGAAGTCAGGGAGCCTGATTCCTCCAGCTCCATTTTTCGTTCTCAAGATTGCTTTGGCTATTCGGGGTCTTTTGTGTTTCCATACAAATTGTGAATTTTTTTGTTCTAGTTCTGTGAAAAATGCCAGTGGTAGTTTGATAGGGATTGCATTGAATCTGTAGATTGCTTTGGGTAGTAGAGTCATTTTCACAATGTTGATTCTTCCAATCCAAGAACATGGTACATCTCTCCATCTATTTGTATCATCTTTAATTTCTTTCATCAGTGTCTTATAATTTTCTGCATACAGGTCTTTTGTCTCCTTAGGTAGGTTTATTCCTAGATATTTTATTCTTTTTGTTGCAATGGTAAATGGGAGTGTTTCCTTGATTTCACTTTCAGATTTTTCATCATTAGTATATAGGAATGCCAGAGATTTCTGTGCATTAATTTTGTATCCTGCTACTTTACCAAATTCATTGATTAGCTCTAGGAGTTTTCTGTTAGCATCTTTAGGATTCTCTGTGTATAGTATCATGTCATCTGCAAACAGTGACAGCTTTACTTCTTCTTTTCCAATTTGGATTCCTTTTATTTCCTTTTCTTCTCTGATTGCTGTGGCTAAAACTTCCAAAACTATGTTGAATAAGAGTGGTGAGAGTGGGCAACCTTGTCTTGTTCCTGATCTTAGTGGAAATGGTTTCAGTTTTTCACCATTGAGGATGATGCTGGCTGTGGGTTTGTCATATATGGCCTTTATTATGTTGAGGAAAGTTCCCTCTATGCCTACTTTCTGCAGGGTTTTTATCATAAATGGGTGTTGAATTTTGTCGAAAGCTTTCTCTGCATCTATTGAGATGATCATATGGTTTTTCTCCTTCAATTTGTTGATATGGTGTATTACGTTGATTGATTTGCATATATTGAAGAATCCTTGCATTCCTGGGATGCAATACTCTTTTTTTTTTTTTTTTTTTTGTGGTACACAGGCCTCTCCCTGCTGTGGCCTCTCCTGTTGTGGAGCACAGCCTCCGGACGTGCAGGCCTAGCGGCCATGGCTCACGAGCCCAGCCACTCTGCGGCATGTGGGATCTTCCTGGACCAGGGCACGAACCCGCGTCCCCTGCATCGGCAGGCAGACTCTCAACCACTGCGCCACCAGGGCAGCCCCATTATTACTCCTGATCACCACCTTATGAAGCAGTTCCATTTTACAGATTAATAAACTTGCTATTGAGCAGAGATAGAAATTTGCAGAACCAGAATTCACTTATCAGCCAGTGAGCTAACCACTATGCAATCCAGATTCCTACTATGTGGAGACTGCAAATAGATAGCGATAGCAATGGGTTCTAGAAATTTCCATCCTATACCCATGTTTCTTCTCTTACTATAGGTTTTAGGTTGGGCCATGTTCATCAAGCTTCTATAGGCAAGGGATAGCACAGAATTCAAAGTGAATGGCATGTTCAGCCCACAGCAGACAGCAGACATTGCTGTACACCACCATTTTCAACCTGCTCAACTCCGTTTTGTCCCTCTTCTGGGAGTGTCTTCCTGGAGACTTTGTTCTTGGGTAGGCTGGAGTACATGGAGAAAAATGAAGCTTAGCAATCACAAGTAATGCCCTGATGTTCAGACAACCAGGCTTATACCTTTGAGAACAAAGTCCCTTCTTCAGAGCTGCTTCAGTACATCTAGCCAATAGCTACCTGGCCCTTTGGTCTCTGCAGGAAAGAGTTCAGGGTCCAGGGCTCATGCAGGCCCTTAATTCAAGTGAATGGACATCCAGGAGGTTGGGGATGAGGAATGCAACATTCAGGTAGGGCAGTGAGGGCAGCTGGGCCACTGTCTATTTGCAGGTTCCAATGACTAACTTCAACCAGTTTTAAAAAATCGAGGTTGGGGACAGAGTGAAAAACATGATGAGAAATATCCTAGTTTCTCACATTTCTTAAGACTGGCTCTGAAATGGATCTGCTTAGTGTGTGGATGTGTATAAATGCTAATTATTTGAAAGGAACAACTCCTGGAACTGAGGCTCAATTTATTATTCTGTTGTTGCTTTTAATCTCCATGCTGAGTTTGCCTTCTAACACACCCAGAGAGTGTATCCAAGCAAGAGGCTGAGAAGGAGGGCAACAATGGAGTGGAGATGTGCTTAATGCAGACTCCACTAATAAATCACCGATAGTTAAGATATAGTTTGGATGATGGGCGGCAGATGGGAAGGAGGTACGTCAAATTGCTTTGCTCATATAGATTATTGGATTAACAAGGAAGCAGCAGGCAAGTGGCAAACTGGTGTAACAAATTGCTATCATTAAAAAGAAAAAATTGAACTTATCCCAGGATGGTAATAAGGCTCTGTAGGCTATTAGCCCTTTGGAGAGGTGCTTGAAGTGGGAATATCCCTCTAAGATGCTAATACAGAGAATGCTTTCCATGTTCCTCCTCCTCCCCTCACTGTTGTACCTAAGCACATCCTGGTGAGGGGAGGGGGAAGGGAGAAAGCCAGACTGCAGAGGGAAATGAATTAATGAGTGGGGCTATTAGCAGGCGCATACCCCGCTCAGTCAGTGATAAGTAGAAGTAATACACCACACCATTCTGACAACTAATACTGGTTGCAACCAATACTGCCTTCTTTATTTGCCCCCTCCATACCCTCTAACTTTTTATTTTGAAAATTTTCAAACCTACTGACAAGTTGCACTAGTAATAAAATAAGCACCTGATCAAATTTTACAAGATTCACCAATTGTTAATATTGTGCCACATTTGCTTTGTCTTTCATTTTTCTTTTCCTTTTTTGGTGAACTCTTCAGTGGTAGACACCAAAATGCTGCAGTATGTATTTCTAAGAACAAGGTCATTCTCTTACATATTTACAATGGAATTTATCATTTTCAGGAAATTTTAGCCTTGATAAGTAAGATTATACAATATACAATCTATGTTCAAATTTCCCAGACTGTTCCAAAAATGTCTTTTATAGCTTTATAAAAAATCCAGGACTCAATCAAGAATTATGCATTGTTTAGTCATCATATCTCTTTAATAGTTTGTATTCTAGAACCATGCTTAGTCTTTCTTTTTAACTTTTAAGACACTGACATTTTGAAGTGTTTAGACCAGTTGTTTTGCAGACTCTTTCTCAATTTAGATTTTTCTGATTGCTTCCTCATGATTAGAATAAGGTTAAACATTTTTGGCAGGATGTGTTCTTTGTAGTACATCACATCAGGAAGCATATGTTGCCAGTTTGTCAAACTTGGTGATTGTAAGTTTCATCATTTGGTTAAGGTGATGCTATCAAATTTCTCCATTGTAAATGTAGCATGTTTCCTCTGTAATTAATAAATAGTTCTGAAACTGGGTGATTATTAGATCAACATTTTACACAATAGTTTTAGCATGCTTTGATGATTTTTGCTTGAATCACTTACTACAGTGGTCATTGACAGCCTTAGAAAACCATCATTTAACATTCTTTCTATATTTATGAGTTACTATTCTTTTGTAGAAATAAATATTTCTTTTTCTTCTCCATCCACTCCCATTGTTTTTGGTACCACTATGGCCTCGCAGAGGTTTATTAAAATCCATCCCTGCCATTACTTAAATTGATATTCTAGTTGTCTCAAATTTGGTCAATGGAAGCCCCTTTAATCTGGCATCCATGTTTTTATTTATTTATTTATTTTTGCCACTTGCCTACCAGTGTTTGAGCACTTCTTTACTTTTTGATTCAATTCAATGCTCCTGGCTTACCTTGTACTTCATTGCCCCAGACTTAGGGTCAGTCAGTTTTCCAGGTAGTCCTGGTTCCTTTGAATGGAAAGTGGTAGTTAGAAACCAAGATCAGGGTGATAAATACATTCACTGCTACTTAAGTGTAATTGTTCTAAGCCCTCTCTTTGTACCCAGCAAGAAAATATATATTTTGATAAAGTCATGAGTTTGTACTTCCAATTCTAATCCAATACAACAGAGTTCTCCTTCCCCCTTTCCATATTTTTTTACCACTCTCCTACCATGAGAACTCTATGCCCCCCCAAACACCAATATATTTGCTCATTTGCTCAATTCTGCAATACACACAAAATAGTTTTAAACGATTCCACCACCAATAGTTTCTTTTCACCTTTAGAAAATATCCCACTGAAGGTAGGATGCAATCAGAGTACAGTGTTCAAAATTTACTTGAATTAATTCTGGCTTTGCTTCTTTGTGTTCATATTATCAATTTGACATACAGTTCAATTCATGTGTTTCTATTTGTATTCAATTTCTAGATTTTACTATATGCTTGATAAATTAACAATGTTTTCTGAATATGCAAAACATTAACGTGGTTTAAAAGTCAAAACTAGATTGAAAGGTAAACTTAGAAAAATATTATTCCATGTATTATTCCTTTATTTTCACCCTTCCCCAATAGTCAACCAATTTCTTTAGTTTTGGTTTTAACAATCTTTTGTTTCCCTTTGAAGATATTTGTTTATGTGTCTGTGTATTCTGATTTCCTTTTCTTTGTTACAAAAATGGTAGCAGACTATTATTACCTTGTTCTTTTCCCTTTCAGTGTATTTTAAAATTAGAAGCTTCTTTCTAAATTCCTTTGTTCTGTTTTATTCAACTTCTCAGGCAATGAAATTATATCTTAGCTCCAGGTAAAATGAGTGGTTCTTGTAAAAAGGAGTTAAGAACATGAAAGAGATGTGGGTTGTGTTTAACTGACACAGGGATTTAATGTGCATGTATTTCACTTAATATACTTCTAAGTGTGGTTCAAATGGTCCCTCAAGTCAGAAGCAGGTAAGGGTGCTCATTAAAAATTCTTATTCCAAAGCTCCACTCCAGATCTACCTAACCAAACTCTCTGTAGGGTATAGCTCAGGAATATGCATTTTCAAACTCCTGGGTGATTCCATGGACCTTCAGAGAAACTTAGGCTGTTATGAGAGGAATAAGTGACTGGGGAAGCCACAAAGATGACATTGTCATGACAAAGTTTTTTCACTCAAGTGTCTAAGACCTAAGTCTGCTTTTCCTCTAAGAGCATGAAATTTTTCTTTTTAAAATAAGAATTTGGTTTCTTTTGGAGTAAGGTCTGAACCCATCTCCTTTGCTGGGGTAAGCCAGCTACATAAACTCTGTATTCTTCTTGGATCTTTGAGATGAATCAGAGAGTTGGATGGAGCACACTAGAGCCACACAGAACCTTCCTCTAACCTCTAAACCTCAGGGTAGAGTTTCCAGGGAACACAGTGGCATTCCAAATGTTCAGGTTTCAATCCGTGTTATATTTTAGCCAATGGAAACCAGGGGAAACAGGTGGGTGCTAACTTTATGTATCTCAAAACTCTACCATTTCCATTGTTTCTCCCACCTTCCCTAGCCCTTCCATATTCTCCAGTATGGATATGAATATGCCCATCTAAAGTTAAATGTTTTATTAAAAAATGGGATACTCTTGGGAGGAAGGTAAGGGAAATGAATCATCTATTCCATTTTGAAGCTGTGAAAACTGAGATGCAGAGAAGCAGTGTGAATGAGAGGCTAGATGGCTGGAGCAACCTTCCAGACACTGGGGGAGCCCTTCACAACACTGTGAAGTAGGTAAACCTTGTCTTTAATCACTCACTTTTAACAGTCAGTGTTTATCAACTACCTACTATAAGCCAAGGACTTTGTTCCATGCTTTTCCTACTTTAGCTCATTACTTTTTATACCACATTTATGAAGCAGATACTATCACCATCTGTCTCTTACAGGTGAATACACTGCCACTTAAAGATGGTGTTACTTGTCCAATTCGCATAGCAAAGCAAGAGCTAAATCTATGTTGCTCTAACCAGAACCCAAGTCCTTAACTGCTGCATAACTGAAAAGGGCTTCCAGAAACATGTTTCTTTACGATACTAACCCAGGTCTCAGTGTCACAGCCTGTTGACTGCAGGACTAAGGATCTCCACTTAACAGCTGACAACTTCTACTCTTCAAATTCTAAAGAGGCAGGGATTCAAGAAACTGTTGTGACCTTAGCCAAGCTGCTGTGCTTTCCCAGGATTCAGTGTCCTCATTCTGTAAAAACAAGAAGGAAGGATAAAAGAATTTTTAAGTACACATACATATGTATATATAGCTCTTTCACTTCTGATAGCCTATAATCCAAATATCTGATTTACATTTTCACACTATAGTTTTAGTAGTTTTGCTTGCTTCCTCTTTATTGTCTTCATATTTTAATGTGCCCCTCTTTATTCCCAAAGGCATTTGAATTCCAAAAGAGGCTAGCTAATGTATTAACTCAAAGAAATGAGTCTCTAATAGAGCAAATTTCCAGACAGAGAATCCAATGAGTATTGAAACACTTGTATCCTGATTATATTTCTTTTCTCGTTCTGAGGATGGCTGTGTTCAGAAAAACGCTCTCAGAGATAAGGCTGGATAAAATGGAAACCAGGACCAGCTCCCTGAAACAGGGTTGGCAGAAATGAGGTGAGAACACAGGGCCCACAAGCCAGCTGGCATACATGGCAGGGGTCCCTCTCAGGCATCAGAGATTCAGGGGAACCATAGAAACCATACGTGTGAGAAACACTGGCAGAGAAGAGGGATAGCATATCAGAATTGTTTCCACGTGGGGTAAATCCCAGGAGATTTGATGTGATGGTGGTTTCCAGGACCGTCTTCCAGTACTGGGGAACACAAACTCCTCTGCACCCCACCAACTAATGAGACAAGAACCACTTCTCTCATCCTCACCTCTGCCTGGTCTTTTCTGTTTTAGGAACTGCTCTGCTGACAGTTGGCTGAATAGAAATGACCTATCAATTTTAAGATTTGTGAGGGCAAGACAGACATTATTTATTTTGTTATGCCTCACAGTTCATAGCTCTGCTATATAGTAGGTACTAACTATATACTGTATTAACTGAAGATACAGAATGAAGTCAAGTTTCCAAGTTGGAGAAACCCAGTTTATCTTCTCGGTGAAATGAGACAACATGTAGCCCCAGCTCTTTTTTTTTTTTTTTAACATCTTAGTGGAGTATAATTGCTTTACAATGGTGTCTCAGTTTCTGCTTTAAAACAAAGTGAATCAGCTATACATATACATATATCCCCATATCTCCTCCCTCTTGCGTCTCCCTCCCACCCTCCCTATCCCACCCCTCTACATGGTCACAAAGCACTGAGCTAACCTCCCTGTGCTATGTGGCTCTTTCCCACTAGCTATCTATTTTACATTTGGTAGTGTATATATGTCCATGCCACTCTCTCACTTTGTCCCAGCTTACCCTTCCTCCTCGCCATATCCTCAAGTCCATTATCTATGTCTGCATCTTTATTCCTGTCCTGCCCCTAGGTTCTTCAGACCTTTTTTTTTTTTTAGATTTCATATGTATGTGTTAGCATACAGTATTTGTTTTTCTCTTTCTGACTTACTTCACTCTGTATGACAGACTCTACGTCCATCCACCTCACTAAAAATAACTCAGTTTCGTTTCTTTATATGGCTGAGTAATATTCCATTGTATATATTTGCCACATCTTCTTTATCCATTCATCCGATGATGGACACTTAGGTTGTTTCCATCTCCGGGCTATTGTAAATACAGCTGCAATGAACATTGTGGTACATGACTCTTTTTGAATTATGGTTTTCTCAGAGTATATGCCCAAGAGTGGCATATACTGGGCACTGCTAGCTTGTATGGTAGTTCTATTTTTACTTTTCTAAGGAACCTCCATACTGTTCTCCATAGTGGCTGTATCAATTTACATTCCCACCAACAGTGCAAGAGGGTTCCCTTTTCTCCACACCCTCTCCAGCATTTACTGTTTGCAGATTTTTTGAAGATGGCCATTCTGACTTGTGTGAGGTGATACCTCATTGTAGTTTTGATTTCCATTTCTCTAATGATTAGTGATGTTGAGCATTCTTTCATGTGTTTGTTGGCAATATGTATATCTTCTTTGCAGAAATGTCTGTTTAGGTCTCCTGCTCTTTTTTGTATGGGGATGTTTGTTTTTTTGATACTGAGCTGCATGAGCTACTTGTAAATTTTGGAGATTAATCCTTTGTCAGTTGCTTCATATGCAAATATATTCTCCCATTCTGAGGGTTGTCTTTTGGTCTTGTTTATGGTTTCCTTTGCTGTGCAAAAGCTTTTAAGTTTCATTAGGTCCCATTTGTTTATTTTTGTTTTTATTTCCCTTTCTCTAGGAGGTGGGTCAAAAAGGATATTGCTGTGATTTATGTCATAGAGTGTTCTGCCTATGTTTTCCTCTAAGAGTTTTATAGTGTCTGGCCTTACATTTAGGTCTTTAATCCATTTTGAGTCTATTTTTGTGTATGGTGTTAGGGAGTATTCTAATTTCATTCTTTTACATGTAGCTGTCCAGTTTTCCCAGCACCACTTATTGAAGAGGCTGTCTTTTCTCCATTGTATATTCTTGCCTCCTTTATCAAAAATCAGGTGACCATATGTGCGTGAGTTTATCTCTGGGGTTTCTATCCTGTTCCATTGACGTGTGTTTCTGCTTTTGTGCCAGTACCATACTGTATTGATTACTGTAGCTTTGTAGTATAGTCTGAAGTACAGAAGGCTGATTCCTCCAGCTCTATTTTTCTTTCTAAAGATTGCTTTGGCTATTCGGAGTCTTTTGTGTTTCCATACAAATTGTGAAACTTTTTGTTCTAGTTCTGTGAACAGTGCCATTGGAAGTTTGATAGGGATTGCACTGAATCTGTAGATTGCTTTGGATAGTATAGTTATTTTCACAATGTTGATTCTTCCAATCCAAGAACATGGTAAATCTCTCCATCTGTTTGTATCATCTTTAATTTCTTTCATCATTGTCTTATAGTTTTCTGCATACAGGTCTTTTGTCTCCTTAGTTAGGTTAATTCCTAGGTATTTTATTCTTTTTGTTGCAGTGGTAAATAGGAGTGTTTCCTTAATTTCTCTTTCAGATTTTTCATCATTAGTGTATAGGAATGCAAGAGACTACTGTGCATACATTTTGTATCCTGCTACTTTACCCAATTCACTGATTAGCTCTAGTAGCTTTCTGGTAGAGTCGTTAGGATTCTCTATGTATAGTATCATGTCATCTGCAAACAGTGACAGCTTTACTTCTTCTTTTCCAATTTGGATTCCTTTTATTTCTTTTTCTTCTCTCATTGCTGTGGCTACACCTCCAAAACTATGTAGAATAATAGTGTGAGAGTGGACAACATTGTCTTGTGCCTGATCATAGAGGAAATAGTTTCAGTTTTTCACCATTGAGAACAATGTTGGCTGTGGGTTTTTCATATATGGCCTTTAGTATGTCGATGTAAGTTCCCTCTATGCCTACTTTCTGGAGGGTTTTTTATCATAAATGGGTGTTGAATTTTGTTGAAACCTTTTTCTGCATCTATTGAGATGATCATATGGTTTTTCTCCTTCAGTTTTTTAATATGGTGTATCACATTGATTGATTTGCATATATTGAAGAATCCTTACATTACTGGGATAAACCCCACTTGATCATGGTGTATGACGCTTTTATTGTTCTGTTCAATTGTTTGCTAGTATTTTGTTGTGGATATTTGCATCTAAATTCATCAGTGATATTGGCCTGTAGTTTTCTTTCTTTGTGACATCTTTGTCTGGTTTTGGTGTCAGGGTGATGGTGGCCTCGTAGAATGAGTTTGGGAGTGTTCCTCCCTCTGCTATATTTTGGAAGAGTTTGAGAAGGATAGGTGTTAGCTCTTCTCTAAGAGTTTGACAGAATTAGCCTGTGAAGCCATCTGGTCCTGGGCTTTGCTTGTTGGAAGATTTTCAATCACAGTCTCAGTTTCAGTGCTTGGCATTGGTCTGTTTATATTTTCTATTTCTTCCTGGTTCAGTCTCAGAAGGTTGTGCTTTTCTAAGAATATGTCCATTTCTTCCAGGTTGTCCATTTTATTGGCATAGAGTTGTTTGTAGTAGTCTCTTAAGATGCTTTGTATTTCTGCGGTGTCTGTTGTAATTTCTCCTTTTTCATTTCAAATTTTATTGATTTGAGTCCTCTCCCTCTTTTTCTTGATGAGTCTGGCTAATGGTTTATCAATTTTTTTTATCTTCTCAAAGAATCAGCTTTTAGTTTTATTGATCTTTGCTATTGTTCTCTTTGTTTCTATTTCATTATTTCTGCTCTGATCTTTATGATTTCTTTCCTTCTGCTAACTTTCGGTTATGTTTGTTCTTCTTTCTCTAGTTCCTTTAGGTGTAAGGTTAGATTGTTTGAGATTTTTTGTTGTTTATTGAGGTAGGCTTGTACAGCTATAAACTTCCCTCTTAGAACTGCTTTTGCTGCATCTCATAGGTTTTGGATCATCGTGTTTTCACTGTCATTTTTCTCTAGGTATTTTTTTATTTCCTCTTGGATTTCTTCACTGATCTCTTGGTTATTTAGAAATGTACTGTTTAGCCTCCATGTGTTTGTGTTTTTTTATGTTTTTTTCCCCTGTAATTGATTTCTACTCTCATAGCATTGTGGTCAGAAAAGATGCTTGATTTCAATTTTCTTAAATTTACTGAGGCTTGATTTGTGACCTAAGATGTGATCTATCCTGGAGAATGTTCCTTGCACACTTGAGAAGAAAGTGTAATCTGTTGCTTTTGGATGTCCTATAAATATCAATTAAATCTATCTGTTCGACTCTGTCATATAAAGCTTGTGTTTCCTTATTAATTTACTGTTTGGATGATCTGTCCACTGTTGTAAGTGAGGTGTTAAACTCCCCCACTATTGTTGTGTTACTGTCTATTTCCTCTTTTATAGCTGTTAGCAGTTGCCTTATGTATTTAGGTGCTCCTATGTTGGGTGCATATATATTTATAATTGTTATATCTTCTTCTTGGATTGATCCCTTGATCATTATGTAGTGTCCTTCTTTGCCTCTTGCATCATTCTTTATCTTAAAGTCTATTTTATCTGACATGAGTATTGCTACTCCAGCTTTCTTTTGATTTCCACTTGCATGGAATATCGTTTTTCATCCCCTCACCTTCAGTCTGTATGTGTCCCTAGGTCTGAAGTGGGTCTCTTGAAGACAGCATATATATGGGTCTTGTTTTCATATCCATTCAATCAGTCTTTGTCTTTTGGTTGGAGCATCTAATCCATTCACACTTAAGGTAATTATTGATATATATGTTCCTATTACTATTTTTTTTAATTGTTTTGGGTTTCTTTTTGTAGTCCTTTCCTTCTCTTGTGTTTCCCAATTAGAGAAGTTCTTTTAGCATTTGCTGTAGAGCTGGTTTGGTAGTGCTGAATTCTCTTAGCTTTTGCCTGTCTGTAAATGTTTTAATTACTCTATCAAATCTGAATGAGATCCTTGCTGGGTAGAGTAACCTTGGTTGTCGGTTTTTCCCTTTCATCACTTTAAATATGTCCACTCCCTTCTGGCTTGCCGAGTTTCTGCTGAAACATCAGCTGTTAACCTTGTGGGGATTCCCTTGTATGTTATTTGTTCTTTTTCCCTTGCTGCTGTTAATATTTTTTCTGTGTATTTAATTTTTGGTAGTTTGATTAATATGTGTATTCACTGTATTTCTCTGTCTTCTCATTTTGCTTAACTTACTGTGTTTGGGGTCTCCTTTTCACAGGCTGCACGTTCGTAGTTCCCGTTGTTTTTGGTGTCTGCCCCCAGGGGTAAGGTTTGTTCAGTGGGTTGTGTAGGCTTCCTGGTGAAGAGTACTGGTACCTGTGTTCTGGTACAGGTACCTGTGTTGTGGTACAGGTACATTCACCGTCTCTGGTGTCCACATTGATAGCTGCGGCTCGTGACCATCTCTGGAGCTTGCTTAGGCATTCTCTGAATCACCTCTCCTCGCTCACACCGAAACAATGGTCTCTTGCCTCTTAGGCAGTTCCAGACATTTTTCTGGACTCCCTCCCAGCTAGCTGTGGTGCACTAGCCCCCTTCAGGCTGTGTTCACACAGCCATCCCCAGTCCTCTCCCTGCGATCTGACCTCCGAAGCCTGAGCCTCAGCTCCCAGCCCCCACCCTCCCCTACGGGTGAGCAGACAAGCCTCTCTGGCTGGGGAGTGTTGGTATGCATGCATCATCTGTGCGGGAATCTCTCTGCTTTGCCCTCTACACCCATACTGCTGCACTCTCCTCCGTGGCTCTGAAGCTTCCACCCCCACCCACCATCTGTCTCTGCCACTGAAGGGGCTTTCTAGTGTGTGGAAACTTTTCCTCCTTCACAGCTTCCTCCCTGGGGTTCAGGTCCTGACCCTATTCTTTTGTCTCTGATTTTTCTTTTTTCTTTTGCCCTACCCAGGTACGTGGGGAGTTTCTTGCCTTTTGGGAATTCTGAGGTCTTCTGCCAGCGTTCACTAGGTGTTCTGTAGGAGTTGTTCCATATGTAGATGTATTTCTGATGTATTTGTGGGGAAGAAGGTGATCTCCACGTCTTACTCCTCCGCCATCTTGAAGGTCTCCCACCCCAGCTCTTTAATATTGCTTGAAATTCATTCAATCATTCAACAAATATTTATTGAGCACTTACTTATGTACCAGGCACTCTATTAGAAGCTGAGGCAGTAAACAAGTCGGGTAGTAAGTCCTGCCCTCTTGGAGTTGATTACATATTGGTGGAGGCAGGAAATGAACATGTAAACAAACAAATAAGAATTTCAGATGATGAGAATTGCTATGAATAAAACTATGATATTGTGATTTGTAAGAAAAATATGTAACTGGTTATTCAGATGACCAAAATATATTTCTCACATATATTTGTTTTTCCTCCACAGTTCACATTTTTTAAGTGTTGAAAGTGATAAAGTTGTCTTTTGTTATGTTAATGAGATCACTTTGTAAAAGCAGGTAAGGATGGGGGCTGGTGCCAGTGAGGCCAACCTTGTGATTAGAGGGTTGGAACTTTCAGTCCTACTCCCTGTCCTCCAGCGGGGGAGAGAGGTTGGAGATTGAGTTCATTCGACAATGGCCAAGGATTTAATCAACAATGCCTACATCATGAAGCCTCCATGAAAGCAACAAAGGATGAGTTTGGAGAGCTTCTGGGTTGACAAACAGATGGAGATTTGGGATGAATGGTGTGCTCCGAGGAGGCATGGAGGCTCCATGCCCTTTCCCCACACCTTGCCCTATGCATCTCTTCCATCTGGCTGTTCCTGGGTTATAACCTGTTATAATAAACCCATGATCTGGTAAGTAAAATGTTTCTCTGAGTTCTGTGAGCCACTCTGGCAAATCAGTGAAAACCCAGAAGGAGGAACCTCCTTCTGGGAGGGAAGGGAAGCTCCAATCTGCAGCCAGCTCGTAAGAAGCAGAGGTTACAACCTGGGCTTGCAACTGGCAACTGTAATGGGGTGAGGGGCTGATTTAGGGAGTTAAGCACAAGCAGTCTTATAGGACTGAACCCTTAACCTGTGGAGTCTGAAGCTATCTCCAGGTAGTGTCAGAATTGAATTGAATTGCAGTACATCAAAGTGGTGTCTGAAGCATTGCTTGTTGGTGGCGGGGAAAACCCAAACCCCATATTGGAATGGGGTCCAGAAACCTTAATGAAAAATAAAACAGGAAGTTGGATAGAAAACTATTGAGATAGGGCAGGGGAAATATCTTAGGCAAAAGAATCTGGGAAAGCCTATGAGCAGGTGAAGGTCTAAGAAATCCTGAGCATATTGGACATGGCCTTTAACTAAGGAGGGTCTCAGCGAAGCTTCGAAATTATTTCTAAATTCATCAAGAACTTTTTATAGTAGTATAAAAGTAATACATGCACCTACTAAAACATTTTTAGAGCATAGTAGGATATAAAAAGCCCAGCCTTACTCCTCAGGGCAATATTATTAACCATTTTCTTGTGTATTTTAAAAAATCCCTATCTTTGTATACACAAATGCATGTATATGAATAACCTTTATATACAAATGGCAACATATTAGCTTACTCTTCTGAATCACTGAGATCCCCCTTCAAGAACGAACTTCTTTCCCAGTTCCAAGGGACAGGATGAGCTGACAGCCTCCAGCATTTAAGGTCAGCCTCAGCATTTGAGCCAACAGTGGTTCCATCAATGACTGAGCCAAATTATAGTACAAAGGCCTACCCATTTCTACTCAACTGACACTTCTCTAAAAAGGCACATTTAAGTTACATCTGTTTTTACTTTGCTTTGCTTTGTTTTGCTATTAAAAACAATGTAGCAATTAGCATCTATAAACATACATGCATGGGTGCCTATTTTTCTCCACCCTCTAATACTGTTCACGGTCTAATTTTAATCTGATAGAAGAAAAACAGCACTTCACTAATGCTTTATTTTGCAACGTCATAATTATGAGTATGTTCAGAATTATTTTATATCTTACTCACCATTTGTATTTATCTCTGAACTTCCTCTTTGTGTTCTTTGCCTTTTTAATACCAGGTTGTTGGTGTTTTTCTTATTGATTTGCTGGAGTGTTTTGTAAAAGAAATAAACTCTTTTCCATAAACATTGCAAATACTTGTTCCTGTTTGTGGTTTGATTTTTAAAATTTTAATGGCATTTTCCCCGTTCAGTAGTCTTAATTTGTGTGTAGTCAAATTTATCATTTTTCCAATATAGCTTCTGAGTTTTGTGTCATGGTTATAAAATTCTTCTCATCTCTAGTAATATTTTCAAAATAAGTCTTTATCTAATTATAATATTTTTAGATTTTTTTCCTTTAAAATTTGGGTTTCATCTACAATTTTGATATAGTCAGGGAGAATTTCAGCTTTTTTTCCTTCGCCAAATTATCCTCATCATTTCTGAATATTCCATCTCTTCCACGCTAGTTCTAGATTTTTCTTTTATAATAAACTAAAACTACATATCTATTTGGCTCTAGTTCTGAATTTTATATTCTATTTTACTGATCAATTTTTGTATCCTTCACTGATATCAAACTGCTTGTAGGAACTAAACCTTCTAATTTTAAACTTTTTTTTAAATATGATAATCGTTTCTGATCAACTCTTTATTATTTTTTTCATAAATTTATTTTTGACTGTGTTGGGTCTTCGTTGCTGCGTGCGGGCTTCTCTTGCTGTGGAGCACAGGCTCTAGGTGCGCGGCTTCAGTAGTTGTGGCTCACGGGCTCTAGAGTGCAGTCTCAGTAGTTGTGGCACACAGGCTTAGTTGCTCCGCGGCATGTGGGATCTTCCCGGACCAGGGCTTGAACCCGTGTCCCCTGCATTAGCAGGTGGATTCTTAACCACTGCACCACCAGGGAAGCCCTAACTCTTTTTAAGTTATCTTTTTACTTTAGGATCTCCCTGGCTATTCACTCATGTTTATTAGCAATGTTTATTTTTTACATTATTTTCCACATATACCTTTTGCTTTTGGGTGAGTAGCTAAATTCAATTTTAACCATTGATTTATTTTTCCAGGTGAAGTTCAGCATTATTTTAAGCTCTCCCCCACCCCCAAATTTCATTATTTTAAATCGGATAGAATTGGATTTCTAGAGTAAACAAGCTTTTCATATTATACTATAGTTTTGCAAGATGTTACCATTGGAGGAAAGAAACTGGACAAAAGAAACATAGTCTCTTTCTTCATTTTTTCTTACAACTGCATGTGATTCTACAATTACTTCAAAATTAAAATTCTTTCTTTTTTTAAATACCTTGTACAATGTCTGACATATAGTAGATTTCCCCATATTCTTTTTAAAATATTTATTTATTTGTATTTATTTATTTGGCTGCACCAGGTCTTAGTTGTGCACACGAGATCTTCCTTGTAGCATGCAGGATCTTTTAGTTGTGGCATGCCCAATCTTTAGTTGCAGTATGTGGGATCTTTAGTTGTGGCATGTGAACTTTTAGTTGCGGCAGGTGAACCTTAGTTGCGGCATGTGGGATCTAGTTCCCTGACGAGGGATTGAACCTGAACCACCTGCAATCCAGTGGCTGAGATTCCGTGCTTCCCCATATTCTTTAACATAAATTCTTACAGGTACTCTTCAGTTTCTGGGTAAGCATTCATAAATATGTCTCTAAGGCAAATTCAGTTAGCTTTGAGCCAAATTATAAAATTGGTGTTATACTCCCACATCTCTAGGAGACTGATCTGAAATATAGTTATAGCAATTAAGAAGTAAGAGAATGTGCACTAAATTATAATAATTGGCTACTAGATCATAGGATCTTCTCCACTAGGGTTCTTTTAAATTTTGTAGCAATTCCTGTATTTAATCTTTTTTTCTCACTTTAAAATTTCTCCATAAATCACCAGCACCCCTCTCCCCTCCCAAACTAGAAGAAATGGATGATACATGTGGGTGCCATGTCACTTTGCATCTGTAATTTTGAAAACAAAAAATCTTTTTTGCTTACCACTTTTCTAGGAAATGCAGATTACTGACAGGGCCAGTCGTAAGAAAAATTAGGAGGTAAATAAATCCTGCCTTGAAACCCAAACTCATTTCCCTTTCCAACACCATCCCCCAAGGAGTTCCTGGGGAGGGGTTACAGTTTCCTTTTGCTTCCTAGAGTCCCTCTAATGTCAACTTACTTAAATCAGCTCTTGGTCCATGCTCAACATGTATGCCCCCACCTACAGTACTGTCAAAACTTAATTCTCTTCTGTCTATGGAAATCTTATTTCAAAAGTTCTGTTTAATTTTTTTGTTCAAAATATTTTGTGTAAGACGTAAAGGACCCTTAAGATGAAGTAGTATAAATATGAAACCAGCTACTGGTAGCAACCATCCTGTAGGCTAATGGCCTTTCTATTATTATATGTGAATCAATTTATACATGTTCTAGCTAAAGGAGAAGAAAGTTGTTCTGTTCTTCTAAAGGATGAGAAAGGATGAGAAATAAATTCAGCAGAAATGCTCATTGGGAAATCCCCCTAGTGTTGGCCAGATTGGGGATTTAGTCCTGACAAGATCAACAGTTTTACCTGATTTATCTCACGAAGTGAATTGGCCTTTGCCATGAGGAGAGCGAAAAAATAAAAAAACTAAGATCAGTGAATGAACAATAAGACCAATGGCTAACAGAGGTATCCAATGATGGCACAGAGTTCATCATGTTAGAGAGACAGAAGAGGTAAAACTACTAGCCCCTAAAAGAAAAAGCCCCAAGGACCTTTGATACAAGATAATCAAAGCTAAATCTCAATCAAATTTCAACGGGAGATCGGATTCAGATTCAGGGGAATAGTCTGACTAAAGACTATCACTGGGTCAGTGGTAGATTTAACTATACCTAAAGATCATTAGGAAAGTGCAAGAAAAGTATTATTTTCTTCAACTGGCATTTGAAGAAAAAAAACTTCAAACTTTAAGTTCTTTTAAAACTCTTCTCTCTCATACGGGTCTACAATAATTTCAAGTGCTTATTAGAGCACAGTGCTCTTGATATGAAAACACTAAATACAAGCATGTCTTTCTATATCTCAATTTAACAAGTCCAAATCTTAGGCCTTGGGATGACATGGCAAAAGATAATCATCTTTGGAGTAAAAACAAACCTGGTTTAAATCATAGCTTAGCTATTAACTAGCTATGTAATCCTGGGAAATTTGCATAGACTATAAGAGTCTGTTTCATAATTTGTAAAATGAGTAATATATAACTAACCAGTAAGATTCTGGGGGGGAATTAGAGATAATATATGGAAAATGGTTAGTACATGAAGAAAGCAAATTCTCCCCGCTAGGGCTGGGGTAACAAAGGGATACGGATTATTAGAACAAAGAAGTTTGGAGAATAGCTTCCCAATGCTGAGACCCAGAATCCTGAGGAAGAAACACTACCTGGCTGATGCTAATGAATCTGATGCTCACAGAAAAGTCCCTGAGGAGCTGGGACTCAGCTGGTACATACCCTTGTGAAGAAGAAGGTTGAATATGGGAGTATGGAGAAAAAACTGAAAACTGAAACAAACTGCTACTGGAATGAGCCACTGCTGCTGGGCCAAAGAACCATGGTTCATGTGATAGTGATAGGAACCAGAAGCCGACAGGAAGAAGAGTGACCATTTTCTTTCCCTCCTCCTGCTAGTCTCCCCCAGTGTTTTCTATTGGCAGAACCTCATGGGAGCCAGCTGGCAAAGCAGCAATGTGGTCTGAAGGGTCCCAGACACAGCAAGAACAGAGTATAGAAGATTAAGTTTAAATCTGAAAAATAGTACCTTGATAAGTAGCACACTATTTTGTTTTTAATAGTCTGTTATTTACCCATAAATTCTGCTCACAGTTGTCTTGGGTCAACTTCAGTAATGATATCTATTCATGTGTCCATTGAACTAGTGACAAGGAAGATTTTTTTAAAAGATTAAATGTCAAGAAAACTTGACTCTTGGACTTGCTCTGCCAGTATCTGGTATTTTTTTAATTTAAGAAAAAATAAACAATATAAATTTTTGTTGTTTTTTGGAAGGTATCATAAGGGTCATCTAATCTCATTCATTTGTTCTGTAGAGTATCTTAGTAATTTTTTATACAGTAGGAATTCTTTGCTATCTGTATGTAACCTATTTTGTTTTCTATGAAATAGGAGTACTGGACCAAATGACCTTGACTCTGTGTCCAATATGTGTTTGCCCATCTCTGCCAATATTTCCTCCACCAACCACAGCCTATCATTCAGTAAATATATAACTAAATGTTTGGCATTGTATGAAGCCCTGAAAGTAGATTTCCTGTCTTCAGGAATATTACAATCTATAAAGGAGACAGAAAGACAAACAGCAGATATTAAAATAGTGTTTTAGGTGTTCTGAAGGAAGTACACACAGAGCGCTAGGCAAGCATGGATGAGGGGCATTTAATCCAAACTAAATGTGGATCTTGAATTGAATCTTGAAAGACAAATGAGAATTAGGTATCCGAGAAGAGAAAGAATAGGAAGAAAAGGAAGAAAACAGGAGGCCTTTCCAGATAGAAGGAATAACATGTGCAAACATTAGGTCATGGGGGGAAGTTGCTTTCAGTACCCACCACGAAGAGCATAAAGCCAAGACAGATCACAATTTGTGTTGGTACACTTTCAGCTGCAATTAAAATATTACTAGATAGCAATATTTTAAAAAGCACTATTATTTCACATAACAAGAAATCCAAAAGAAGGCAGTTGCAGAATTGGTTACTTAGGCAGCTTGACAATATCAGAGCTCCTCCTTTGTGATCCTCTGTGGATTCCCTCTTTTGTTATTCTCTGACCTCTCTTTTCATAGCTCTAAGCATCACAGTCTCAACACAATGTCCAAAAGTGAAAAGAAAGGGCAGATCTTTCTCCTTATGGATCTCTTCCTTTTTAATCAGGGAGTATCATCTTTCCCCAGAGCCTCCATCCTAGCCTGAGTTTCCCCAAAACATAGAGCCTAAAATAAGAGCTGCACAGAGATCGTTTTTGTGGGGGAAAGGGGCTAGAATGAGTGAAACAAGGGAGCAGGGAAAGTCAATGCAAAGGTGCATTATTAAGCTGGCTATCACCGTAAGCAATTGTGGCTTCAGAGTCCTCTGAAGAACCATGTAGGCTGTCCTTCAGGGTTGTCAGTTCAAGACACAGAAGAAGGGAACATTTGTCTACCAGCTCCTGTCTCCCATTATAAAAGGTTGACTCAGGGAAGTTAACTCTGTTGTACTTCCTGTTCTATGAATGCATGAGTATATCTGTACCTCACAGGGAGGTACAGAGAGTGTCCAAGGCAGAAAATGAGAAATTCACTGAGACAAAGTGCTGTGAACTATACTGAGATGAACATCTGCTTGTTGCAGCAATGGCCAGAGCGGAGAGGTGAATTGAGAGAATGTGAGGCAGAACCTATGATATCTAACACACCTCCCAGTGGAGTCTTCCATCTTCACTGTGAAGAATTATATCATGACCCATCCCAAAACTGCAAAGGTGGTAGGGAGCAGCAACAAAAAGAGAGCTGCAGACTTATCTTCCAAATTGTTCGATCAATAGATAACGCCTAAAACTAAAAAAAAAAAAATAAGTAGCAGCAATTTAGGTATATTAGCGATATAGAGGTATATTTTAAAGGAAACAGTTTAAACTGTTGAAAGAATTTTCCTTGGCAGAGCAGGAAATGGGGATACAGGACACTTAGTTTTTTTTTATAAGTCATACATTCTTTGATTCTGTAAATAAAGTTCATGTTTAACTTTGATTAAAAATAACTAAATTTTAAAATTGTATATGGAAATTAACTGACACTGTGTAACTTACATAATTCATATACTTTATGCCTTCAGATGCCATCAGTGGCCCTCGAGATGTCTGAGCTTAGGTTAGAAAGAGCAGAGTCTCTAGGTACTATACCACTAACGTATAGTACCTAGCTCGTAGTACAGAGTCAAGAGATGTTTAAGAAAGAAATGGAAAGAGGGAAGAAAAGAATGTAGGACTGAGGAAAGAAACCTCTGATTAGCACCACCACCATCAAGAGCTCACCGCTCTGTGCAGTGGAAAGGTGTCCAAATACAGCAAAACCAGCCTGGAAGTTTCAGTTTAGAAACTTCACTATGAGGTATTTTTAACACATTTACAATAAAGACAAGAAGGGATACCTTGGACTTAGTTTTATCTTTCTGTTCTTGATTCCAGGTGGATGAAATGAAATAACTGTATAATGTTAGAGTCTTAAATATCAAGGCTGTGATGGCTGTGCACATAAAGAATTCCTCTGATGATTATTTATGGTGCCAGGCAACAAAATAGCAAACCATCATCCTTGTCAGATCTTCCTTATTTAGGCTTCAAATGCTGCTACATTTAGTAACTCCTTAGTAAAGAGTAAATGAAAAGTGGAAAAATGACAATTCTCTTCACCAAAAAGAAAATAGTTAATGAATTAATTTCTGAATTAAACATAAAGAATATCCTTTAATACAATGACATGATAACTTCCACCTTTATGTCCCTAGTGCTTACTATGATGCCTTGTATGTAGGAGGTGCTTATAAATTATTGTTGAAGTGGATTAACTGTATCGAACAGTGGAATTTATTTGTCATGTTTCCCAATTATTCTATCTCCTATTTACGCCTGCCTTTATTTATTCGTTACAGTTGTGTGTGGACTGGCAAGTTTTCTGTATCCTTATCGCAGAATAAGGGAAAGAAGAAAAGAAAAGGAAGAGGTAGCATGAAGGCAGAAGGGAGAAAGATGGAGGAGAGAAAGAGAGGAAAAGGAGAATAAGGGAGGAAAAGGAGGGAAGGAAAGAGAATTGAAGCTTTGGCTAGGGTCCCTGAGGAAGAAATGGTGTAGGAGAGAATGAACTAAGGGTGATTAAAATTGCTCTCTCACCATTCTTCCACCAGTGGACTGAACCATGCTAGTTCACTCCACTTCTCAACATCTTCAAATTTCCCTGTTCCATTAATGTTCATTTAAAAACATTTTCCCCACTGTAAGCTTCTATCAACAAACAAACAAACAAACAAACAAGCCAAAAACGCCAAACACAACTGTATTCTTTAAATGTCAATATATTCACCTCCTAATTTCTTTCATTATTTTCATATTCTTAACACAAAACTGATCAAATAGGTTGGCTTACATGACCTGGAAAACAAGGTTTTATTTCTCAAGCTTGACTGACTAGGGTAAAATGCTATTTTCACCACAAGCTAAATACGATTCAGCAATGGAATGCTGTGAACAAAAACTATTAGGCTTTAGAAGACTGAAGCATAGTATATTGGACTTGATTTGAATTTCCTTTATCCTTTTAATATTTGTTAGTCCTTAGTGGGAGAACTGTTCAAATTGTGATGCCAAGTGAAGTGTGATATGGGGATCTTGGAGAAATTCAAGATGACAGAAACAAAAATAATTCCAGAGTAGTGGAATGAGTACCAGTATAAATCCTAAAAGAGCTGAGATTATATGTCTTAAAGAAAAAAAAAATGGAGAGACCTTCAACAGGGTCTCTCTACAGCCCAGGTGGTAACCTTTACTTCTGACCAGCTCGCTGCAGATTGGAGGTTCCCATGACCTCCTTCTGGGTTTCCACTAATTTGCCAGAGTCGCTCACAGAACTCAGAGAAACATTTTACTTACCAGATCATGGGTTTATTATAACAGGTTATAACCCAGGAACAGCCAGATGGAAGAGATGCATAGGGCAAGGTGTGGGGAAAGGGCATGGAGCCTCCATGCCTCCTCGGAGCACACCATTCACCCCAAATCTCCATCTGTTTGTCAACCCAGAAGCTCTCCAAACTCATCCTTTGTTGCTTTCATGGAGGCTTCATGATGTAGGCATTGTTGATTAAATCCTTGGCCATTGTCGAATGAACTCAATCTCCAACCTCTCTCCCCCGCTGGAGGACAGGGAGTAGGACTGAAAGTTCCAACCCTCTAATCACAAGGTTGGCCTCACTGGCACCAGCCCCCATCCTTACCTGCTTTTACAAAGTGATCTCATTAACATAACAAAAGACAACTTTATCACTTTCAACACTTAAAAAATGTGAACTGTGGAGGAAAAACAAATATATGTGAGAAATATATTTTGGTCATCTGAATAACCAGTTACATATTTTTCTTACAAATCACAATATCATAGTTTTATTCATAGCAATTCTCATCATCTGAAATTCTTATTTGTTTGTTTACATGTTCATTTCCTGCCTCCACCAATATGTAATCAACTCCAAGAGGGCAGGACTTACTACCCGACTTGTTTACTGCCTCAGCTTCTAATAGAGTGCCTGGTACATAAGTAAGTGCTCAATAAATATTTGTTGAATGACTGAATGAATTTCAAGCAATATTAAAGAGCTGGGGTGAGAGACCTTCAAGATGGCGGAGGAGTAAGACGTGGAGATCACCTTCTTCCCCACAAATACATCAGAAATACATCTACATATGGAACAACTCCTACAGAACACCTAGTGAACGCTGGCAGAAGACCTCAGAATTCCCAAAAGGCAAGAAACTCCCCACGTACCTGGGTAGGGCAAAAGAAAAAAGAAAAATCAGAGACAAAAGAATAGGGTCAGGACCTGAACCCCAGGGAGGAAGCTGTGAAGGAGGAAAGATTTCCACACACTAGGAAGCCCCTTCACTGGAGGAGATGGGGGTGGCAGGGGGGAAGTTTCAGAGCCACGGAGGAGAGCACAGCCACAGGGGTGCAGAGGACAAAGCGGAGAGATTCCCGCACAGAGAATCTGTGGACACCAGAGACAGGCATGAAATGCTAAGGCTGCTGCAGCCACCAAGAAGCCTGTGTGCAAGCACAGGCCGCTATCCCCACCTCCCCTCCCGGGACCCTGTGCAGCCCGCCACTGCCAGGGTCTCATGATCCAGGGACAACTTCCCCAGGAGAACACACGGCGTGCCTCAGGCTGTTGCAAAATCATGGTGGCCTCTGCTGCCGTAGGCTCGCCCTGCATTCTGTACCCTTCCTACGCCCCGGCCTGAGTGAGCCAGAGTCCCCTAATCAGCTGCTACTTTAACCCCGTCCTGTCTGGGTGAAGAACAGACACCCTCAGGTGACCTACATGCAGAGGCGGGGCCAAATCCAAAGCTGAACCCCAGGAGCTGCGCGAACACAGAAGAGAAAGGGAAATCTCTCCTAGCAGCCTCAGGAGAAGTGGATTAAATTTCCACAATCAACTTGATGCACTCTGGATCTCTGGAATACCTGAACAGACAATGAATCATCCCAAAATTGAGGGGTTAATTTTGGGAACAACTGTAGACTGGGGTTTGTTTTCTGCATCTAATTTGTTTCTGGTTTTATATTTCTCTTGTTTACTATTTAGAGTTCGTAATCATTGGTAGATTTGTTTATTGATTTGGTTGCTCTCTTCCTCCTTTTATATATATATATATATTTTTTTTTTCCTTTTTCTGTTTTTGTGAGTGTGCATGTGTATGCTTCTTTGTGTGATTTTGTCTATATAGCTTTGCTTTTACCATTTGTCTTAGGATTCCATCCGTCTTTTGTTTTTAAGTATTGGTTTTAGTGCTTGTTATCACTGATGTATTTGTTTTTTGGTTTGGTTTCTCTCTTCTTTCTTTCTTTCTTTTTTATTACTTTTTAATATTTAAAAAAGTTTTTTATTTTAATCACTTTCTTTTCTTTCTTTCTTACTTTCCTTCTCTTTCTTTTGTACTTTCCTTCTCTTTCTTTCTTTCTTCTTTCTTTCTTTCTCTTTCTTTCTTTTCTTTCTTACTTTCCTTCTCTTTCTTTTGTACTTTCCTTCTCTTTCTTCTTTCTTTCTCTTTCTTTCTTTCTTTCCTTTCTTTCTTCCTTCCTTTCTTCCTTCCTTCCTTCCTTTCTTTCTTTCTTTGCCTCTCTCCCTCCCTCCCTCTCTCTTTCTCTCTTTCTTTCTTTCCCCCTTTTTTCTGAGCCATGTGGCCAACAGGTTCTTGGTGCTCTGGCAAGGTGTCAGGACTGTGCTTCTGAGGTTGAGAGAACTGAGTTCAGGAAATTGGTCCACCACAGACCTCCCAGCTCCACATAATATCAAATGGCAAAAGCTCTCCCAGAGATCTCCGTCTCTACACTAAGATCCAGCTCCATTCAATGACCAGCAAACTACAGTGCTGTACACTCTATGCCAAAAAATTGGCAAGACAGGAACACAACCCCACCCATTAGCTGAGAGCCTGCCTAAAATCATAGTAAGTTCACAGACACCCCAGAATAAACCACTGGACTCCGTCCTGCCTACCAGAAAGACAAGATCCAGCCTCATCCACCAGAACACAGACACCAGTCTCCTCCACCAGGAAGCCTAAACAACCCAGTGAACAAACCTAAGCCACTGGGGGCAGACACCAAAAACAACGGGAATTACAAACCTGCCACCTGCAAAAAAGGAGACCCCAAACACAGTAAGTTAAGCAAAATGAGAAGACAGAGAAATATGCAGCAGATGACGGAGCAACGCAAAAACCCCCCAGACCAACCAAATGAGGATGAAATAGGCAGTCTACCTGAAAAAGAATTCATAGTAATGGTAGTAAAGATGATCCAAAATCTTGGAAATAGAATGAAGAAAATATAAGAAACGTTTAACAAGGAACTAGAAGAACTAAAGAGCAAACAAACAATGATGAACAACACAATAAATGAAATTAAAAATTCTCTGGAAGGAATCAATAGCAGAGTAACTGAGGCAGAAGAATGGATAAGTGACCTGGAAGGTAAAATAGTGGAAATAACCACTGCAGAGCAGAATAAAGAAAAAAGAATGAAAAGAATTGTGGACGGTCTCAGAGACATCTGGGACAACATTAAATGCACCAACATTCAAATTATATGGGTTGCAGAAGAAGAAGAGAAAAAGAAAGGGACTGAGAAATTATTTGAAGAGATTATAGTTGAAAACTTCCTTAATATGGGAAAGGAAATAGTCAATCAACTCCAGGGAGTGCAGAGAGTCCCATACGGAATAAATGCAAGGAGATACATGCCAAGACATATATTAATCAAACTATCAGAAGTTAAACACAAAGAAAAAATATTAAAAGCAGAAAGGGAAAAACAACAAATAACATACAAGGGAATCCCCATACGGTTAACAGCTGATCTTTCAGCAGAAACTCTGCAAGCCAGAAGGGAGTGGCAGGACATATTTAAAGTGATGAAAGGGGAAAAACCTACAACCAAGATTACTCTACCCAGCAAGGATCTCATTCAGATTTGATGGAATAATTAAAACATTTACAGACAAGCAAAAGCTAAGAGAATTCAGCACCACCAAACCAGCTTTACAACAAATGCTAAAGGAACTTCTCTAGGTAGGAAACACGAGAAGGAAAAGACATACAATAACAAACCCAAAACAATTAAGAAAATGGTAATAGGAACATACATGTTGATAATTACCTTAAATGTAAATGGACTAAATGCTGCAACCAAAATATATAGAATGGCTGAATGATACGAAAACCACACCCATATATATGTTGTCTACAAGAGCCCCACTTCAGACCTAGGGACACATACAGACTGAAAGTAAGGGGATGGAAAAAGATATTCCATGCAAATGGAAATCAAAAGAAACCTCGAGTAGCTATACTCATATCAGACAAAATAGACTTTAAAATAAAGACTATTACAAGAGACAAAGAAGGACACTACATAATGATTAAGTGATCAATCCAAGAAGATACAAAAATTGTAAATATTTATGCACCCAAAATAGGAGCACTTCAATACATAAGGCAAATGCTAACAGTCATAAAAGGGGAAATTGACAGTTACACAATCATAGTAGGGGACTTTAACACCTCACTTTCACCAATGGACAGATCATCCAAAATGAAAATAAATAAGGAAAAACAAGCTTCAAATGATACATTAAACAAGATGACTTAATTTATATTTACAGTACATTCCATCCAAAAACAACAGAACACACTTTCTTCTCAAGTGCTCATGGAACATTCTCCAGGATAGATCATATCTTGGATCACAGATCAAGCCTTGGTAAATTTAAGAAAATTGAAATCGTATCAAGTATCTTTTTGGACCACAATGTTATGAGACTAGATATCAATTACAGGAAAAAAATCTGTAAAATATACAAACACATAGAGGCTAAAACAATACAGCACTAAATACCCAAGAGATTACTGAAGAAATCAAGTGGGAAATCAAAAAATACTTAGAAACAAATGATAATGAAAACACAACGACCCAAAACCTATGGGATGCAGCAAAAGCAGTTCTTAGAGGGATGTTTAGAGCAATACAATCCTACCTCAAGAAACAAGAAACATCTCAAGTGAATAACCTAACCTTACACCTAAAGCAATTAGAGAAAGAAGAACAAAAAACCCCCGAAGTTAGCAGAAGGAATGAAATCATAAAGATCAGAAATAAATGAAAAAGAAATGAAGGAAACAATAGCAAAAACCAATAAAACTAATAGCTGGTTCTTTGAGAAGATAAACAAAATTGATAAACCATTAGCCAGACTCATCAAGAAAAAAAGGGAGAAGACTCAAATGAACAGAATTATAAATGAAAAAGGAGAAGTAACAACTGACACTGCAGAAATACGAAGGATCATGAAAGATTGCTACAAGCAACTCTATGCCAATAAAATGGACAACCTGGAAGAAATGGACAAATTCTTAGAAAAGAACAACCTTCCGAGACTGAACCAGGTAGAAATAGAAAATATAAACAGGCCAATCCCAAGCACTGAAATTGAGACTGTGATTAAATATCTTCCAACAAACAAAAGCCCAGGACCAAATGGCTTCATAGGCAACTTATCAAACATTTAGAGAAGAGCTTACACCTATCCTTCTCAAACTCTTCCAAAATACAGCAGAGGGAGGAACACTCCCAAACTCATTCTACGAGGCCACCATCACCCTGACACCAAAACCAGACAAAGACGTCTCAAACAAAGAAAACTACAGGCCAATATCACTGATGAACATAGATGCAAAAATCCTCAACAAAATACTAGCAAACAGAATCCAACAGCACATTAAAAGGATCATACACCATGATCAAGTGGGGTTTATCCCAGGAATGCAAGTATACTTCAATATATGCAAAGCAATCAACATGAAACACCATATTAAATAATTGAAGGAGAAAAACCATATTACCATCTCAATAGATGCAGAAAAAGCTTTCAACGAAATTCAACACTCATTATGATAAAAACCCTCCAGAAAGTAGGCAAAGAGGGAACTTACCTCAACATAATAAAGGCCATATAAGAAAAACTCACAGCCAACATCATTCTCAAGGGTGAAAAACTGAAACCATTTCCTCAAAGATCAGGAAGAAGACAAGATGGTCCACTCTCACCACCATTATTCAAAATTGTTTTGGAAGTTTTAGCCACAGCAATGAGAGACACAAAAGAAATCAAAGGAATCCAAATCGGAAAAGAAGTAAAGCTGTCACTGTTTGCAGATGACATGATACTATACATAGATAATCGTAAAGACTCTACCAGAAAACTACTAGAGCTAATCAATGAATCTGGTAAAGTAGTAGGATACAAAATGAATGCACAGAAATCTCTTGCATTCCTATACACTAATGACGAAAAATCTGAAAGAGAAATTAAGGAAACACTCCTATTTACCATTGCAACAAAAAAGAATAAAATACCTAGGAATAAACCTACACAAGGAGACAAAAGACCTGTATGCAGAAAACTATAAGATACTGATGAAAGAAATTAAAGGTGATACAAACAGATGGAGAGATTTACCAGGTTCTTGGATTTTAAGAATCAACATCGTGAAAATGACTATACTACCCAAAGCAATCTACAGATTCAATGCAATCCCTATCAAACTACCAATGGCATTTTTGACAGAACCAGAACAAAAAATTTCACAATTTGTATGGAAACACTAAAGACCCCAAAGAGCCAAAACAATCTTGAGAAACAAAAACAGAGCTGGAGGAATCAGGCTCTCAGACTTCAGACTATACTACAAGGCTACAGTAATCAAGACAGCATGGTACTGGCACAAAGACAGAAATATAGATCAATGGAAGAGGATTGAAAGCCCAGAGATAAACCCATGCACATATGGTCACCTGATTTTTGATAAAGGAGGCCAGAATATACAATGGAGAAAAGACAGCCTCTTCAATAAGTGGTGCTGGGAAAACTGGAGAGCTACATGTAAAAGAATGAAATTAGAATACTCCCTAACACCATACGAAAAAATAAACTCAAAATGGATTAAAGACCTAAATGTAAGGCCAGACACTATAAAACTCTTAGAGGAAAACATAGGCAGAACACTCTATGACATACATCACAGCAATATCCTTTTTGACCCACCTCCTAGAGAAAGGGAAATAAAAACAAAAATAAACAAATGGGACCTAATGAAACTTAAAAGCTTTTGCACAGCAAAGGAAACCATAAAGAAGACAAAATGACAACCCTCAGAATGGGAGAATATATTTGCATATGAAGCAACTGACAAAAGATTAATCTCCAAAATTTACAAGCAGCTCATGCAGCTTAATATCAAAAAAACAAACAACCGAATCCAAAAATGGGCAGAAGACCTAAATAGACATTTCTCCAAAGAAGATATACAGACAGCCAACAAACACATGAAAGAATGCTCAACATCATTAATCATTAGAGAAATGCAAATCAAAATTACAATGAGGCATCACCTCACACCAGTCAGAATGGTAGCCATCTACAAAAAATCTACAACCAATAAATGTTGGAGAGGGTGTGGAGAAAAGGGAATCCTCTTGCACTGTTGGTGGGAATGCAAATTGATACAGCCACTATGGAGAACAGTATGGAGGTTTGTTAAAAAACTAAAAATAGAACTACCATATGACCCAGCAATACCACTACTGGGAATATACCCAGAGAAAACCATAATTCAAAAAGTGTCATGTACCACAATATTCACTGCAGCTCTATTTACAGTAGCAAGGACATGGAAGCAACCTAAGTGCCCACTGACAGGTGAATGGATAAAGAAGATGTGGTGCATATATACAATGGAATATTACTCATCCATAAAAAGAAATGAAAATTAGTTATTTGTAGTGAGGTGGACGGACCTAGAGACTGTCATACAGAGTGAAGTAAGTCAGAAAGAGAAAAATAAATACTTTATGCTAACACATATATATGGGATCTAAAAAAAAATGGTTCTGAAGAACATAGGGGCAGGACAGGAATAAAGACGCAGATGTAGAGAACGGACTTGAGGATACTGGGAGGGGGAAGGGTAAGCTGGGACAAAGTGACAGAGTGGTATGGACATATATACACTACCAAATGTAAAATAGATAGCTAGTGGAAAAGAGCCACATAGCACAGGGAGATTAGCTTAGTGCTTTGTGACCACCTAGAGGGGTGGGATAGGGAGAGTGGGTGGGAGACCCAAGAGGGAGGAGATATGGGGATATATGTATAGCTGATTCACTTTGTTATAAAGCAGAAACTAACACACCATTGTAAAGTAATTATACTCCAATAAAGATGTTAAAAAAACCTTATAAAATAATGGAAAGAAAAAAAAAATGTAGGGAGATTTGGTTAATCTTTAAGATATTACTGGATAATGTAGGACTGATAGTGGGTGGTATTTTCTGTTCCTATTAAGGGAAGAAGAAGTGTAAATAAGCTTTATTATCAACCAAAATGATTACATTTAAAAGAATCTCTTAACTCAAAGGTTAGTGAAACCCTAGACAATATTAATATATCAAACCCTCCAGGATATCTTCTGGTGAATTCTGACACAAACATTTAAGGAAACAAACTTACTTTTCGGTCACAGTCCTATTTCATATTCTATAGTCTCTGAGATAGTGTGTTACCATGTGGCTTTTTAATTTAGCCATGTTATATAGAGAGTCAGCTTTCATCTAAGGTGAGGAATGTCATATAGGTAAACTAACCATGACATCCAGCTAACTCTTTGCATCCAGCTTACCACAGCATAATTCAGAAAAGTGAATTTTATAAATCCAATCACTTTCTTTCTCAGGCTAGTCAGCCAATTCTTAGCCTGGGTTCTCAGGGTTACTGCATCTTGTTATACTCTAGATATAATTCCAGTCTCTAATGACAACAGAGCCCCAAGTTACATGTTCTCAAGTTTCATACCTGAAAATCTTTTAACAAGTCTCCCTCAAATCAATTTTCTTACTTAAATTGTCCACGGCAGTCATTATCTGCCTACTTACCTGTACAGATTATTAGTATATTCATTCACTCTTTTTCTTTTGTGTTCTGTTTCTGGTCTGGCTCATTATAAAATTCATATTTAGAATCCCAAATTTTCATCAGTATGTTTTAGCTAACTCAATGGACAGGAGAGCAATTCACAACTAATGGGGAAGTAGGAAAATCCATCAAAGTGGTTGGCATTCTCAAGTCTCCATCTTTTTCCCAACTTTATCTCAGGCCCTCATGTTACTCCACTTAGTCTCCACGACTTTATTACTTATTCACTCAAATATATATGTTCAACTTATACTTACCTCCCGAGTTCCTGATTTAAACAATGAACTGAATATTTCAACTTGTACTACATTTCAAATCAAACTTGTCCAAATTTGAATGATTCATCTCCATCCTCTCCTCTAGTATTTATTTCACCTTCTGTGTTTTCTATCTAAGTGAATGTCACAGACTTCTCAACTCAGTTCTCTAAATCATAAACTTGGTGGTCATCTTGAATTCCTTTTTTGTCTTTTGCCCACATTTATTAAAAAAATCACCAAGTTCTATCAATTATACTTCCTTAATTGTTTTCAAATACATTCTCTTCTCCCCATCCTCAGCATTATCATTTTAAATCATTATTACAGTCTTTTACCAGGACTCCCTGTTCCTGATTTATCTATATCTGCATCCATTCTTGTCCTGATACATTTCATTCATTCATTCATTCAACAAAAACTTCCCAGCAGCCTACTACATGCCTAGCTCTGCTCTTGGTTCTGGACCCTACTTTGTATTCAGTGTGATATCACTAAAATGCACATTAATCATGTTATTCTCTTATTTAAAATCATTTGATTTAATTACAGTCCTTGGAATAAAATCCCAGCTCCGTAGTACAGCTTACTGGAGTATCCACGTCATGGCCCCCTGTGTAGCTTGTCACTGTCATTTCTTGCCATTCCCCCTACCCCCATTTCCACTTTATTTTCCAGTGATATTCAGCCATTTGCAATTACTCCACTGCTCCATGCTCCTGTTCACCTCTTGGCATAGGTTTTAGTTTCTCTCTCTGCTTGAAATCCCCATTTCCTTCACTTCAATGCTTAACTCACAATTGTTCTTCAAAACTCACTGCTGGTGTTTTCTCCTCTGAGAAGCTTTTTTTGACCCTGTCTGACTGCCCTACCTGATGTAAGTGCTTCTCTCCTACTTGTTCCCATATATCCTGTACTTACCTCTGACATAGCCCATACTATTTGTATTTGTCAGTTTACATGTCTACAGGTTTCCCTAGACAGTGAACACCTTAAGGGAACATGCTTTATTTGTTTTAGCCTCTCTGGTAGATGCTTAACAAATATTTGTTAATTGAATTTTTGGATAGTTAGAAAGATGTCTATAAAAGGATATCGTGAATATATATTCACTGTTTAAAAGGAAATATACTATTTTCAGGGATAGTTTGAGGTCAGTGGGAGAAATGAGCAAAAGTAGATGAAGGAAGTGAAGCCATTTAAGATCACTTATCTGTTTTAATTAAAAAGAAAGTCACAACTTTCCTGTGAAAGAAGTAGAAGAGACAAGGAGAGGGCACTAAGAAAGTAATTTATGCCCTATTTTCACTGAAGTCTGAAGCAATCAGAAAATGCAAGCTATGGGTGCTGTAATAGCCTGAAGGGGAGATGGTATTGATCTTGTTATTGCTTCATATATATTGAGAATGAAGGTGAGTGATTAAGTTATGAGGGAGAAGAAATAACTTTACCCAGGTTTTGATAGGTAGGGCTGGGTGCTCCCCAGAAACCAGATTATAGTTTTCCGCTATATTAAGTTAGCAGTGCTGAGCATAGTGCACCTGTTTTCCACTTCTTGCCTTGCCTAACAATTTGCTTTTTACATTCTGGAGACTGCATTCCATAGAAGCACCTGATTAAGTGAGCAATGAACAAAATTAGATAATGATACAGCATCTAAATGAGTCAGTAAGAATTCAACCAAGCCATAGGTCTAAACCTGAGGAAAACTGTTTGCAACAACCCATGTTTATGAGGAAATGGGGAGGGGTAGGAAGCATAATGTAATCAGTGTTCAATGTGATTGTGTTGGTTCAGACAGGAAAACCTTACTAAGGTTGTCAGAAATTTAATCAAACTTGGCATGACGTCAATGCACCATCTTGATTCTACTCAGCTGATTCTGTAGAACCACGAAACATGGAGCTGAAATAAGCCTCTGACATAGCCTGGTCCAGTTCTCTCATTTTATAGGTGAGAAACCACAGCCTAAAGGTTTAAGAAAGTGTTTGCTTGAAAATTGCTTTGCATGCCCTCCTTCAATGGTCGGATTAACAAAAATTAACTCCTTACAGTTCAAATGCTCTAATCTTAGTTCAGGCAGTTAGGGTAGCACAATTCACAAAACCTCTTGGGTTAAGAATCACTGATTTCTCTGCTCACACCACAATGGCTACATTTCCAAGCTGCCTAAAAGAAGAAGAACATGGCTGATATTATTTTCAATAGTTGCATGATGATTTCTGACCCCAATGCATTTTCTTTGGAAATTTCAGCTGTCTCTTAGAAGGTCTGTAAAAGCTATTGGTTGCCCTGGATATTTTATTTCACTGTGACTTTCACAGATTCATATAGTTATCTGACAAACTCCTTTTTTGCAGCTATTCTTTCCATGTAACAAAGGCTAACTAGGTTAAAACAGTTAGAGGTAAAGACTCCCTCAAAGACATGAAAGTTTACCAGATATATTTAACATACTGATTTGTATACACATATGTACACACACACAGAGCCTCACTATTTAGTCTAGCATTAATCTTTAATATATGTAAATATATGGTGATAATTACAGGAAACTAGCCATGTTTGACTTCTCTTCCTGTGAGTTTTACTTCACTTCCTGCGGGTGATATACTCACAGGTGATTGAGAAACAAAGGCTCTCTTCTTAATCTTCTTCTCCTTTTTCAAAATATAGTCCTGGGAGGAGGATCCAGGCTAATCCTTTTTTGACTGGAGGGCCCAGTGTCTAGAGTTAGTGGGACATACAGAGCTCATCCTCATGCTGGCAATGAGTTTTAGGGAGTGACTCAAGCCAGAAAAGGCAATTTGGACTTCAAATTCTGCTGTCTGTCCAGGTAGTGTTCTTTCTGCTGAATCCAGAGAATTCTTGCCAATTTGGACACTCACAGATTGTAGTGTGGATTCCTGTCCAGGAAAGTTGGATGGCTACCAACTCCTCCTTCACAGAGAACCATCCTACACCCTCTTGGTCATGAGTCACACACACACAAAAATGAAGTTTGAAAAGAAGTTTAACATGAGGGAAAGTAGCTCTGGGAAAATGTAACAATGGCATGCATAGGAGAGATGGCCTACCAGATGATTTTGAGTAGTACAGGCCGTGTCAACCCTAGAAAAACTTCGGGGAGAGGAGAGGTATGTTGGTGCAGAGAGTTGAGATTTACTTGTTTTCCTCCCAACTCTGCCATTATACCTCTTTACTCATTCTCGATACCCTAATAAAATAATTGACAAAAGTTTATTAAGCATCAACTATATAAAAGATGTTGTGCTAGATAGTGCATGTAGATCTAAAGAGGTATAAAAATAACTACTGCACTCAAAGAGTTTATTATATAGTTGGATAGAAACGACAAGAAGGCAAGGAAAGTAGAATGTGATAAAAACCAAATGAATCCTTCAGAATAAAGATGTTATTTCAGGTGAGAGACTCTACAAGAGATGGTGTGTTTCAGAAAAAGAACCACGTGACTTGAGCTAGAATTGAAAGATGGTGCAGTATAGACACCAGTTGCCATTCAATATCTGTTTTCCTCTTTATCCTTAGTAAAAGAAACCTGATTCTACTTGTATGGAAACCAAGTCAAAAGACATTTCCAAGCGTACTATACACCTGCTTGTAGCCATGTGATTAGGTTCTGGCCAATGAGATGTAAGCAAAAGTGTTGTCTGGACAACCACAAAGGCTGTTTAAAAGGACATAAATCATCAGGCACCCATTTTATATGTTCTCCATTTTTTCTTTCTCTAACCTGAAACGTCAACATCACAGCTGAGCTGTAGCAGCCATGTTGAACCAAGAAGATAACCCTGAGGATGGAGTTCACATTCTGAGATGATAGAGCAAAAGGGGCACAAGAATAAGTAGAGAATCTGCAGTCTTTCAAAGTTAAAAGTTTAGACCTGAGGCTTCCAAAATTGTGGTCTTGACTAATCAGAAAAATATTTTCTCAAAATAGGAAAGGATAAGCCTTTATATATGTTTATAATATAAAATAAGAAAAATAAAATTCATCCTCCATCATTATTGTCATTTCATATGAATAAACATTTTAACATTAAAAAATAAGATTAATCTCTTGGGGCTTCCCTGGTGGTGCAGTGGTTGAGAGTCCGCCTGCCGATGCAGGGGACACGGGTTCGTGCCTCGGTCTGGGAAGATCCCACATGCCACGGAGTGGCTAGGCCCGTGAGCCATGGCCGGTGAGCCTGAGCGTCCGGAGCCTGTGCTCCACAACAGGAGAGGCCACAACAGTGAGAGGCCCGCGTACAAAAAAAAAATAAAAATAAAAAATAAGATTAATCTCATAAGAACCATAAATTGAATGAATTTAACATTAAGAAAATTCATATATTGCCCTCGTTAAATTTATTTCAATATGGACCATCATCAATCCTTTGATAGATTAGAAGTCTATACACTAAGGTTTGGAACTTGTCCAGATTTTAGAAATTTTATTCTAGAGTAGTATCTCCCCAAATATGACATTTAAAATGAATTTGAGTTGTAAATGCAATGATTTGGGGTGGTTTGTGAGAAGGTTTCATATCATGCCTAGAACAGGTAATAAATAGCATTGAATCAAAGAGTGAAAAAAAGTTCTCATGCCTTTTTCTGTTTTCCTTCAGCCCTTCTGACTAGAGAGGAAGACTCAATTTGATACTAGTTGATCAGTGATACAATACTAAGGTAATCTCCCATTTAATAAAGAGATAATGGATATCAATATCCAAGTCTGGAAAAATGCAGGAAAGAATAATTAGTTACAGTAAACATTGCTTTGTTTCCATTATATTTATATTTATAGTTATCTTCTTTCTACAGTGAAAAGTTTTCCACATTTTAAATAGTGATAAGAAGTTCCCTTTTAAAGAAGATATACTTAATGTTTGAGGCTTTTAAAAGTCAATCCATTTAAGAAAATACATATGAAGTAGCTAATCATATAGTGCTACTTGAATATACCAAAACTCATGAAAATGTTATGCGAATGTCTGAGTAACTGGAAACTTAATTATGTGAGGGCCATAAAGAGTGACCTGGTAGATGACTCTACCTTGGAAACCTAGGCAACCAGTCAAACTGAAACAACCTGGTTTAGCTAGAAGGTTTTGTCTCATCTTTGAGTTCTCTTTGGCATCTCTTTGGCTTTGCTTTTCCTGACTTCCATTGCCCTGATCTGGTTAGCCTGACCCTAAATCTTATCTAGTCTTTATCTGAAACTTTAATCCATAGCACTGTGAAACCTATGCCTACTCTAATCCTCCTTTGTCCAATCCTGGGCTGCTATAAAAACTGCTGCTGACTTGACTTATTCTACCTAATAGATGGATTGTGTCCCATTCTGAGTCCCTACCACCACCTTTACTAACATACTCACTCCTCTTAATGAACTCCACCCCCATGCCAGAATTTATTGTCAACCTGAGACCCAAGAAGTATGGTCAGACTTCCACTCAAAATTCAAAAGGACAGGTTATAATTAATGCATTTTTCAGAAAAACTGAGAAAAAACTTATTTCCATAGTCTATATTCTTATTGAACCAATCCATTTCAGCTCAGCTTAGTCATTAGTTCCACAAGCTATATATTTACCTAAAATACTATCTCATAAAAAATTGATTCTATGAAAAAAAAGATCATTACAGCTTCCAGAACCAAACCAAAAATCTCCTTCTAATAGAGCCTAGAGAAATATTCACCTTTCTTCTGCTCTATAAATTCCATCAAAACTTCAAGTTTTAAAGTAGATTTCCTGGGCTTCCCTGGTGGCGCAGTGGTTGAGAGTCTGCCTGCCGATGCAGGGGACACAGGTTCGTGCCCCGGTCCGGGAAGATCCCACATGCTGCGGAGCGGCTGGGCCCGTGATCCATGGCCGCTGAGCCTGCGCTCTGCAACGGGAGAGACCACAACAGTGAGAGGGCCGCGTACCGCAAGAGAAAAAAAGAAAAAAGAAAAAAAAAAAAAGATTTCCTTTCAACAGTCAAAATTCTTTTCTCCCTGAAGAGTACTGTTCTCCGACTCCAGAATCTCACACTTATTTTACTAGCTGTTAAATATAAATTTTGTGAAGGTGTCAGGCTGAAAGTGTCCTTAAAGTTTGTCTAATTAACCTCCCATGCAATGTTTAAACTTCTTCTGCCAAAAACTATAGATGGAAATGGTTTTCACCTAAAAAGTATTATACCACTTGAAAGACTTAAGGCACTTGTTGTTTTTCTAAAAGTGATAAGATTGCACTGAGATTATCTGTTCGCTCGGGCTGAAGCCTCTTTCAGTCTATCTGAGAGATGGATGGCCAGGGTTGGTGAGATGTGTCTGTGGCAATGTAACCATTTTTCTTTTTGTAGAATTAACTGACCCATATGAAGATCAGCTGATGATTTGGCCTTTTTATCACCCTGAACCAACAGTCACCTGGACCAAATACCAACAATTGTGGTAGTAAAACAGTTATTTGGAAAAGATAGATGCCCTGAGATTAAAATGAAAAAAAGTCACATTAAGCTGAAAACATTTAAGTTATTACAAAATTGCAATGTTGCATTTTAATAAAACTGCGAATATTTGGCAATACCTCGTGGTTTCCATTCAAAAGACAGTGGAAGTGTATTAACACTTAATAGATGCCAGTAATTATGATAGGCATTTTCATCTATTTTATCTTATTTAAGAATAACAATTTAGAGATTCAGTGTTAGAAGTCATTTGCTCAAGGTTACACAGCTTAGTAAGCAGCGGATCTGTGATTCAGAAGTTTCACTGTAATGGTGGATTGACCCATTATAGATTTGTCAAAACTCATGGAACTATACAATACAGAGTGAACCCTAATGTAAACTATGGACTTTAGTTAAAAATAATGTATCAACATTGGTCCATCAATTGTAATAAATATACCACATTAATTCAAGATGTTAATACTAGGGGAAACTGTGAGAGATAAGTATATTAGAACTCTCTGTACTTTCTGCTCAATTTTTCTGTAAAACCCACTGTGGCTATAAAAAGTCATTGATTTTAAAAATAATTTTAAAATAAATAAAATATTCATGCACACATATTTAACTAATCATTCTCCACCCATTCTCCCCTAAACTCACTCCAGTCAGGTTTTCCATGGTTCCACCTCTCCATGGACACTGACCTCATCAAGGTCATCCAAGACCTCCATATCAGTATGTGTAATTTTCAGTCTTCATCTTACCTCACTTATCAATAGCATTAGACGCATTAATTACAACCTCTTTGTTGAAACTTCTTCACTTAGCTTCCAGGCATCACATTCACCTGGTTTTTCTCCTCTTCCCTGACTTCTCCATTACAGCTTTTGCTGACTTCTTCTTTTCTCTCTGACCTCTTAACATTGGAGGGCCCCAAATTTAGTCCTTTTGGCTTTCTCCCTTCTCTATCTACCTCACTTCCTTAGTAACTGTATTTAATACAATGACTTTAGATTATGCTGGTGATTCTCAATTTTTTTTTTTTTTGTCCAGAGACTTGGTCTCTCCCAAACTTTAAACTTACACAACTATTTAACATCTTGTATTAGTTAGGACTCTCCAGAGTAACAGAACGAACAGGAAAACCTTATTTATATACAAAAGCTTTTATTTTATATATAAAATTTACTATAAGGAATTGGTAAATTGGCTCACATAATTGTGGAGGCTGGCAAATCCAAATCTGCACTGTGGGCTGACAGGCAGAGACCCAGGAGAGCCAATTGTACAGATAAAGATGAAGTCCAAAGGCAGTCTGCTGGAGAATTCCTTCCTGCTGGGGGAAGCCAGTCTTTTTGTTTTATTCAGGCCTTCAACTAATTGGATGAAACCTACCCACATTATGGAGAACAATCTGCTTTACTCAAAGTTTACCAATTTAAATGTTAATCTCATCCAAAAACACTCTCCAAGTCAACAGAAATAATTAACCTTCACACATCTCAAACATAATTTGACGAAATCTTCTCCACTTGTTTTCTTTCCACAACTCAGGTAATGAGAGCTCCATCCTTCCACTTGTATTGGCCAAAAACTATAAAGTCATTCTTGGTTTGGCCTTCCACTTACCACCCACATTCAGTTTTTCTTCTCTCCACCTCCACTGACACTACCCTGACCCATGCTATTATCATCTCCTACCAGGAGTATAGCAAGAAAGAGCCTCTTACTGCTCCCTGGATGTGTCTCTTACCCTCCACCTCAGTCTGCATTACTGTTTCTCAAGCTGTATTGTGCATACACATCACTTGGGGATCTTGTCAAAGACAGATTATGGTTTAGCAGATCTGGGGTGGGGCCTGAAAGTCTCCATTTCTAACATGCTCCCGGAGATGCCAATGTTCCTGGTTCACAGACAACACTTTGAATAGCAGAAGTCAGAGTGATACTTTTAAAACATAATTGAAATCATGTTTCTCTTCTGGCTCAAAATAATCCAATGTCTTCCCATTTCACTCAATGTAAAAACTGTACTCCTTGTAGTGGTCAACAATCTTAAATGATCCAAACTCCCCCCTTCATCTCTTTCACCTTTATCTACTACTACTCTCCCCCTTGCTCATTCTACTTCAGCCACACTGGCTTCCTCAGTGTTCCTCAAATACTACAGATAAGATCCTACCCCAGGCCTTTCCACTAGCTCCTCTCTCTGCCTGGAAGGCTCTTCCCCAGCAACTCCTTCACCTTTAAGTCCTGGCTCAATTGTCATGTTATCAGTGAGTGCTATTTTATTATTATTTAAAAATTTTTTTATCTTATATTGGGGTATAGTTGATTTACAATGTTGTGGTAGTTTCAGATGTACAACAAAGTGATTCAGTTATACATATACATATACCTATTCTTTTTCACATTCTTTTCCCATATAGATTATTACAGAGTATTGAGTAGAGTTCCCTGTGTTATACAGTAGGTCCTTGTTGATTATCTATTTTATATATAGTAGTGTGTTCATGTTAATCCCAACCTCCTAATTTATCCCTCCTCCCACACCCATCTTTCCCCTTTGGTAATCAAAAGTTTGTTTTCTAAGTCTGTGAGTCTGTTTCTGTTTTGTAGATAAGTTCATTTGTATCATTTTTTTAGATTCCACATATAAGTAATATCATATGATATTTGTCTTTCTCTGACTTATTTTACTTGGTATGATAATCTCTAGGTCCATCCATGTTGCTGCAAATGGCATCATTTCATTCTTTTTTATGGCTGAGTAATATTCCATTGTGCATATATATGTACCATATCTTCTTTATCCATTCATCTGTCAATGGACATTTAGGTTGCTTCCATGGCATGGCTATTGTAAATAGTGCTTCAGTGAACACTGGGGTGCATGTATCTTTTCCAATTATGGTTTTCTCCAGATATATGCCCAGAAGTGGGATTGCAAACAAGCAAGTCCTACTTTAACTACCTTACTTAGAATTGTACATACCTTCCTTACCCCCAGCATTTCCCATCTTTCCTGCTCAGTTTTACCTTTCTCCATAGTACCTTATCACCTTTACCATACTCTCTAATGTACTTACTCATTAGCTGTATTGTCTATCTCCCCCATCAAAGTATAGGCTCCTTGAAGGTGAGAATTTTTGTCTATGTACTCACTACTGTATCTCTATCACTTACCAACAGTGCCTTGTACATGGTATATAATCAACAATCATTTATTAAATAAATGAATGAATAAATGAATTTCAAAGGCCATGCTTGTTCCAGAATATCAGACTCTCTCTTCCCAAATCTGAAATTAGCAAAGCTTCAGAAGAAACAGATTCAAAAGAAAGTCCTCATATAAATTATATCTAAATTGAGAAATTAATACAATTTTGATTTAGAAGGACAAATGCAGGTAGTGCTTATTAAATACATATAACTAATGCCACTAATGTACTATAATGCAATATAATATAAACAGTGTCAGCTTTCTCTTATTAATACATACTGTACACAAAAAAGAGAAAGGAAGAAATATTGTGTTAGTAGTGATGAGTCATGGGTAATAAGTACTTCTACATTTTTCAACATTTTTATAGAAACATAAATTGGCAGTAAAGATTTTAATCTATGCCATATAATTATATTTTTGTTCTATAATGTCAAAGTTTAACAATTATAGTTTCATTTATGGTGTACTAAAATAGAAATAAGCTGCTACATTAATGGGTCCTTTGCTTGAAACCTCAGAAACCTTCTAGTTACTTCAAGCTGAAGATAAATTGATGAAAGAGGAAGATCACAGGATCTCCAGAAGCACACAGCCAGAAAATCAGGCTGAGGCTCAGTTCTGAGGTTGATAAGCCCTGAATAAGAGCCACGTCACTTGTGCAGTTCTTTGAATGTGTGATCTACCCATCACATGGCACAAGAAGACAGCACAGTTCTCACAGCCTAGGAGACCCAGAGGCCATCATAGGAGCAGCTCCACTACTGCCCCTGATGCTTCATACCCTTCCCCCACACTCCACCAACACTGTCAGCAGCAAAGATTCCAAGCAGCACCCTCTTCTTAGGTCACACACCTGTGTCTAGTGGCAAGGGAGGTGGGGGAGGCATTTTGGACTCTAATACACCTCAGGAAATTACCAAAATATAAGAAAAGCATTTAAAAGATATTGAACAACTGTAGTTATGACAAAGGTCTACGCTGAGGGCTGAACCTGACAAACTCAGCCCTCAGACCATCAAGCTATTAGGTCGCTAGGTTCAAAGCAGTGATGTGTAAGAAAATGTTTAATGACTAGCTCTCTGGACGGGGTGGGGGCACATGATTCCTAATGTGTGCCAATTTCCATGCAGTAAATACTCCAAACATGGCTGACTTCTAGCTACCAACACATCATCACTGAATTCAGGGTTTTGGGAAGAGATTGTGCATCACTTCATTCCAAAGTGTTTCTACCATAATAAATATAAATATAAATATAAATATAAATATAAATATAAATATAAATATAAATATAAATCTGCTCAAGAGCAGAGCTAATAGTAAAATGCAGTAAAACATGTTTGGAGTCCTTATCATCTTTGTTTTAATATAATTTATTTAATTGAAAGTTTATATAATTTAGTAATGGATGTTTAACAACTGGCTCAGGATTTCTGAAAGTTTAAGAACTAGCTCTTGTGAGCTGAATAGTTGGCTCCAGTACACCATGGGCTCAAAGTAGATGTTCTTTTTTCTTACGTAGCTGGTATCTTTATGGTATTGGACATCAAAATTTGTATAGGTTTGCTCTATCCAAACTGAATTAGATAATCGCTTCATTTAAGTATAAAAATTCCTAATGTATTCTCTAAGAAGGGAAATGGGATGCTTATTACCTTCTTTGATTTCTTATTGCCTTTTGGCATCTGCCTTCTTTGGGGGTGACTAATCTAGGGCTTCATCTTTAATGCTCAGCTTCAGAAGCTATCATTTTATCACAGCTCTAATGGCCAGTCTCTCCTTGCCTATTAAGGTCTGTGTGGTAAGAATTATGCATAAACCAGTTATAGCTTTGGTTAATTGATCACTGTATTTAACCTTTCAAAGTACAATTGTATGCACGCAAGACATATATTGCTTGATTAGGGCCTTTGCTTTCCTTAGAATCCAGCTAACTTGTACCCATTCTCCAGGTCCCAGTTCAGACCACTCATTCAAGGAGCACTTCCTGGAGCCTCTCGTTTCCTAATTAAGCCAGGGTTAGAGGTCTTTTCTCTGTGTTCCCACAGAAACCCACACTTACCTCTACCAAAATGCTCAGGACATGAATAATAATTTTTGGAGACTATCACTTTCATTGTCTGCCTTTACACGCACTTTGAGGGCAAGGAGATTGCCTTATTGTCTTTATGTCCCCAGTATCCACTTAGCACAGTAGCAGGAATGCAGTAGACACTCAATTTATCCATCCATTCATTAGTTCATTCTTTCACCTACTCAACAAATGTTGAGCCTCTATTAGGTGCCAGACACGTTTTATATGCTAAACATATAACAGTAGGGGGAAAATTCCTGCAATTATAGAACCAACATTATAAAGGAGATATAAGTAATATATAGTATGTTGAATGATGATAAGTGCTATGGAGAAAAACATAAACATAATGAAATGTATAAGGAATGTAAGAATAGATTGGGGGGTGGGGTTGTCAGAGAAGAACTAATTGGTAAGTTGATATTTGAGCCAATACCAGAAGGAGGTGAGGAGACTAATATGAAGAGCCAAATATGTACAATTAGGTCCTTCTCTACTTTCACAGGACAGTGTAAGATAGGAATTTTTTGGCTGATGTTTCAGACATGAATTGTCGGATTCTAGTAGGTCTGCTTCTCCAAACAGCTTCCACCCCCAGAGCAGTTGCTATCTCTACACATTAGTTTCTCCTTTCTCTTCCTCCTACTTCCCTATTCAAACCCTGGCTCCTCTCACTCCTCTCTGACTCATCCTGCTCTTTTATTCTTGGCCATAATTCTGTATTCTGACTCATTCAGTTCTAATCACTGAGAATTTACTTCCTTTGTGGCCAGCACTATGTCAAGTAAGAGGAAAGATTACAAAACAGCACAAGGTCCTTGAGGGTCTTCTGTCTAAATACAGACAAAAGTGACATAAACAAGCTCCTTCTCTTGACAAACACCTGTGCCAATGTCTTACTACGTATGAAGTGATCTCTATTTTGCTAACAAAGAAAATGTACAAGATCGAGTAAGAGGGACTATAACATGATATACATCGAATTGGGAAGAGGTCTATTCATTATCAAAACCTGTATCTTCTGATTATTCCCAAAATCATGGTCTTAAAAATGACATTTTTTCTAGTAGACAGGTAGTTACTGGATATGCATTATTCATGCACTCAAACCGTCTACAACATTTGTATTTTGGCAAAGTCCCCACCTCTCTTCCAGATCACACTGTAACAATTACGCAGTAGTGAAAAAAACAACTGGGTCTTTATTGTCGAGCAGTTAAAGGTCTCCGAAAGGTGAAGTTTATTTTTATTGATTTAAAAAGAATTTGTCCAAATCAGATATTTATTTGTTTATGTGATTCTGATCTAAAGGGGGCAGTGTTTTGCAAGCAGGGCTATGAGTCAGAGAGAACATTTCCAGCATCCTGGTTTGGTTAAAGAGAAAGAAGAAAAGGGGATTAGCAATTGAACACCTGCTTGGTGCCAGGCACTATGGCAGATACTTTCCAATATATTATTCTATGTAACATAGGCTGTGTCATGATACACATACACACACACACACACAAACACACAAATATGGGAGGAAGGTACTATTACTAGCCTGAGTTTAAATCAAAGGAAATTGCGTTTCTGAGAGAGTTTTAATAAGTTTTCAATGAGAATTGGCTTGTGAATAGCAGACATACCACTCCAGGTATGTCTGACTCTGAGAACCATGGTTTTTCCACTTTTCATGCTTCTCTCAGATGAGACCATCATGCTGATAAGGCCAAGGCCATGAGGTTGATCATTACCTTGTGTTGGCCTTAATCTAAGCCAAAGCCTGCCCTCTTCTATTATCCAAATTCAGGCTAGAGCCTTATAGATCCAAAGTGTGTTTTAAAAAGATACCAAATGAGAACGTGTAAACTAGATAAGTAGAAACCCATCCTGACCACTGGATAAACAAGGGTAAACATATGCATTGATGATGGGTCATCAGTGCCATCTTTGTTGTGTTCAAAGGCTAGCAGAACTTGACCTCTATCTTCCCATAAATCTATATCACTCCCTGTCCTTTAAATGACAGGGCACTATCATTCACAATGTCAAAGAAGGGAATTATAAGGAATCCAGCTGTCTAAATCAGGAGAGGAAATAGCCAGATGCATTTTGACTAATCATAGCCTTCTTAGTAGAATAACCAGCCAAAAATTGCTGGCCTTACGTGTCTGCTAATTCACTACAGCCCTTTCACTGGGAATCTCCGTTGTGAATTCTGAACTCTAGTCTCCATTGCTGCTGCCTTAGTGTAGAGAATGATGCTGAGTGTGTGTGCTTATGCTGATATCTGGATACACATATGGCAACGATTAGAGTGGTTAATTAATAACGTAAACTGAAGGGGTTCTAGGGGTCCTTTGGGGAGATTAAATGAATCTAAATCCCAACAAATAAATTAGTTTTCCTCAATCTGTGCTGCAGCTTATGTGTTCACCAAATTTTGATCAACGTATAAAACTTATTTTTACAACTGAGTAAACACATGGTCAGTAATATCTGCCAAATGGACCGTGAGCTAGGTGGATTTTGATACACTTTGAGGAATGAGGTACAACTTGATGCTGAGTAATAGATAAGAGGTGTAGCAATAGGACAAGCCTGTGGCAAGGAGATATAGGAACTTTATTTTATCAGTGTGTAAGACATTGTGATCACACAGTGCTAATGCCCAGTCAAGGGCTCTTAAAAAGAAACAGAGGTAGAGCTTAGGGGTGAATCCAGAACCCACCTCTAGGGCATTAGTTCTATTTATTTATCCCTTCATTGATTCTATCAATAGATTTTTCTAAGTGCTTACTACATGTGATGAACAGTTTTAGGAAACTGCTTCAAAGGAGACCAGTCCCAGATAGAAATACTGGTATTAATGGCCATAGAGCTCAACCAGGGCCTTGAACCAAATGTGAAGAGCATCATAATGCACTGCACTTTTCCACTTCAGTGTGTGTTTATCTCTTACCTTACAGGACTCACTGGGGACATTCAGTATCTTGTAACTTTTAATTGCCGATGAGCCTCTGGCAGGTGTGGCTTACACTAATGGATTGAAGATGTATGAGACGCTTTCAGTTATATCCAGAAAACTGCCCCAGTCAATGGCAAATCTTTTTAATTGGGCTTTTATCAGGTCCTTCTCTGCTTCCTCAAAGCAGGGGAGGCTATTGGAAAGAGATCAGTGTGGGTTTCAGGGAGTGCTGACACATGCTTCTGAAAATGAATACAGTGGGTGGCTTCTTTTGATATCATTGAAAATCACTTGCTGGAATGAAGTTGATATGGATCAGCCACAGGGCTGTATTATTGATGGAGGACACAAATGAATTTTCAGCAGCATCTAAGTCTATTGATTCTATCCCCTCTACATTTTGAAAGTGTTCTATGGCCAGTAGCCTGAAGATTTACCTCAGTGCAGGATATTGGTAGAACTGACTACCTCAGAAAATGAATACACATATGCTTACTTTACTACTACAGGTGTATTAATTTGCTAGGTCTGCCACAAGAAAATACCTAAAATTGGGTGGCTTAAACAACAGAAATTTATCATCTGACAGTTCTGGAGTCTAGATGAAGATCAAAGTGTCAGCAGAGTTGCTTCCTTCCAAGGGCTATGGAAAAGAATCTATTCTATGCCTCTAAACTTGCTCTGGTGATTTTCTGGCAATCTTTGGTGTTCCTTGGCCTAGGGAAGCATCACCCTGATCTCTGCCCTCACATGACGTTCTCCCTGTGTGCATATCTGTACCCAAATTTCCCCCTTTTATAAGGACACCAGTAATATTGGACTAGGGCTCCACCCTACTCCAGCATGACATCATCTTAACTAATTACATCTGCAACAACCCTATTTTCAAATAAGGCCGCATCCTGAGATACTAGGGGGTTAACACTTCAACATACGAGTTTTGGAGAAATATGATTCAACCTTTAACGACAGGGAAGGAACAGACAGGGCCTATATCTTGCTTCATGGAATGAATATAATGTAAACTGTAGAATAATCCCAGAGGCCACAACCATGACCAGCACTCCATAGACAAGCCTCACAAAATTTGCAAACCTGACTCAAATGTGTAAGACATACAAATCAACTTATTTGCCCCTTTCCAACTTGTCAGCTCTGTCTTGTGGCCATTTTACACAATCTGGGAGATCTGCTTATTAAAGATTACTTGTAGAACACAACTAAATAGTAGATCATTGAGGGAGAACAATTTGCTTTTGCAAAGTAATATTTATGTTCTACTTTTCACATTGGTTCCATTATAATATCACAGGCATATATATGGAAAATACTTGTATATAATAAGACAAAACTATGGAAAACATTTGTAAATCATATTTCTCATAGAAAATTTTTATTAAAATAGTAGTATAATAATCTGAAACCCTAGTAAATCCAAAGAAGACACTAAAATTAATCTGTAAAATTATACCTGATACTCTGTGGCAGTCCTCTTAGCAGTTTGGCTGAGATTGTCACCAGTGTCAAGCTACACTAACATTTCTACCTGTGAATTCAAGAGAAATATTCTACTTTTTCATACTTTATTTCATCATTTGAAGTTAGCATTTGCTTCCCCTAAATCTTTGCCTGGTAAGACTTGAAGAATTGTTAGACTAGTCCAGGTGGAAGAGACAATAAGACACAATTTAAGCATTGAAATCCTTGCTTATCATTGGAGGTCAGCCTAAAATCTGCTGGGACATGTGGTTGTCTAGCAACCAACTAATGTCCTATAACGATCTACAAATTGATGCCTGTGCTGAATGAATGTTCTAGTCCAAACCCAAAGCTTTACACAGTTAATTGAAAGCTAATGTCCTCATTAGTGGTTGTTAGGGAGGCTCAACAAGTACAGTTTGCATGTGCTAAAGTGTTGAATATTTATTAGACATGTTGTTTAATACAAAGTAGGAGGAACTGGGCAATCCATCTGGTGGTAACTATGAGAATAAAATGATTGTTTGGAACTGCCCAATCCATAAATATTTTCAGGAGAGCTGATGCTCACCCTACTGTTCACCACAACTGTTCATCTACACACATCTTCTTGGTTCCTGACTCTTTTTTTCTTTAGCAGGTTTCAATATTACCAAGTCCACACTACTTCCAACCCAGTAGGTAGTGCTCAGACCTCTTATTATAGTCCCTGTCAATCATCTATAGTTTATCATAAATTATCAGGAAAAAAAAAAGAACATCTGTAGTTGATATCTATAAGGCCCTTTTGGTTGATATTAGATAAGGGTAAATTAAAAATACATTGAGGGCTTCCCTAGTGGCGCAGTGGTTGAGAATCTGCCTGCTAATGCAGGGGACACGGGTTCGAGCCCTGGTCTGGGAAGATCCCACATGCCGCGGAGCGACTAGGCCCGTGAGCCACAACAACTGAGCCTGCGTGTCTGAAGCCTGTGCTCCGCAACAAAAGAGGCCGCGATAGTGAGAGGCCCGCGCAACGCGATGAAGAGTGGCCCCTGCTTGCCGCAACTAGAGAAAGCCTTCGCAGAGAAACGAAGACCCAACACAGCCAAAAAAAAATTAATTAATTAATTTTTTAAAATACACTGAAATTTAAGAGTTATGTTTGCCTTAACTTCTGCTCACATAACCACCCTGCACTTCTAGGAGTCACCCTGACATGTTCCTCCTTTGGATGGTTGGTTGTCTTTTTTTTTTTTTTAATTACTTTTTAAAACAGATAGCTATTTTAAGAAAACTCCTCTAAAGATCTAAAAACAGTTAAGTGATTGGTACTTGCTAAATTATTCTGTTGATATACTGACCATCTATTATGAATTTAGGATTATGCTGGATTCTGTGGGGGATAAAAGAGAAGTATTCCATGGAATTCTTCTCCCTTATTGCCAGGGAACCCACCTTCTTTTTTTTTTTCCTTATTTATTTATTTATTTATTTATTTTTTAATTAGTTTCTGCTTTATAACAAAGTGAATCAGTCATACATATACATCTGTTCCCACATCCCTTCCCTCATGCATCTCCCTCCCTTCCACCCTCCCCATCCCACCCCTCCAGGCGGTCACAAAGCACCGAGCTGATCTCCCTGTGCTCTGCGGCTGCTTCCCACTATCTATCTACCTTACGTTTGGTAGTGTATATATGTCCATGCCTCTCTTTCGTTTTGTCACAGCTTACCCTTCCCCCTCCCCATATCCTCAAGTCCATTCTCAAGTAGGTCTGTGTCTTTATTCCCGTTTTACCCCTAGGTTCTTCATAACATTTTTTTTTTAATTCCATATATATGTGTTAGCATACAGTATTTGTCTTTCTCTTTCTGACTTACTTCACTCTGTATGACAGACTCTAGGTCTATCCACCTCATTACAAATAGCTCAGTTTCGTTTCTTTTTATGGCTGAGTAATATTCCATTGTATATATGTGCCACATCTTCTTTATCCATTCATCCGATGATGGACACTTAGGTTGTTTCCAGCTCCGGGCTATTGTGAATAGAGCTGCAATGAACATTTTGGTACATGTCTCTTTTTGAATTATGGTCTTCTCAGGGTATATGCCTAGTAGTGGGATTGCTGGGTCATATGGTAGTTCTATTTGTAGTTTTTTAAGGAACCTCCATACTGTTCTCCATAGTAGCTGTACCAATTCACATTCCCACCAGCAGTGCAAGAGTGTTCCCTTTTCTCCACACCCTCTCCAGCATTTATTGTTTCTAGATTTCTTGATGATGGCCATTCTGACAGGTGTGAGATGATATCTCATTGTAGTTTTGATTTGCATTTCTCTAATGATTAATGATGTTGAGCATTCTTTCATGTGTTTGTTGGCAGTCTGTATATCTTCTTTGGAGAAATGCCTATTTAAGTCTTCTGCCCATTTTTGGATTGGGTTGTTTGTTTTTTTGCTATTGAGCTGCATGAGCTGTTTATAAATTTTGGAGATTAACCCTTTGTCAGTTGCTTCATTTGCAAATATTTTCTCCCATTCTGAGGGTTGTCTTTTGGTCTTGTTTATGGTTTCCTTTGCTGTGCAAAAGCTTTGAAGTTTCATTAGGTCCCATTTGTTTATCTTTGTTTTTATTTCCATTTCTCTAGGAGGTGAGTCCAAAAGGATCTTGCTGTGATTTATGTCATAGAGTGTTCTACCTATGTTTTCCTCTAAGAGTTTGATAGTTTCTGGCCTTACATTTAAGTCCTTAATCCATTTTGAGCTTATTTTTGTGTATGGTGTTAGGGAATGATCTAATCTCAAATTTTTACGTGTCCCTGTCCAGTTTTCCCAGCACCACTTATTGAAGAGACTATCCTTTCTCCACTGTACATTCCTGCCTCCTTTATCAAAGATAAGTTGGCCATATGTGCGTGGGTTTATCTCTGGGCTTTCTATCCTGATCCACTGATCTATCTTTCTGTTTTTATGCCAGTACCACACTGTCTTAATTACTGTAGCTTTGTAGTATAGTCTGAAGTCAGAGAGCCTGATTCCTCCAGCTCCATTTTTCGTTCTCAAGATTGCTTTGGCTATTTGGGGTCTTTTGTTTTTCCAAACAAATTTTGAAATTTTTTGTTCTAGTTCTGTGAAAAATGCCAGTGGTAGTTTGATAGGGATTGCATTGAATCTGTAGATTGCTTTGGGTAGTAGCGTCATTTTCACAATATTGATTCTTCCAATCCAGGAGCATGGTATATCTCTCCATCTATTTGTATCATCTTTAATTTCTTTCATCAGTGTCTTATAATTTTCTGCATACAGGTCTTTTGTCTCCTTAGGTAGGTTTATTCCTAGATATTTTATTCTTTTTGTTGCAATGGTAAATGGGAGTGTTTTCTTGATTTCATTTTCAGATTTTTCATCATTAGTGTACAGGATGCCAGAGATTTCTGTACATTAATTTTGTATCCTGCTACTTTACCAAATTCATTGATTAGCTCTAATAGTTTTTCGGTAGCATCTTTAGGATTCTCTATGTATAGTATCATGTCATCTGCAAACAGTGACAGCTTTACTTCTTCTTTTCCAATTTGGATTCCTTTTATTTCCTTTTCTTCTCTGATTGCTGTGGCTAAAACTTCCAAAACTATGTTGAATAAGAGTGGTGAGAGTGGGCAGCCTTGTCTTGTTCCTGATCTTAGTGGAAATGGTTTCAGTTTTTCACCATTGAGGACAATGTTGGCTGTGGGTTTGTCATATATGGTCTTTATTATGTTGAGGAAAGTTCCCTCTATGCCTACTTTCTGCAGGGTTTTTATCATAAATGGGTGTTGAATTTTGTCAAAAGCTTTCTCTGCATCTATTGAGATGATCATATGGTTTTTCTCCTTCAATTTGTTAATATGGTGTATCATGTTGATTGATTTGCGTATATTGAAGAATCCTTGCATTCCTGGAATAAACCCCACTTGATCATGGTGTATGATCCTTTTAATGTGCTGTTGGATTCTGTTTGCTAGTATTTTGTTGAGGATTTTTGCATCTATGTTCATCAGTGATATTGACCTGTAGTTTTCTTTCTTTGTGACATCCTTGCCTGGTTTTGGTATCAAGGTGATGGTGGCCTCGTAGAATGAGTTTGGGAGTGTTCCTTCCTCTGATATTGTTTGGAAGAGTTTGAGAAGGATGGGTGTTAGCTGTTCTCTAAATGTTTGATAGAATTCGCCTGTGAAGCCATCTGGTCCTGGGCTTTTGTTTGATGGAAGATTTTTAATCACAGTTTCAATTTCAGTGCTTGTGATTGGTCTGTTCATATTTTCTATTTCTTCCTGAGTCAGTCTTGGCAGGTTGTGCATTTCTAAGAATTTTTCTATTTCTTCCAGGTTGTGCATTTTATTGGCATAGAGTTGCTTATAGTAACCTCTCATGATCTTTTGTATTTCTGCAGTGTCAGTTACTTCTCCTTTTTCATTTCTAATTCTATTGATTTGAGTCTTCTCCCTTCTTTTCTTGATGAGTCTGGCTAATGGTTTGTCAATTTTGTTTATCTTCTCAAAGAACCAGCTTTTAGTTTGGTTGATCTTTGCTATCGTTTCCTTCATTTCTTTTTCATTTATTTCTGATCTGATTTTTATCATTTCTTTCCTTCTGCTAATTTTGGGATGTTTTTGTTCTTCTTTCTCTAATTGCTTTAGGCACAAGGTTAGGTTGTTTATTGGAGATTTTTCCCGTTTCTTAAGGTGGGATTGTATTGCTATAAACTTCCCTCTTAGAACTGCTTTTGCTGCATCCCATAGGTTTTGGGTCGTCGTGTCTCCATTGTCATTTGTTTCTAGGTATTTTTTAATTTCCTCTTTGATTTCTTCAGTGATCACTTCGTTATTGAGTAGTGTATTGTTTAGCCTCCATGTGTTTGTATTTTTTACAGATCTTTTCCTGTAATTGATGTCTAGTCTCATAGCATTGTGGTCGGAAAAGATACTTGATACAATTTCAATTTTCTTAAATTTACCAAGGCTTGATTTGTGACCCAAGATATGATCTATCCTGGAGAATGTTCCATGAGCACTTGAGAAAAATGTGTATTCTCTTGTTTTTGGATGGAATGTCCTATAAATATCAACTAAGTCCATCTTGTTTAATGTATCATTTAAAGCTTGTGTTTCCTTATTTATTTTCATTTTGGATGATCTGTCCATTGGTGAAAGTGGGGTGTTAAAGTCCCCTACTATGATTGTGTTACTGTCGATTTCCCCTTTTATGGCTGTTAGTATTTGCCTTATGTATTGAGGTGCTCCTATGTTGGGTGCATAAATATTTACAATTGTTATATCTTCTTCTTGGATCAATCCCTTTATCGTTATGTAGTGTACTTCTTTGTCTCTTCTAATAGTCTTTATTTTAAAGTCTATTTTGTCTGATATGAGAATTGCTACTCCAGCTTTCTTTTGATTTCCATTTGCATGGAATATCATTTTCCATCCCCTTACTTTCAGTCTGTATGTGTCTCTAGGTCTGAAGTGGGTCTCTTGTAGACAGCATATATATGGGTCTTGTTTTTGTATCCATTCAGCCACTCTGTGTCTTTTGTTGGGAGCATTTAGTCCATTTACATTTAAGGTAATTATCGATATGTATGTTCCTATTCCCATTTTCTTAATTGCTTTGGGTTCGTTATTGTAGGTCTTTTCCTTCTGTTGTATTTCTTGCCTAGAGAAGTTCCTTTAGCATTTGTTGTAAAGCTGGTTTGGTGGTGCTGAACTCTCTCAGCTTTTGCTTGTCTGTAAACGTTTTAATTTCTCCATCAAATCTGAATGAGATCCTTGCTGGGTAGAGTAATCTTGGTTGCAGTTTTCTCTCCTTCATCACTTTAATTATGTCCTGCCACTCCCTTCTGGCTTGTAGAGTTTCTGCTGAGAGATCAGCTGTTATCCTGATGGAGATTCCCTTGTGTGTTATTTGTTGATTTTGCCTTGCTGCTTTTAATATGATTTCTTTGTGTTTCATTTTTGACAGTTTGATTAATATGTGTCTTGGCGCATTTCTCTTTGGATTTATTCTGTATGGGACTCTCTGTGCCTCCTGGACTTGATTAACTATTTCCTTTCCCATATTGGGGAAGTTTTCAAGTATAATCTCTTCAAATATTTTCTCAGTCCCTTTCTTTTTCTCTTCTTCTTCTGGAACCCCTATAATTCGAATGTTGGTGCGTTTCATGTTGTCCCAGAGGTCTCTGAGACTGTCCTCTGTTCTTTTCATTCTTTTTTCTTTATTTTGCTCTGCAGCAGTTATTTCCACTATTTTATCTTCCACCTCACTTATCCGTTCTTCTGCCTCAATTATTCTGCTATTGATCCCATCTAGAGTATTTTTTATTTCATTTATTGTGTTTTTAATCGATGCTTGATTCATCTTTAGTTCTTCTAGGTCCTTGTTAACTGTTTCTTGCATTTTGTCTATTCTATTTCCAAGATTATGGATCTTGGAAATAGAATCTTGGATCAGCTTTACTGTCATTATTCTGAATTCTTTTTCAGGTAGACCGCCTATTACCTCTTCATTTGTTAGGTCTGGTGGGTTTTTATCTTGCTCCTTCTCCTGCTGTGTGTTTTTCTGTCTTCTCATTTTGCTTATGTTACTGTGTTTGGGGTCTTCTTTTTGCAGGCTGCAGATTCGTAGTTCCCGTTGTTTTTGGTGTCTGACCCCAGTGGCTAAGGTTGTTTCAGTAGGTTGTGTAGGCTTCCTGGTGGGGGGAATAATGCCTTTGTTCTGGTGGTTGAGGCTCGATCTTGTCTTTCTGGTGGACAGGTCCATGTCTGGTGGTGTGTTTTGGGGTGCCTATGGCCTTATTATGTTTTTAGGTAGCCTCTCTGCTAATGGGTGGGGTTGTGTTCCTGCCTTGCTAGTTGCTTGGCATAGGGTGACCAGCACTGTAGCTTGCTGGTCGTTGACTGAAGCTGGGTGCTGGTGTTGGGATGGAGATCTCTGGGAGATTTTCGCTGCTTGATATTATGTGGAGCTGGGAGGTCTCTTGTGGACCCCTGTCCTGAAGTTGGCTCTCCCACTTCAGAGGCACAGCACTGACTCCTGGCTGCAGCACCAAGAGTCTGTAATCCACCCGTCTCAGAATAACAGGGAGAAAAAGTAGAAAGAAAGAATTAGTAGAAGAAAGAAAGAGAGAGGGAAAGAAAGGAAGAAGGGAAGAAAGGAAGGAAGGATGGAAGAAAGAAAGAAAGGAGGGAGGGAGGGAGGAAGGATGGAAAGAAGGAAAGAAAGGAGGGAGGGAGGGAGGAGTGAAAGCAAAAGGAAGAGTGAATGGAAGAAGGGGGGGAGGGAGGGAGGGAGGAAGGAAAGAAAGAAAGAAAGAAAGATAGACAGGAGGGAGGGAGGGAGGAAGGAAAGAAAAAGAAAGTGGAAAGAAGAAGGGTGGGAGGGTGGGAGGGAGGAAAGAAAAAGAAAGAAGGAAAGGAGGAGCAGAGGGAGGGAGGGAGGAAGGGAAGGTAGGAAAAGAAGAAAGAGCAGGTAAAGTAAAATAGAATAAAGTATGAAATATAGTAGCATTGTTAAAATTAGAAAGTAATTATTGAAAAAAAAAACGGACCGATAGAACCCTGGGACATATGGTGGAAGCAAAGCTATACAGAGAGAATCTTACATAGAAGATTACACATACACATTCACAAAAAGAGAGCAGGGGGAAAAATCAAAAATCTTGCTCTCCAAGTCCACCTCCTCAATTTGGGATAATTCGTTGTAAAAAGAGGAAAAGGGCGAGAAGTCTGAAATCTTGCTCTCTAAGTCCACCTCCTTAATTTGGGATAATTCGTTGTAAAAAGAGGAAAAGGGGGGAAAGTCTTAAATCTTGTCCTGAAAGTCCACTTCCTCAATTTGGGATGATTCGCTGTCCATTCATGCACTCCACAGACGCAGGGCACATCAAATGGACCGTGGAGCTTTAATCCGCTGCCTCCGAGGCTGCACAGAGAGATCTCCCTGTCTCTGCTCTCACAGCTCCCGGGTCTCAGCCTTGGACCCGGCCCCGCCTCTGCGCGTAGGTCGCCGGAGGGCGTCCTTTCTTCGCTCAGACAGGACGGGTTTAAAGGAGCCGCTGATTCGGGGGCTCTGGCTCACTCAGGCAGAGGGGAGGGAGGGGCGCGCAGTGTGGGGCGGGCCTGCGGCGGCAGAGGCCGGCATGACGTTGCAGCAGCCCGTGGCGCTCCGTGCGCTTTCCCGGGAAAGCCGTCCCCGGGTCTCGGGACCCAGGCAGTGGCGGGGTGCACAGGCCCCCCGGAAGGCGGGGCGGACAGTGACCCGCGCTCGCACACAGGCCCCGCGGTGGCGGCGGCGGCGGCGGGCGGCGGCGGCGGCGGCGGCGGTGGCGGCGGCGGCGGCGGCCCACGCCCGTCTCCGAGGTCCGCGCCTTACTCGCGGCTCGCGCCTGTCTCCGGCGCTTCCCCAAGCAGCCCTCTTAATGCCCTCTCCTCGCGCACCAGGAAACAAAAGGGAAAAAAGTCTCTTGCCTCTTCGGCAGCTCCAGACCCCTTCCCCGGACTCCCTCCGGGCTAGCCGTGGTGCACTAACCCCTTCAGGCTCTCTTTCTGCCGCCAGCCCCAGTCCTCTCCCTGCGCTCCGACTGAAAGCCGATACCCGAGCCTCAGCTCCCAGCCCCGCCCGCCACGGCGGCCGAGCAGACAAGCCTCTCGGGCTGGTGTGTGCCTGAGGGCACCGGTCCTCTGTGCCAGAATCTCTCCGCTTTGCCCTCCGCACCCCTGTTGCTGTGCTCTCCTCCGCTACTCCGAAGGTTTCCCCCTCCGCCACCTGCAGTCTCCGCCCGCGAAGGGGCTTGTAGTGTGTAGAAACCTTCCCTCCTTCACGGCTCCCTCCCACTGGTGCAGGTCCCGTCCCTATCCTATTGTCTCTGTTTATTCTTTTTTTCTTTTGCCCTACCCAGGTATGTGGGGAATTTCTTGCCTTTTGGGGGGTCTGAGGTCTTCTGTCAGCGTTCAGTAGGTGTTCTGTAGGAGTTGTTCCACGTGTAGATGAATTTCTGATGTATCTGTGGGGAGGAAGGTGATCTCCGCGTCTTACTCTTCTGCCATCTTCCTCCGGACCCCCCCACCCTCTTTTTAAGTGTCACAAACCACTTTGAAAAAAAATAAAGTAGGATTTGCAATTATTTCCCTTTGGTACCCAATTCCTTTCATGGTGTTTCCACAGACTCCACTTCTATTTTTAGCGCCACAATTAAGCCCTGACTTAGTTCGGTCTGCTATGATACAGTTTCTTTAGGCCAAGGACAGTGTCTTCCTTTTTGTACCATGTGGATCTAGCATGAGTGAACATAAGCCCAGAACATAGTAGGTGCTAAATGAGTATTTACTGAATGAATAAATGATTGAATGATTATTTTATACTGTCTCACCCAGTCCCTGAGTCTATTAACACATGTCGATGATGCTTCTGGATATGCTTAAAGGACATTTCTATGGCCACTGAAGAGAAAATTCTATGTGAAATTAAAGCCCAAGGTTGCTGTCAAAATTCTGCCTTATTAGTAACCTAAACCAATCAACTTAGATATAAAGTCAGTCCATTAACAAAAACAAATATCTTTTTGGTAGCTTTGTATGTTAGCACTATCCAACAGAGCCTTCTGAGATGATATAAATATTCTGTATTTGCACTGTAAAATACAGTAACCACTAGCCCTACATGGCTGATGTGACTGAGAAACTACATGTTTAATTGTATTTAATTGCAATTAATGTAAATAGCCACAAATAATAGACAACACAATTCTACATGGTTCAGAATGTGAATGGACATTAAATACATCCCAGCGTTTTGCAGTTAAACACATCCCAATGTGCCACCACAGGTGGTAACACAATTTAGCCTCCTGACTTGTAATGGTCCATATTTCTAGTACACTTCTTTGTCTAATGAAGTCTAGCTTAATTATGGGAACTTCCATTTTGTAGCCATAATTCAACACTACATTTACCAATTTTCTTAATTCTCTGATGCCATTGAATAGCACCCTTATTTTGATAGCAGCTTTTCAGAAAACAAGGAAAAAAGAAAAAAGAGAAAATTCTACCATTTCTCAATACAACTTTTTTAAACTTCAGGAATATTATAATATGAAAATATGTTTATCTTAGAATTTTAAAATAGAAAATTATTTAGACTTCTGATGTAGAAAACATACAATAATTCCGTTTGTGTCCACAGTTGTGTTCTAAAAATATGTTAACAACACATACTACATTCTTGAATAAAGGTTTGATTTCTCTTTGAAAAACAATAGAGTTTTTAAATCCACATATGCTTCAAATATTTGTGTTTTTTAAGCTTTAAACTAATTAGCAGTTTTATTAAATGTGCTAGCTTTTTAACACAGCACGTTGGGGAGCACTGGTGTTATTCTCTGCCTTTCTCTCTATAATTTTTAACCTTGAATTCTCTCTCCTTTTACACCTGGCTCCTTCACTGAGTCCCTAAAGTCTCTTTATCTCAGAAGGATATTTTTGTCATTGATTGCATTATCTAATTAGAGCCTTGTTCTTGGCATTTAAACTGATGATTCTTTCACTCTTAAAAATAACTAAATTCAGTTGCTTTTAAATTCACACAACTTTCAATTAATTTTGTACTTCACCTCAGTAGCCCTCAATTTTTCAAAAAAGGTGTTCCTAAAAAAATCCTTTCAAAACCAAGTACTGTAGTGTAAAAACTTACACTTTGAAAATACAGAAAGAATAAATTCATTTCACTAAAGTAATAATTTGCTGAGACAAAGAAGAAAATTTTTTAAATACAGGAGAGCTGAAGGCCAAGTGTCTCTGTGGCTATTTTAACATATTCCCTACCCTAAACACAAGTACCAAATGTGACATCTGGCACTGAAGCTGTGCTCTCCTAGATAAAGGTAATGATAACACCAGTAATAAAAAAATAATGTACCCTTATGTGTCAGGCTCTTTCTCTCTCTTTCTTGCACACAGACACACACACACACACACACACACACCATGCCCCACTGTGGAACATCATTACTGTCATTTCTCAAGGAATAGAAAACAAAAGCCAGCAGTCACAGCCAGTAACTGTTAGTGGTTCTCCACAGCCCTTACTGAATTTCCCAATCTCTCCTTGAAATAACCACCTAGAATTTGGCAAGAGCTCAAATTCAAACTTCCAGCTAGCTAGATCAATAATATTTATTCAGTTTCCTCACATATATGGTACTATTCTTGGCTCTGGTACAGAAGGAAATCCATGTACTATAGGATTTTTTTTTACATTTAAGCATATTTTCCTGAAAGGTTTTTTTTTTAAACAGCTCTATTGATATGTAACTCACATACCATAAAATTCACCATTTAAACATTTAAAGTATACGCAATTCTAGTAGCTTTAATATATTTACAGAATTGTGTAGCCATCACCAAAATCTAATTCCAGAACATTTTCATTAGTCCCCAGAGGAACTTCTTACCCATTAGCAATCACCCATTTACCCCCAACCGCAGCCCTGGGCAAAACTAATTTATTTTCTCTTTCTATGGATTTGCCTCTTTGGGAAATTTCATATAAATGGAATCACACAATATGCAGTCTTTTGTGACTGGTTTCTTTCACTTTGTACAATATTTTCAAGGTGTATTCATATAGTAGCATGTACAAAATATTCATTCCATTTTAATTGTCAAAATATTCCCTTACATGAATATACTACATTTTATGTATCCATTCATCTGTTGATGGATATTTGGGTTGTTTCTACTTTCGGGCTATCATAAATAATGCTGCTATGAACATTCATGTACAAGAGTTTTGTGTGAACATATGTTTTCACTTCTCTGGGCTTAGACTTAGGAGTGGAATTGCTGAGTCATATGGTAAATCTATGTTTAACATTTTAAGGAGCTGCCAAAACTGTTTTCCAATTGCACTATTTTACACTCCCACCAGCAATGTGTGAGGGTTCCAATTTCTCCATATCCAGCAGGACTTATTCTTACATCTTATCACATGAAACAGTTTAATAAAGGGGAATTTCACACAAACATAAAATTCAAGGAAGGTTTTCCAAAGGTTAATTTTGAAGTAATGTTGAACTACCCAGAATGAAGAAGGAGAAGGAAAAGGAAGAGTTCAATAGAGTTGATATTGGTCAGTTTGAGCCCTGGCTTGAAAAACTTCTTGTCTAAATATCAATTTTAGAGGTTCTTTCTCACTTCTAGAAGATAATCACTTAGAAGTGCCTGTTCAATTGAATTTCTTGCTTCTATCATTGCATATGATTTCCTTTTGCCTAGTTAAGGACATTATCTCTGGGTCCCAGACTAAGTTTGATCATGCCAACCATATATAAAATGCCTTATTGAGGACTGACATAGAAAATGTTCAGAATGTATATAACTATCTTCATAGTCATTGATATTTAAAAAATATGTACCAAAAAAGGTGCTCATTAACCATGCTGAAAGATTACATTTTGTCATGACCCAACCTAAAGTTGGCCTCTCTGTCTAAATTTTCTAAATGGTAGAAATTTCAAACAACATTCTTCATGTCTCCCTACAAAAACAAACAAAAATCATCTCCAGGAAGAAATGAGCTTTTGTACATTCTAAGTTCATATAACCTCTAAAACTTTGACCTAGAAAATGTTTAATTCAGATGATATAGCACATTCCATGGTGCCTAGCAAAGTGCTGGAGACATATTGGGAATTTAGTAAGTACTTAGTGAGGGAATGAAGGAAGGAAGAAAGGAGGGAGAAAAGGAAAAAAAGAAAAAGGAAGGAAGGAAGAAAGAAGAGGTGGAAGGAAGTTAATTAAGAAATTTAAGGATGCCCCTGAGATATAGAAAAGTAGGTATTCACTAGAGTTTAAGAATATCCAGAGAGCAAGTATCTGTACAAATTAAGTATCTCCATAGTATGTTGTATAATACCGTATTATGTGAAACTTCATTAATATTTGCCCATGTATGAATAGAGAAGATTATAACTGAGTTTAAGTAACCTGGTAGATATCTGTCTCAATGACTAGATGAAAACCTGGGGTCTTAATGCTGAATAGGTTAAAAGAGAGAAAGGTATAAAATGTATAACCCCTGCGAGCTGTAGAAAAATATGACTTTGAAAACTAATTTGAAATTCTCAGATATAAATTTCAGAGGTTCCAACAGTCATCACCTTCAGTCTTAGGAAACCTCTCACCACTAAGTTTAACCTGTGTGAAGGGAGAAGTACATGGAAAGTAGAGGCACAATGATTAAGGAGTCAAGCGACATAAGAGTAGAACCAGTTCTTTCAAATACCAAAACTATATAAACAGATATCATAAGATGATGAGTGTGACAGAATAAGCCTCTCCCTCAAAACACTAAATGTCCACATCCTTTAAACCAGTCTTCTTTTTATCAACCATCCTTCATCTAGAGTTCAAACTGGAAATAATTCAATGAACTCATCTGTATTAAATATTATATTTACTCCTCCAGGTATATTTGTATTTTATTTAGGATCACTTCCTTTTGTTAAAATAAATGATGCTGTGTTAGTAGTCACCCAACTGTCAGTGAGAGTCAGATGAGGAGATGCATTTTGAGTAGTCAGGGAAAGGGGTGTGGAGAAGGAAGCAGAGAGGATGTCAGTAGTTCCTCAGAGCATATACCATAGTTAGCATCTTCACCACCTTTTGCAAAGTAATTTCTACACATCTGATTGGGGGGGTGGGAAATGATACGTATGTACCAAGTAGATATTGAAGCTATCAATTAATTGTACTCTGGAGACATGGTCTGATTTTGAAGGACCAAGAAAATGTGAGGAAGTATAGAATACAGGCAAGCAGATTGGGGAAGAGCTCATGGTATAAATTTCAGTTTCTGGAATCAAGGTCAGGAGACATGGATTTGAGTCAAACAATGACAAAGGGTTTGTGTAATTCCCTTTCTCTTTTTTTCTTTCATCATCTGGAGTGTTAAAGCATCATTTTTTAAAAAGACGAAATCATGTTACTCGCACATATGTAAAATGAACACATGTCCAAGATTTTAATGAAGGACCCAAGAAGATATTACAACTGGTTCAAAAGAGAATGCAAAGTGCCACACAACTGTAGTCAGTAAGGAATGCTGAATTTACAAATGTAAAACTAGTAAAACTGATCTATATCCATAGAGTGATAATTAACTGCACTCTATCAGATGCATTTCTATAAATAGGTATTATCTGCATTGCTATCAGTTTTTTATAAATTAACTTTTATCTTGGCAGAGTTGTAAAGTATGCTTAGCAAAGATAAGAATCAAACAGGGAGCTCATCAAATTTTAGTCTTTCACAATTTTTCCTTAAAATAGATTAGATGATCTCTTGGGCTCTTTCTAATTCTAATATTCAATTAGTTTCCACAATCAATAAAGGGAAAAACAGGTGAAGAAAAAAAGGGTAAGAGAAGTAATGAACTGAGAAGTCTGAAAAAACTTAACTTTCACACTGCTAATCTGGTCTTGTCACCAATAAACTTCTTTCTGTCTCACATTTTGGAATTGGGTGCTTATTATTAATAGATACCATATTAGTTTAAACAGAAAGGGGGAAAATCATAAATCACAAGAGACTCTAAATGTATTATACTCATGGATAAATGGTAAAGCTTTCATTGCACATTCACTGTATGCCAATGAAATAGCATGATCTTTGGTTGAAGTAAAATTCCTTCTTGGTTAGACTGACAAGGGTAATTAATGCTTCTGTAGAAAAGCCCTGATCGCAGTTACTTTATGTCACATGAAAGAAAATTCCCCTATTCACTCCTCCCTCATCTGTGGTTCATATTGAGTTATGAATCACACAATGACAGCCCTGCAAAGACAAGCAAAGTGGGGGCCAGGCTAACCCTACAACCAAGCACACAGCCAGGACTGCAGGAAATGGCACATTTGCCTTCCTAGAGCAGAGCTGAGCAGGACTTGTTTCACAGGTTATGTTCTGAGAGAAGGATATCCAGGGCTTTTCCGATGCTTCGGGTTATATTAGCATCTGTGGGCTATTTAGCCAGGTTTACCCTTCTCTCCCCCACACATATCCCTTCTTCTCTCTCTTTCATCAGGGCATATCATTTAGTAGCAGACCACACCATTAGTGCAATGACAGAAAGGAACAATTACATAGAACTCATACAGGAGTTATTTATATTAGCATTTTAAAATTTGCTAACATTTATTGAACTCTTCCTAGAGGAAGTGTTCAATAAATGTTTGACATACTATATTCTATCTCATTTGATCCACCCATCAAGCCCAGAAGGTAGGTAGGCCCTGATGTTATCTCATCTCTTGAGTGAAGATGGTAATTAACTTGCCTGAAGTTCCATAGTTGATAAATGGCAAAGTCAGGCCTCAAACCTGGGTCTGACTGATACCAGACTCCCCATCTTAAGCACTGTACACATAGCTTCATCCCCACCACTCATCCCTACTGAGCCCTATCCATATTAGTGGGCAGGTTAAGAGTGATTCTACAACCCTCAGAGAGATAAATGGTAGATTATTTTATGCTCTCCCATTCTGAGCATGACCAGACATACTCTCTCCAGACTGTGGTAAACATAGATCTGTACCTGTGTGCAGGGAGACACTGAAGAACTTAGGACAGCACAGAACGGATGTTGCTCTACTTCCCTCTCGCTGCTACCTTTTTTTTTTTTTTTCCCTCAACGAGCCTACCCTAACAAAGAGAAGAAAGCAGGGTTTACTTTTTACCGAAGTTCGTTCTGGGCAGTAAGGTTTTCCTTGAGCAAAATAAATACAATGAGGTCTGAGAGTTCTTTGCAAGACCTCACAACCCTATCCTTTAAAGTTTCATAATTCTCATTATTAGGAATTCCCTCTATAAGAAATTCTTTCCTTTGTGGTCAGCATTGTTAGGCAGTAAAATTAGATCAGATTTTGGAGGAAGACAAATCTCACCTGTATCCTTTACTAACTGGGTTAATTCCTGACCAGTTTTTAGCCCACTTCCTCATCTGTGAAACCTACTGATTGATCAAGAAAATTCCCTTATTCAAAAGTTGTTTACATCGGGCTTCCCTGGTGGCGCAGTGGTTGAGAGTCCGCCTGCCGATTCAGGGGACACGGGTTCGTGCCCCGGTCCGGGAAGATCCCACAAGCCACAGAGCAGCTGGGCCCATGAGCCATGGCCGCTGAGCCTGAGCGTCCGGAGCCTGTGCTCCGCAACGGGAGAGGCCACAACAGTGAGAGGCCTGTGTACCGCAAAAAAAAAAAAAAAGTTATTTACACTTCCTCTTTTAAATGCAAAGTTCCCTAAAATTACTAGCATTTTATTGCTAATTCGGTAACAAGATAATCTTTCTCTTCAATAGACCTTGGGAAAATGGTTGTTCTGGTAGAAAAAAGGGAGACTCAAAAATTGAAAGAATGAACAATTAGAGAGGTGGAAAAAATTACCAAAGATACACTATCATTAAATCACAAAAAATCACCTCGAGAGTAGTGATTCAAAACCTGTATCACAGGTGGTAAAGAGAGGAGGTGAAGGAAAGGATGTTAATACAAAGGACTGATAATACGAAGGACACTAAAGCATCATATGTTTATTGCCTTGGCAAAAATCTTTTCTTTAATCATGCAATATTGCCTTTGGGCTTTATACACGTCTTGAACATAGCAGACTTTCAGGACCATGCAGAGCCCTAGGGCAACATTATATTTAAAAAGTCATCACTGTATCTTTAAAGGATACAAAACAGGTATGCTGCATTTATTTTTCATTTTGTTTTTCACTTACAAAAATGATACCTGGCACATCAACCAACTAGCAAAACACAGCTGTGAGTCAAAAGACTAACTATCAGCCCAGAAGACTGTTGAGGTCAAAAAAGGCAATATAAGACCATCATCTATCATTGCCCCTCCCAGCCCACTTTGTCACTAACATCACTTCCCCACACACATATACTCATGTCCAGTATTTTTTAACTTAACAAAGGAAAAGAAGATGTAACTAAACTGTGTATATGACTGTGTACAATTCACTTTTCTGTTAATTAAGACTGGTGTCTTGCATTGTTGGACTCCCAGGGATTCCCCAAGGCCCCACCCATCACTAGCTCTGTATCACTTATTTTCTACCACTCAGTGTCCTTTCTCCCTGATGCCCATATTGGAAAGAAATTAAAAAATGATTATAGGCATGCACAATTTGGTCCTGCATCAGCGTCCTGAGCCAGCCTCACGGGCTTCCTCCCTGCACAGCCTGAGTGACAACCCTTCCCTCACACCTGACTGGGCCTGTGGGGCAAGGAGGTGCTGCACAAAAGGAAATCTGAGGCACAGAGAAGTTAACTGCCTGGTCCAAGATCACAGAACTACAGTGTGGCTGACAGGGTCTTGGTGCTCCGGCCGGGTGTCAGGCCTGAGCCCCTGACGTAGGAGAGCTGATTTCAGGACATTGGACCACCAGAGACCTCCTGGCTCCATGTAATATCAATCGGCAAGAGCTCTCGCAGAGATCTCCGTCTCAATGTTAAGACCCAGCTCCACTCAACGACCAACAAACTCCAGTGCTGGACACCCCATGCCAAACAACTAGCAAGACAGGAACACAACCCCACCCATTAGGAGAGAGGCTGCCTAAAATCATAATAAGGCCACAGACACACCAAAACACAATACCAGATGTGGACCTGCCCACCAGAAAGACAAGATCCAGCCTCAACCACCAACACACAGGTATCAGTCCCCTCCACCAGGAAGCCTACACAACCCACTAAACCAACCTTAGCCACTGGGGGCAGACACCAAAAACAACAGGAACTACAAACCTGCTGCCTGCGAAAAGGAGACCCCAAACACAGTAAGTTAAGCAAAATTAGAAGACAGAGAAATACTCAGGAGATGAAGGAGCAAGGTAAAAACCCACCAGACCAAACAAATGAAGAGGAAATAGGAAGTCTACCTGAAAAAGAATTCAGAGTAATGGTAGTAAAGATGATCCAAAATCTTGGAAATAGAATGGAGAAAATACAAGAAACGTTTAACAAGGAACTAGAAGAACTAAAGAGCAAACAAACAATGATGAACAACACAATAAATGAAATTAAACATTCTCTAGAAGGAATCAACAGCAGAATAACTGAGGCAGAAGAATGGTTAAGTAACCTGGAAGATAAAATAGTGGAAATAACTACCATAGAGCAGAATAAAGAAAAAAAGAATGAAAAGAATTGAGGACAATCTCAGAGACCTCTGAGACAACATTAAATGCATCAACATTCGAATTATAGGGGTCACAGAAGAAGAAGAGAAAAAGAAAGGAACTGAGAAAATATTTGAAGAGATTATAGTTGAAAACTTCCCTAATATGGGAAAGAAAATAGTCAATCAAGTCCAGGAAGCGCAGAGTTCCATACAGGATAAATCCAAGGAGAAACACACCAAGACACACAGTAATCAAACTATCAAAAATTAAATAAAAAGAAAAAATATTAAAAGCAGCAAGGGAAAAGCAACAAATAACACACAAGGGAATCCCCATAAGGTTAACAGCTGATCTTTCTGCAGAAACTCTGCAAGCCAGAAGGGAGTGGCAGGACATATTTAAAGTGATGAAAGGGAAGAACCTACAACCAACATTATTCTACCCGGCAAGGATCTCATTCAGATTCGATGGAGTAATTAAAACCTTTACAGACAAGAAAAAGTTAAGAGAATTCAGCACCACCAAAACCAGCTTTACAACAAATGCTAAAGGAACTTCTCTAGGCAGAGAACACAGAGAAGGAAAACACCTACAAAAACAAACCCAATACAATTAAGAAAATGGTAATAGGAACATACATATTGATAATTACCTTAAATGTAAATGGATTAAATGCTCCATCCAAAAGATATACACTGGCTGAATGGATACAAAAATAAGACCCGTACATATGCTGTCTCCAAAGGACCCACTTCAGACCTAGGGACACATACAGACTGAAAGTGAGGGGATGGAAAAAGATATTCCATGCAAATGGAAATCAAAAGAAATCTGAAGTAGAAATTCTCATATCAGACAAAATAGACTTTAAAGACTATTACAAGAGACAAAGGAGGACACTACATAATGATCAAGGGATCAATCCAAGAAGAAGATATAACAATTGTAAATATTTATGCACCCAACATAGGAGCACTTCAATACATAAGGTAAATGCTAATAGCCATAAAAAGAGAAATGGACAGTAACACAATCATAGTAGGGGACTTTAAAACCCCACTTTCACCAATGGACAGATCAACCAAAATGAAAATGAATAAGGAAACATAACTTAGGACAAACATTCTATGACATAAATCACAGCAAGGTCCTTTTAGACCTACCTCCTAGAGAAAGGGAAATAAAAACAAAAATAAACAAATGGGACCTAATGAAACTTAAAAGCTTTTGCACAGCAAAGGAAACCATAAACAAGACCAAAAGACAACCCTCAGAATGGGAGAAAATATTTTCAAATGAAGCAACTGACAAAGGATTAATCTCCAAAATATACAAGCAGCTCGTGCAGCTCAATATCAAAAACACAAACAACCCAATCCAAAAATGGGCAGAAGATCTAAATAGATATTTCTCCAAAGAGGATATACAGATTGCCATCAAACACATGAAAGGATGCTCAACATCACTAATCATTAGAGAAATGCAAATCAAAACTACAATGAGGTATCACCTCACACTGGTCAGAATGGCCATCATAAAAAAATCAAATCTACAGGGCTTCCCTGGTGGCGCAGTGGTTGAGAGTCTTTCTGCTGATGCAGGGGACGTGAGTTCGTGCCCCAGTCTGGGAGGATCCCACATACTGTGGAGCGGCTGGGCCCATGAGCCATGGCCGCTGAGCCTGCGCGTCCAGAGCCTGTGCTCCGCAATGGGAGAGGCCACAACAGTGAGAGGCCCGCGTGCCACAAAAAAAAAAAAAAAATCTACAAACAATAAATGCTGGAGAGGGTGTGGAGAAAAGGGAACCCTCTTGCACTGTTGGTGAGAATGTAAATTGATACAGCTACTATGGAGCACAGTATGGACGTTCATTAAAAAACTAAAAATAGAACTACCATACGACCCAGCAACCCCACTACTGGGCATATACCGTAAGAAAACCATAATTCAAAAAGACACATGCACCCCAGTGTTCATTGCAGCTCTATTTACAGTAGCCAGAACATGGAAGCAACCTAAGTGTCCATCGACAGATGAACGGATAAAGAATATGTGGCACATATATACAATGGAATATTATTCAGCCATAAAAAGAAATGAAACTGGGTTATTTGTAATGAGGTGAATGGACCTAGAGTCTGTCATACAGAGTGAAGTAAGTCAGAAAGAGAAAAACAAATACCATATGCTAACACATATATATGGAATTGAAAATAAAAGGTTCTGAAGAACCTAGGGGCAGGACAGGAATAAAGATGCAGACATAGAGGATGAACTTGAGGACATGGGGAGGGGGAAGGGTAAACTGGGAAGAAGTGAGAGAGAGGCATGGGCATATATACACTGCCAATTGTAAAACAGAGAGCTAGTGGGAAGTAGCCGCATAGCATAGGGGGATCAGTTCAGTGCTTTGTGATTACCTAGAGGGGTGGGATAGGGAGGGTGGGAGGGAGATGCAAGAGGGAGGAGATATGGGGATATATGTATATGTCTAGATGATTCACTTTGTTATACAGCAGAAACTAATACAACAATGTAAAGCAATTATACTCCAATAAAGATGTTAAAAAATAAATAATAATTATAATGGATGAGTCTATTTTGTTTGTGCTTCAAAGAGCTTCTAAGAACAAAGCCCAAAGAGAAAAAACATTACTAGGATGATTCCACATTTAACTAAGAGATTCCTGGACTCTCAATTGAGAAAAAAATAAAAATGGCCATCTAGTCCCATTGAATATTTATCGAGACCTCACTGGTATGCTAATGCTAGGCTTTTGTTATTTTCACTGGCAGTCACAATTTCAGACAGAAACAAAGGCACCTTTTTATTGAAAAGGCACGGGGTAGAAGTCAAAAGACAAGGGATCCTGTTCCAGAATCTAACACTCAGTTCCAATGCCCTCTGACTTCTTCCCTCTGAATAGGGTTTACCTGACTGCCTTAAGGGGTTATGTGAGAATCAAGAGAGATAGTATATACAAAAGTGCTTTATAATCTGTTAAGTATTATATAAATATATATTAAACTGCACATAAAATCATTATATTAAAAAACAAACACACCTTGGAAATTTAATGAAACCAAGGTGAACACCACTATTGCAATTAATTCCTCTCATCTTATAAAATGTACAACAGTAGTAGGGACAAAATAAATGTTTAAATAAATGTATCAGGGTCTGTGTGGTCAGCAGCGCTCACTCACTGGCAAAGCGTCTCACTACTCCACCTCAGTCTCCCAGTACACATGGCTCCAATTCATGCCTCAGCAAAGTAAAATATATATAATTTTTTCAGTATTGCTTATGAACATCAGAAACTGCAATGTCGAACCCACCTATGTCAAAGGCTGAAGTATGGTGGCAAAGGGGGTCTTCCAGTGACAGGTGTAGTTAGCATACAATGTCAAAACTTTTCTCAAATTACTTCCACCCAGTCTAACCCTACCTGTCCATCTCACAAGTGAGACATGGTGTGGGAATAGCTGGGAATATTTCCCACTCGCTTCCAAACTTCCAAGGCAGGAAGGGTAGATATCCTGCTTATTGGAAACATTTAAAAACATTTAAAAACTATTGAAAATAGTTAAACTATATAACCTGTGGTTTAATGCTCTTTAAATTGCATCAGTTAAAATGCAACAGTTTAATCAAAATAGACAAATTTATAACACTGAAAATTTAAGTATTTTAATATAACTTAAACAACATAACACTTTAATCATTTCTATCTGGCTGACATTTTTCATGCTAGCTATACAAAACTTATTGATATATGTCATCAACACTGCATCATTTTGCCTCACTGTGGCATAGACTCCCACTGGGGTAGTTGAATAGTTCACAGTGATTAGTCTTTCTCTGATAACTATTCCCAGTATAGAGGAGTGGGTTCCATAACTATGTGTATAGTATGAGACCCTATCCCAGGTTGTATTTGATTGATTTAGGGTGGGCACCTATCCATACATTTTCTCCCAGGAATTTACTATGCTTTCGAACTAAGAGTCACAATTACTTTGGTTCATTGAAGAACTGGTCCACTAACTGAGGTCTCTAGGACTTTCCCAGAACCTACTCTCAATGGCTGGTTGCCCAGTTCTTCCTTGGAATCTGTAAGATTGTCTAGCATATGTCCAATTAATTCTTTTTTAGCCTAAGTTATTTAGAATTGATATAGCTACTTGCAGTCAAAAGAATCTTAATATAGAAACTGTAACACAAGTTTATTTTTCCTTTGCTTATTGTAGTGGGCAGAATTCTAAAATGGCCCACCAAATTCCCACACATTGGTGTGTACTCCCTGTATAATTCCCTCCCCTTGAGTGGAGTCAGAACCTGTGACTATGATGGGAATTAAAATATCAAATTATGGATTTTTTTTTTTTCCCTAGAGACTTCCGGGTAAGATGGCGGAAGAGTAAGACGCGGAGATCACCTTCCTCCCCACGGATACACCAGAAATACAGCTACACGTGGAACAACTCCTACAAAACACCTACTGAACGCTGGCAGAAGACCCCAGACCTCCCAAAAGGCAAGAAACTCCCCACATACCTGGGTAGGGCAAAGCGGAGAGATTCCCACACAGAGGATCGGTGCCGAGCGGCACTCACCAGCCCGAGAGGCTTGTCTGCTCGCCCCGGCCGCGCTGGAAGCTGAGGCTCAGGCTTCGGTCAGAGCGCAGGGAGAGGACTGGGGCTGGCGGCGAGAACTCAGCCGGAAGGGGGCTAATGAGCCACAGCTAGCCGGCAGGGAGTCCGGGAAAACTCTGGAGCTGCCGAAGAGGCAAGAGACTTTTTCTTCCCTCTTGGTTTCCTGGTACGCGAGGAGAGGGGATTAAGAGCGCTGCTTAAACGGGCTCCACAGACGGGCACGAGTCACGACTGAAAGCACGGAGCCCAGTGACGGGCGTGGGACGCTGGGGCTGCTGCTGCCGCCACCAAGAAGCCTGTGTGCGAGCGCAGGTCACTGTCCACACCGCCCTTCCGGGAGCCTGTGCAGCCCGCCACTGCCGGGGTCCCGGGATCCAGGGGCGGCTTCCCTGGGAGAATGCACGGCGCGCCTCGGGCTGGTGCAACGTCACGCCGACCTCTGCTGCTGCAGGCTCGCCCCGCACTCCGTGCCCCTCCCTCCCACCCGGCCTGAGTGAGCCAGAGTCCCCTAAGAGGCTGCTCCTTTAACCCTGTCCTGTCTGAGCGAAGAACAGACGCCCTCTGGCGACCTACACGCAGAGGCGGGGCCAAATCCGAAGCTGAGACCGAGGATCTGTGAGAACAAAGAAGAGAAAGGGAAACCTCTCCCAGCAGCCTCAGAAGCAGCGGATTAAAGCTCCACAATCAACTTGATGTACCCTGCATCTGTGGAATACATGAATGGACAACAAATCATCCCAAATTGAGGAGCCAGGAGTCAGTGCTGTGCCTCTGAGGTGGGAGAGCCAACTTCAGGACACTGGTCCACAAGAGACCTCCCAGCTCCACATAATATCAAACGGCGAAAATCTTCCAGAGACCTCCATCTCAACACCAGCACCCAGCTTTACTCAACGACCAGCAAGCTACAGTGCTGGACACCCTATGCCAAACAACTAGCAAGACAGGAACACAACGCCACCCATTAGCAGAGAGGCTGCCTAAAATCATAAAAAGTCCGCAGACACCCCAAAACACACCACCAGACTGGACCTGCCCACCAGAAAGACAAGATCCAGGATCACCCACCAGAACACAGGCACTAGTCCCCTCCACCAGGAAGCCTACATAACCCACTAAACCAACCTTAGCCACTGGGGACAGACACCAAAAACAACGGGAACTACGAACCTGCAGCCTGCAAAAAGGAGACCCCAAACACAGTAACATAAGCAAAATGAGAAGACAGAAAAACACACAGCAGGAGAAGGAGCAAGATAAAAACCCACCAGACCTAACAAATGAAGAGGTAATAGGCAGTCTACCTGAAAAAGAATTCAGAATAATGATGGTAAAGATGATCCAAGATTCTATTTCCCAGATCCAAAATCTTGGAAATAGAATAGACAAAATGCAAGAAACAGTTAACAAGGACCTAGAAGAACTAAAGATGAATCAAGCATCGATTAAAAACACAATAAATGAAATAAAAAGTACTCTAGATGGGATCAATAGAATAACTGAGGCAGAAGAACGGATAAGTGAGGTGGAAGATAAAATAGTGGAAATAACTGCTGCAGAGCAAAATAAAGAAATAAGAATGAAAAGAACAGAGGACAGTCTCAGAGACCTCTGGGACAACATTAAACGCACCAACATCCAAATTATAGGGGTTCCAGAAGAAGAAGAGAAAAAGAAAGGGACTGAGAAAATATTTGAAGAGATTATAGTTGAAAACTTCCCTAATATGGGAAAGGAAATAGTTAATCAAGTCCAGGAGGCACAGAGAGTCCCATACAGAATAAATCCAAAGAGAAATGCGCCAAGACACATATTAATCAAACTGTCAAAAATGAAACACAAAGAAATCATATTAAAAGCAGCAAGGCAAAACCAACAAATAACACACAAGGGAATCCCCATCAGGATAACAGCTGATCTCTCAGCAGAAACTCTACAAGCCAGAAGGGAGTGGCAGGACATAATTAAAGTGATGAAGGAGAGAAAACTGCAACCAAGATTACTCTACCCAGCAAGGATCTCATTCAGATTTGATGGAGAAATTAAAACGTTTACAGACAAGCAAAAGCTGAGAGAGTTCAGCACCACCAAACCAGCTTTACAACAAATGCTAAAGGAACTTCTCTAGGCAAGAAATACAACAGAAGGAAAAGACCTACAATAACGAACCCAAAACAATTAAGAAAATGGGAATAGGAACATACATATCGATAATTACCTTAAATGTAAATGGACTAAATGCTCCCACCAAAAGACACAGATTGGCTGAATGGATACAAAAACAAGACCCATATATATGCTGTCTACAAGAGACCCACTTCACACCTAGAGACACATACAGACTGAAAGTAAGGGGATGGAAAAAGATATTCCATGCAAATGGAAACCAAAAGAAAGCTAGAGTAGCAATTCTCATATCAGACAAAATAGACTTTAAAATAAACACTACTAGAAGAGACAAAGAAGTACACTACATAATGATCAAGGGATTGATCCAAGAAGAAGATATAACAGTTGTAAATATTTATGCACCCAACATAGGAGCACCTCAATACATGAGGCAAATACTAACAGCCATAAAAGGAGAAATTGACAGTAACACAATCATAGTAGGGGACTTTAACACCCCACTTTCACCAATGGACAGATCATCCAAAATGAAAATAAATAAGGAAACACAAGCTTTAAATGATACATTAAACAAGATGGACTTAGTTGATATTTATAGGACATTCCATCCAAAAACAAGAGAATACACATTTTTCTCAAGTGCTCATGGAACATTCTCCAGGATAGATCATATCTTGGGTCACAAATCAAGCCTTGGTAAATTTAAGAAAATTGAAATTGTATCAAGTATCTTTTCCGACCACAATGCTATGAGACTAGATATCAATTACAGGAAAAGAGCTGTAAAAAATACAAACACATGGAGGCTAAACAATACACAACTTAATAACAAAGTGATCACTGAAGAAATCAAAGAGGAAATTAAAAAATACCTAGAAACAAATGACAATGGAGACACGACGACCCAAAACCTACGGGATGCAGCAAAAGCAGTTCTAAGAGGGAAGTTTATAGCAATACAATCCCACCTTAAGAAACAGGAAAAATCTCCAATAAACAACCTAACCTTGTGCCTAAAGCAATTAGAGAAAGAAGAACAAAAACATCCCAAAATTAGCAGAAGGAAAGAAATGATAAAAATCAGATCAGAAATAAATGAAAAAGAAATGAAGGAAACGATAGCAAAGATCAATAAAACTAAAAGCTGGTTCTTTGAGAAGATAAACAAAATTGATAAACCATTAGCCAGACTCATCAAGAAAAAAAGGGAGAAGACTCAAATCAATAGAATTAGAAATGAAAAAGGAGAAGTAACAACTGACACTGCAGAAATACAAAAGATCATGAGAGATTACTACAAGCAACTCTATGCCAATAAAATGGACAACCTGGAAGAAATGGACAAATTCTTAGAAATGCACAACCTGCCAAGACTGAATCAGGAAGAAATAGGAAATATGAACAGACCAATCACAAGCACTGAAATTGAAACTGTGATTACAAATCTTGCAACAAACAAAAGCCCAGGACCAGATGGCTTCACAGGTGAATTCTATCAAGCATTTAGAGAAGAGCTAACACCTATCCTTCTCAAACTCTTCCAAAATATAGCAGAGGGAGGAACACTCCCAAACTCATTCTACGAGGCCACCATCACCTTGATACCAAAACCAGACAAGGATGTCACAAAGAAAGAAAACTACAGGCCAATATCACTGATGAACATAGATGCAAAAATCCTCAACAAAATACTAGCAAACAGAATCCAACAGCACATTAAAAGGATTATACACCATGATCAACTGGGGTTTATTCCAGGAATGCAAGGATTCTTCAATATACGCAAATCAATCAACGTGATACAGCATATTAACAAATTGAAGGAGAAAAACCATATGATCATCTCAATAGATGCAGAGAAAGCTTTCGACAAAATTTCACACCCATTTATGATAGAAACCCTGCAGAAAGTAGGCATAGAGGGAACTTTCCTCAACATAATAAAGGCCATATATGACAAACCCACAGCCAGCATTGTCTTCAATGGTGAAAAACTGAAAACATTTCCACTAAGATCAGGAACAAGACAAGGCTGCCCACACTTACCACTCTTATTCAACCTAGTTTTGGAAGTTTTAGCCACAGCAATCAGAGAAGAAAAGGAAATAAAAGGAATCCAAATTGGAAAAGAAGAAGTAAAGCTGTCACTGTTTGCAGATGACATGATACTATACATAGAGAATCCTAAATATGCTACCAGAAAACTAATAGAGCTAATCAATGAATTTGGTAAAGTTGCAGGATACAAAATTAATGCACAGAAATCTCTGGCATTCCTATATACTAATGATGAAAAATCTGAAAGTGAAATCAAGGAAACACTCCCATTTACCACTGCAACAAAAAGAATAAAATATCTAGGAATAAACCTACCTAAGGAGACAAAAGACCTGTATGCAGAAAATTATAAGACACTGATGAAAGAAAGTAAAGCTGATACAAATAGATGGAGAGATGTACCATGTTCTTGGATTGGAAGAATCAACATTGTGAAAATGACTCTACTACCCAAAGCAATCTACAGATTCAATGCAATCCCTATCAAACTACCACTGGCATTTTTCACAGAACTAGAGCAAAAAATTTCACAATTTGTATGGAAACACAAAAGACCCCGAATAGCCAAAGCAATCTTGAGAACGAAAAATGGAGCTGGAGGAATCAGGCTCCCTGACTTCAGACTATACCAGAAAGCTACAGTAATCAAGACTGTATGGTACTGGCACAAAAACAGAAAGATAGATCAATGGAACAGGATAGCAAGCCCAGAAATAAACCCACGCACATATGGTCACCTTATCTTTGATAAAGGAGGCAGGAATGTACAGTGGAGAAAGGACAGTCTCTTCAATAAGTGGTGCTGGGAAAACTGGATAGGGACATGTAAAAGTATGAGATTAGATCACTGCCTAACACCATACACAAAAATAAGCTCAAAATGGATTAAAGACCTCAATGTAAGGCCAGATACTATCAAACTCTTAGAGGAAAACATAGGCAGAACACTCTATGGCATAAATCACAGCAAGATCCTTTTTGACCCACCTCCTAGAGAAATGGAAATAAAGACAAAAATAAACACATCGGACCTAATGAAACTTCAAAGCTTTTGCACAGCAAAGGAAACCATAAACAAGACCAAAAGACAACCCTCAGAATGGGAGACAATATTTGTAAATGAAGCAACTGACAAAGGATTAATCTCCAAAATTTATAAGCAGCTCATGCAGCTCAATAACAAAAAAACAAACAACCCAATCCAAAAATGGGCAGAAGACCTAAATAGACATTTCTCCACAGAAGATATACTGACTGCCAACAAACACATGAAAGGATGCTCAACATCTTTGCTCATTAGAGAAATGCAAATCAAAACTACAATGAGATATCATCTCACACCAGTCAGAATGGCCATCATCAAAAAATCTAGAAACAATAAATGCTGGAGAGGGTGTGAAAAAAAAGAACACTCTTGCACTGCTTGTGGGAATGTGAATTGGTACAGCCACTATGGAGAACGGTATGGAGGTTCCTTAAAAAACTACAAATAGAACTACCATATGACCCAGCAATCCCACTACTGGGCATATACCCTGAGAAAACCATAATTCAAAAAGAGACATGTACCAAAATGTTCATAGCAGCCCTATTTACAATAGCCTGGAGATGGAAACAACCTAAGTGTCCATCATCAGATGAATGGGTAAAGAAGATGTGGCACATATATACAATGGAATATTACTCAGCCATAAAAAGAAATGAAATTGAGCTATTTGTAATGAGGTGGATGGACCTAGAGTCTGTCATACAGAGTGAAGTAAGTCAGAAAGAGAAAGACAAATACTGTATGCTGACACATATATATGGAATTTAAGAAAAAAAATGTCATGAAGAACATAGGGGTAAGACAGGAATAAAGACACAGACCTACTAGAGAATGGACTTGAGGATATGGGGAGGGGGAAGGGTAAGCTGTGACAAGGTGAAAGAGTGGCATGGACATATATACATTACCAAACATAAGGTAGATAGCTAGTGGGAAGCTGCCGCATAGCACAGGGAGATCAGCTCGCTGCTTTGTGACCGCCTGGAAGGGTGGGATAGGGAGGGTGGGAGGGAGACGCAAAAGGGAGGGGATATGGGAACATATGTATATGTATAACTGATTAAATTTGTTATAAAGCAAAAAATAAAAAATTAAAAAAATTAAAAAAAATATCAAATTATGATTTTGTGGCAAATTCATTCATTAAATTCTATCTTAGATCCAGGTCTAAAAAGATACGGACTAGATTTGAGGAACTGAGGAAAAAACTCATGGATATTGGCCAATTCTATGTCCAAACTTTCTCAAACATCAAAATGATAGGAGAACCACAGAGACAAAGAGTTATATCAGAGTGAACAAAGCTCCCTGGGCACCCTTCTGTTTCTTGGAGGTAGGATATCTAGGGTGGTGGTGCTGACAGGCAGTCAGCATGGGGAAAGGAACCAGCCAGAGCAGAGTATCTGAAAAGGAGTTTCCCAAGATTTTTTCTATCCCCTGTGGGAGTGGCATGAAGGTGCACAGATATAACCTATGCTTCCATATAGGACAAAGTTATGCTCCTTAGCAAAGCAGCATTATACAGACTCATTTTAAGGGTTCTGGGTACTTAAATTTTTGATGGTGTGATCCCTTTATTTCTGAACCTCCACCTCAGATTATGCAACTCTTATTATCTGACCCTGCATTGTAGGACCTAAAATTTTCCCATTTCTGTTAATTTAGGTGCTTTCTAAGATCAGGCAAGACCATATTCTGCCACACGTTTAGAAAGGTCAGCGCTGTAGCTGCTATACAATATTCTTGGCACTGACTGAAAGAAAATTTAAAAAAAAAATTGTCCTCAAGAGAAAGTGATGCATGTAAACATACAATTATAATACAGCATGAGACATGGCACAATGGAAACATAGACGAATTGCCATGGTAGAACAGAGACAAAGGGAACTAACTCCATCTGGAGAAGGTTTTAGGTTGGAAGATAAATGCCATAACAAATTGGAAAAAAAAATCATACAACTAGAAGCTTAAAAAGGTTAGATATTTGACAGAGGATGTTGATAATGGGGGAAGCTAAACATGTGTGAGAGCAGGGGTTAATGGGAAACCTCAGGTCCTTTCTCTTAATTTTGTTGTGAACTTAAAACTGCTACTTAAAAAATAAAGTCTTTTTTAAAAAGTAAATGAATATACCATTAAATAAAATTAAATTTTAAGAAGGTAGATATTTTTACAAACAACACCAAATAGTAAACAAAAACTAAAAATTCCTGAACTGAACCATTTAATGTGGGGAAGGACCTAGAGCTCATTAAAAAGATTACGTGTGCAAGGACTCATTAAGAACAGTGAGGTTCAAAAGTCATGTTACTGAGTTTACAGTCAGATGGCATTGCCTGTCATTCCCCAGATCATTTCCCATGCTTTCTGCTCTGTAGGAACAACTTTGAGTGGTGCTTTATTTGCATGTCAGACTAAAATGACATTGATCCAAACAGACACCAACACAGAATTGCAGAGGAAGCCCCACTGAGTCAGTGCTGGCAAAGGAGGACACCAACAAAGGAACGATTGAAGCCATGAAGTGTGTGGGCATAGGTGTGTCGGAAAGGATGTCAACACCATGAGTCAATGCCTGAGGACAGGTGGGGGTGGCCACATACACAGGGAAGACAGAAGAAGTGGTCCCAGTATATAAATGAATGAAAGAGAGACAAACTGAAGCATAGAAGTTAAGTTATAGGATACAGGAGGAAGGAAGAAAAAGAGAAACAAGCAGAGTCCAAGAAGTAGATAGTAATAGAGGTTCAAAAACATAGAAGGAGACAAGGATACCTGGCGGGCAAAGAGAGAGAGAGAGATTTTCCATAATGGCAACTCAGTGGGGCAAAACTCCACTGTTTGCCTCTGGGTTTCACAAGACTGTCCATTCAGCGTGCTCTACGGAACACCACGCCGTAGAAATATTTTCTATTTTTTTTTAGGACAAGAAAGAACTTTTCCCTGTGTTTTCTCCCCCTCTTCCCCAGTGTGCAATTTCAGCAGTATTTCTCTGTATCTTGAAAGCACACATATAACAAATAACCTACTATGATCATTGCAGTATTTTTATTAAATTTCATAATTTTCTGATGGGGGGAATTGGAACTTACAGAAGGAACATGCTTAGCCCATTCTTTAAAGGTAACTTCTGTCACCTGGGAAGAGAGACACATTAATTATACTCTTGTGACCAAACAACAATCCCTATTAAGATAGCCAAGAGCTGGGCAAGCAATATCCGCAGCTATATTTAGCTAAGGGACAATTGCCACTCTGCACTCCAGCTCAGCCCGCAAAGCCAAAGAGGAATGTAACAGCAGCACCATGAGGACTCCTGAATGCAGCTATAGCATAATGCTATGGTCAGATGGAAGGGTCATTTCTGGCCTTTGAAGACCTGTCACAGGGGAGTGGAGGCAGAGCAGCATGCCTTCTTACTTACAGGAAAAAACTTAACTCTAGTAGAAGGAGAAAGGGATAAGACAAAAATAACTTTCCCATGTCTTTTTGCAATTTCTGTAGTCACCTTCTTCTCTCCCTAGCCCTTATTAGGAAAATGTGACGGTCTGTTTCTCCAAATGCTGTAAAATCATACAATCATCTTCCAAATACGTGAACTGATCTACAAAGACAATTTTGCCAAATATCCTACTTACAGTGCAATTTCATAAAACAGGAAAGAAAAATAGGCTCATAAAAATGAAGAAAAAAATTAGATTCCTTCATTTGGCTACTGGATTTATGATAACATATTCTCTCATTTCTCTCCTTAAACTAGCAGTTTTAAGCTACAGAAAAGGGTCCGGAGACTGGGCTGAACTTCAGATGGGTAAAATATGCTTAAGAGACTTTAAAAAAAAAAGTGGAATCAAACTAAGAGCCAATCAAATAAAACACCAATCCAAAGGAGCTGGGAAGAGAATCAGAAACAAGATAGCAAGCAATGAACTGAGAGAGTAGGGTCTGTCCTAGTGGTACTTCCTTAGTGCAGGAGAGGGATTCAGGACCTTCCTGTAGAACTCATGTCCCTAGTCCACCTGAGCAGAAGAATCTCTGGGAGCAAGAGCCTGATGGCTCTGCACCCTGACCAGTGATTTTCCAGCCATTGCTTGAACCCTTTCAATGTCTAAAAAAATTACAACTTTGCCAGGCAACTTATTCCATCGTTGGACACCTCTGGTTACCAGAAAAGATGATCACAAGACCTGAGTCAGAAAGTTCTGCCTGGGCTTCCCTGGTGGTGCAGTGGTTGAGAGTCCACCTGCTGATGCAGGGGACATGGGTTCGTGTCCCGATCCGTGAAGATCCCACATGCCGCGAAGCAGCTAGGCCCGTGAGCCATGGCCACTGAGCCTGCGCGTCTGGAGCCTGTGCTCCGCAACGGGAGAGGCTGCAACAGTGAGAGGCCCAAGAAAGTTCTGCCTTCTCTCTATTTTTCCATTATCTCTTAGTATCACATTTATCTTTCTGCAGCTGCAGGCCTTGCCTGTATTTTTTCTTCTTCTTTCAACCCAAGATCCTTTATTATTCTTAGTTGTCTTTTTTTTTTTTTTCAAAAGTGAGCTCCTGCTGGATTTTTGCTTTCCTCAACTATTTATCCAGGTATCTGACACCGCTTTTTGGATTCATTGTTGATGCTCGTCTTGCCATCATGATTGTGGGTCCATTAAAAAAGCTGAGTTGGCAGGCGCTCTCTGTGCAGCCAATTAGTTTCTAACTACATCCCTTCTTTTTCTTCTCATAGAAATTATTCACAATTGTATTCAGAACTTTATTTTTCAAGTGTTCCAACCCTTTGAGCCATAGAATAATATTTTATTAGAGTGTTTATTATGGAAGCAGGGCTAACATTGCATCACAGTGAAAAAGGCACTCTCCTGAGGGGCACAGAAGGCATGTGTCGATGGCCAAATGAACACTACAATAGATGTTCCCCTTTAGGTAGCCCCTCAGGAGAGTTACTGCATAGAACAGGAGTCCAACAGCACCACATGAGAAGTGGATGCTGAGCCAGGCCCACTCAGAAACTAAGTGGTTTGCTTCTGCTGACCAGGCCTTCAAGATGAGTGAGTCTAATTTTTGCTTCAACAAAATCACAATTCTCAGTGAGTCATGGATATTTGGGTGGCTTTAGAGTGGTTAAAATCACAAATGTCAAATCCACAAATGTGAAAAGCCTACAGCAGAGATCAAAACACAAATGTCTATAGGAGCCAGGCAGGAAACATAAATGAGTAGCTCAGGATGGATGGAAGACAATAGCAAGTGGTAAAGGCTACGTTTAATTGGGAAGGAATAATAATCATAATCACAGCAAACACTGATACAGCAGTTATTCTGTATCAGGCATAAGTTGAAGAGTTTTACACATATTAATTTATTTAACCTTCCAAACCACAAGGTTCCCTTACTATCCCCCAATTTAAAGGTAGGAAAACTGAGACACAAAGCATTTAAGTTAGAAGCACATATCCCATGTAAAGGGGGCAAATACTACTCAAGTCCATCTAATTGTTGTCATTAAGATTAGTGTTCCAATGCTATCAAGTCTTATGACTTTATAAGAGAAGCTAGGAATTCAAATTTGTATGTGAAATCTTAGTTTTAAATTACGGCTTGTGATCTTTAAACATATTTTATGGACCAAACATGTCTAGTACTCAGCCCAGAGGACACTAGCTTGTGTTTCCGGTATTTACTACACTTTAATAAAGGTATCGTCCTCAACAATGATATCTCTTCAGTTAGTATTTTTAGCATTTTCTTTCTGGAAAAGTGACAAGATTAGGAATTCCTTCTGAACAAGTCAAAAAGAAGGGAAGGGAGGAAGAGAAGGAAAAAAAAAGGAAGAAAGAGAGAAATTCATACATTCATTCATTCATTAATCCCTGGGCCACAAGTCCTTTGAGTAGATGCACACAGCACACTGCTGCTATACAAGACCACACTTTATGAATTTCAGAATGATACATGCACACACACACACACACACATACACACACACAAAACTATGTGTACAGCAAATAGAAGTGGATCTTTCCTGAATCTCCTACAATCCAAGTGCATTACAACCATCTCTAACTTCTTTCCCTCCTCTGATCCACTCCCAAATGAAGCCACAGCACTGCCTTTCAATCTACCTACAATTCCAGTCCTCTCAGTTGCCCCACACCAAATCTCTCCAACCATCCCAGGATTCCAATTAGACTCCAAAAAGTCCCTTCTGGATATTTCTACTACCTATTTAGAGACAAAAATACTCTTCTGAGGAGAGCATATAATGTTAGAACAGTAAAGTTCATTAAGAATACAGCTTCTGCCTTTTAAAAGTAAAATAATTAAGGCTTAGATAGATAAAGCAACTTGTGTAAGAGTTTAGAAGCAATCTGTGAGCCTCATTCCAGCATTCTATCAGATGACCAGTTGGATTTACTATTTGGGGAACATCTAGGAGAACTTTACTGTGTCCTGAAAGCAGATATATATATAAAATCCAGATAGTTTTTTATTTTTTGCTTCAATGCCTTTCCTTGACACCAATATCCTTTTTTTCCTCTCCTGGCTAACAAATACTCATTGTTCAAGCACAAATCACTACTTCCAAGAAGACTTCCCAGACACCCTTTCTTTGCATCATACACAACTGAGATGTTCTTGTGTGCTCTCTCTGCTAACTTTTATTAGTGTTCTCATCACGTTGTACTACAATTGGTTCTTTAGGTGTTTGCCCTGCTCCCCTCAACTCCTGCCTCTTGGGGACAACGGATGGACCTTTTTATTGCTGTGAACCTAGGGCCTGGTAAGTTACTGACAGATGCATAGTGAGCTGTCAGAAAAAGTTAGTTTAATGAATGGATGAGTAGATGCCCCGTCTGCCCTTTGAGAGACACAGTGAGAAACTGATATTTCTACCAAGATATGTCTAAGGATGAACTCTGCCACGGAGGAAAGAAAAAACTTCCTTAGTGACCTCATCCTTTATGGGAGGAAAAAAAGTGAATCTCTTTTCCCAATTTATTTTTATGATGATGGATTCTTAAGGTAAGTGTGATTGTTTTACCAAGTATGACTCAAGTACCTGTAATACTGTTGATTTTTTCCATTGAATTTGACAGATAATCTGTTCTGTTTGAACATGGACTCTGGTAGAGGGGGCATGGGAGGGAGACAAAAAGAGGATTCTCTAAATTTGGCCCTTGTATAGGTTATAGATTAGAATTGGGCTTGCTTACTGGGCAAGAATTAGCTATTGGAATGTCAGAAACCTATATTATGTTTGCCTGGTGTTTTGAGGCACATTTGAGTGTGTTGCATGCTTTCTTTTCTTGTTTCTCTTTTGTTTCTCCATGGGTCCTTTAGCAAAGTTCCTTTTCTAAAATTCATATGATCTCAGCTATACAAAAGCAGAGAATAGTTTTCTCAATACTTGTGTGATAAAGAAAGGGAGAGCAGCAGTGTCAGCAGAAATAAAATGAAAGAACCCCGAGGGCCTGTATACTTATCCACTGAACACCAAGAAAATACAGGTTAGAGAATATAGAAATGAGATTTCTCATATACCTCCTCAATATATTTTGTTTTTAGCACTTCTTTTCAATCCTCATGCCCACAACCTCGATTCAGAACCTCATCATTTCCAATTTACATCATTTCATTATCTTCTTACTGGTCTCCAAGACTCCAAATTCTACCTCTCCCATCGTCACATCTTCCAATCCACTCACCATGCTCTGGAGTGAGCTACCTGAAAAATTATTTTATTCCTTGCCAAGTAAGTTAAGTTTTACTACCGTTCTCTTGTTTACAATCCCTCAGCATCTTCTATGAGGCCAGTATTACCTTGACACCAAAACCAAAGCTATCACAAGAAAAGTATGTACAGATCAATATCCCATATAAATATAGATGCAAAAGTCCTTAACAAAACACTAGGAAACTGAATCCAATAACATGTAAATAGTATTATATACCACAAACAAGGTATATTTACACTAGAAATGCAAGGTTGCTATAACATATGAAAATAAATCAATACACGACATTAATAAAAAAACCGGCAAAAATCATATGATTTGACAAAGTTCAACAAACTCTCATAATAAAAATACTTAAACTAGGAATACAAGGGAACTTTCTCAACCTGATAAAAGACAGCTATAGGGGCTTCCCTGGTGGCACAGTGGTTAAGAATCCACCTGCCAATGCAGGGGACACGGGTTCAAGCCCTGGGCCGGGAAGATCCCACATGCTGTGGAGCAACCAAGCCCGTGTGCCACAACTACTGAAGCCTGCATGCCTAGAGTTCATGCTCTGCAACAAGAGAAGCCACCGCAGTGAGAAGCCTGAGCACTGCAACAAAGAGTAGGCCCTGCTCGCCACAACTAGAGAAAACCCACACCAGCAACAAAGACCCAACTCTGCCAAAAATAAATAAATAAATAAATAAATTGATTTATTTTAAAAAAAGATTCTTAAAAAAATTAAAAGACAGCTATAAAAAACCCACAGCTAATATTATACTTAATGGTGAAAGACTGAATGTTTTCAGCCTAATATAAGGAAGAAGACAAGGCTATACACTTTTGCTACTATTAGGCAACATTGTACTGGAGGTTCTACCCAGGAAAACTAGGCAAGAAAAGGAAATAAGAGGGACCCAGACTGGAAAGGAAGAATTAAAACTATCTCTATTTGTAGTGACATGATCTAATATATAGAAAATCTGCAATATTCAACAAAAAAATATTAGAACTAACAAATGATTTCAGCAATGTTGCAAGATAAAGATTAACATAAAAATCAATTGTTTTGTTTTTTAGCAATGAACTATCAGAAAGTGAAATTAAGAAAACCATTTTTTACAATGGTATCAAAAAGAATAAAATACTTGGGAATAAATTTAACCCTGGAAGTGCAATATTTGTACACTGAAAGTTACAAAATATTGTTGAAAGAAATTAAAGAAGAACTTAAATAAATGTATAGATATCCTATATTCATGGGTTGGAAGATAATGTTAAGAGATCAATACTTCCCAAACTGATCTACAGATTCAACACAATGCTTATAAAAATGTAGCTGTCCAGATGGTCCTAAAATTCGTATGGAAATGCAAAGTTGGAGGACTCAAACGTTCCAGTTTCAAAACTTTCTACAAAGCTATAGTAATCAAGATAAGGTGGTATTGGTATAGGTGAGATATATAAATCAATGGAATATAATTCACATTCCAGAAATAAATGTTTACATTATCAATTATTATCAATTTATCTTCAGCAGGGGTGACAAGATAATCCAATAGGAAAAGAATAGTCTTCAACAAATGGTACTAGGAGAACTGGATATCTACATGCCAAAGAATAATGTTGGAACCCTATCGCATTCCATATACAAAAATTAACTCAAAGTAGATCAAAGATCTAAATATAAAATGTAAAACTAGAAAATTCCTAGCAGAAAACATAGGAGCAAATATTTGTGACCTTAGTTTAGGCAACAGTTTCTTAGATATGGTGCCTAATGCACAGATGATGAAAGAGAAAAACTGGATTTCATCGAAATTGAAAACATTTTCTTTCAAAGGACACCATCAAGTAAGTAAAAATAAATCATGAAGAAAATATTCATAAGTCTATATATTGATAAGACATTTGTATTCAGAATACATAGAGAACTCCTATAACTCAACAATTAAAAGTCATATAACCCAATTTAAAGGTGGTGTTACAAAGTGAACTGTGCCTCCCATAATTCATATGTTGAAGCCCTAATTCCAATGTGACTGGGAAAGAGGCCTTTATGGAAGTAACTGTGGCTAAATAAAGTCATAAGAGCAGCTGCATAGCACAGGGAGATCAGCTCGGTGCTTTGTGACCACCTGGAGGGGTGGGATAGGGAGGGCGGGAGGGAGATGCAAAAGGGAGGGGATATGGGAACATATGTATATGTATAACTGATTAAATTTGTTAAATTTAAAAAAAAAATGCAAAAATAAATAAATAAATAAATAAAGTCATAAGTGTGCAGCCCTAATCCAATATGGCTGGTGTGCTTATGAGAAGAGTTTTGAGGTACATGTGCAGAAAAAAGGTCATGTGAAGACACAGTGATAGGAGGTCATCTGTAAGCTAAGGAGAGAGGCCACAGGAGAAACCAAACCTGCAGACACCTTAATTTTGGACTTCCAGCCTCCAGAAATGTGAGAAAATAAATTTCTGTTGTTTAAGCCACCCAGTGTGGCATTTTGTTATGGTAGCCCTCACAGACTAAAACAAATGGGAAAGAATTTGAAGAGATGCACTAATGACATATAAATGACCAGTAGGCACATGAAAAGCTCAAGATCAGTAGTCATCAGGGAAATGGAAATCAAAACCACATGAAATACCACTTCACACTCACTAGAATAACTAAAATAAAAAAAGACAGACAATAACAAGTATTGCCAAGGATGTGGAGAAATTGGAAACCTCATACATGCTGGTAAGAATATAAAATGGTACAGCCACTTTGGAAAACACTGTAGCAGTTCCTCAAAAAATGAAACATAAAGTTACCACATGACCCAGGAATTCCACTACTAGGTATACCCTAAGAGAAATGAAAATATACATTCACACAAAATTTGTACCAAAATGTTCATAGCAGCCAAAAAGTGAAAACAATCCAAATGCCCATCAACTGATAAATGGATAAACAAAATGTAGTATATCCACAGAATGGAATACTATTCAGCCATCAAAAGTAATGGAGTATTGCTACATGCTACAACATGAATGAATCCTGAAAAAATTATGCTAAGTGAAAGAAGCCAGTCAGAAAACACAACACATTTTATGGGTCCATTTACATAAAGTTTCCAGAAAAGGCAAATCCATGTGGACAGAGGTAGATTATTGGTTGCTAGGGGCTGGAGAGAAGAGTGTACAATGACTGATTACTCATGGGTATAGAGTTTTTTTGGGATAATAAAAATGTTCTGAAATTAGATTATGGTGATCATTGTACAACTCCATGAATATACTAAAAGTCATTCCATTGTACACTAAAAGGTGAATTTTATGGCATGTGAATCATATCTCAATAAAATTTTTACTTCAGAAAAAAAACCAAAACTTGACATTTCCCTTTTGCCTACAGATTTAAGTCCAAACTTGTCAATCAGCCCTCTAGACTTTGCTTACCTAACCTTCTGTCTCACCACTTCAACATCCTCATTTATTTTCTCTTAAAGAAGGCATTCCATTCCTTATATTCCTGGAAACTCATACTTTTTTTTTTTAATACCCAGCTCCAGAGTCAATTTCTCTGTAGTCCCCCAATCAGTAAACATGATTATTTTCTAGTTTGTGTCCATACTGTATATTTTATGTATTTCTGAGCACCTAAGTTTTCACCAAGAACATGGTACACATTTTCCTCTCCGTCACACAAACAATGGGACTGTTCTAAAAGATTTTTTTTAAGTTTCCCATTTTAAAAAATCATGACATGTTAATAATTAAATAAAATGCCATGGGTGTTTGGCATTTATTGAGTGGCCTACAAGTGACCAGTTGATGATGATGTCCTAGTGCCTTACCTATGCAATAAATACAGAGAGCATAAATTTTAATGAAGAGACTGAAAATAAATTTGTCAGTGACTACTTCATTTTATGAAAATATCATATGCTTCATGGGGAAAATGATCATGCCACTGAGCAGAAATAATTGTGTATAAGCTGAAAAAAAAGTTGAAAAGCTAAGATAAAAAAATTGGCACGTGATGCATATACTTTCAAAAGGTTTTTTCCATCACTGTCTGTTTGGTTTCGTGGATGCTGTTCTACAAATTCTGATATGTAGTTTCACCATAACCTTATCTCCAAATAAATGGGTATTTCCTGGTAAACAAACATTTAATATACTCCTTTAGTACTGCATTATGCTTATTGCATCTGTCAGAAAAAGGATATACACTACAAAGCCTAAATTATTTTTAATTGAAGTATAATTGATTTATAATATTGTGTTAGTTTCAGGTATACATCAAAGTAATTCAGTTATACATACATATATATATAATTTTTTCAGATTATTTTCCATTTTAAGTTATTATAAGATATTGAATATAGATTTCTGCATTATACAGTAAATCCTTGTTGCTTACTTATTTTATGTATAGTAGTTTGTATCTGTCAATCCCATCCTCCTAATTTATGCCCCCCTCCTTCCTTTCCCCTCTGGTAACAATAAGTTTGTTTTCTATGTCTGTGAGTCTGTTTCTGTTTTGTATATAGACTCATTTGTATTGTTTTTTAGATTCTACATATAAGTGATATCATATAATATTTGTCTTTTCCTGTCTGACTTATTTCACTTAGTATGATATTCTCTAGTTCCATCCATGTTGTGCAAATGCCAATATTTCATTCTTTTTTATGACTGAGTAATACTCCATTTTATATGTGTGTGTGTGTGTATATATATATATATATATATATATATATATGAGACATCTTCTTAAACCAATCATCTGTTGATTGGTACTTGGATTGTTTCCATGTCTTGGCTATTGTAAATAGTGCTGCTATGAACATTGGGGTGCATGTATCTTTTTGAATTAGAGTTTTTGTCTTTTCTGGATATATGTCCAGGAGTGGGATTACTGGATCATATGGTAGCTCTATTTTTAGATTTTTGAGGACCCTCCATACTGTTTTCCATATGGCTGCACCAATTTACATTCCCACCAATAGCATATGAGGATTCCCTTTTCTCCACACCTTCTCCAGCATTTATTATTTGTAGATTTTTGATGACAGCCATTCTGACTAGTGTTAAGTGAAATCTCATTGTGGTTTTGAATTGCATTTCTCTAATAATTAGCAACATTGAGCATCTTTTCATGTGACTGTCGGCCATCTGTATGTCTTCTTTGGAGAAATATCATCTACTGAGGTCTTCTGCCCACTTTATGATTGGGTTGCTTTTTGATATTGAGTTGTATCAGCTGTTTGTATATTTTGGATGCTAACCCATTGACTGGTCACATCATTTACAAATATTTTCTCCCATTCCATAGGTTGTTTTTTTCATTTTGTTGATGATTTCCTTTGCTGTGCAAAAGTTTTTAAGTTTGATTAGGTCCCATTTGTTTATTTTTGCTTTTATTTCTTTTGCCTTGGAAGACTGAGCTAAGAAAATATTGCTACAATTTATGTCAAAGAATGTTTTGCCTATGTTCTCTTCTAGGAGTTTTATGGTGTCATATCTTATATTTAAGTCCTTAAGCCATTTTGAGTTTAGTTTTGCCTATGGTATGAGGGAGTGTTCTAATTTCATTGATTTACATGTAGCTGTCCAGCTGTCCCAGCATCAATTGCCGAAGAGACTGTCTTTTCTCCATTGTATATTCTTGCCTCCTTGGTCATAGATTAATTGACTGTAGGTGTTTGGGTTTATTTCTGGGCTCTCTATTCTGTTCCATTGATCTACATGTCCTTTGTGTGTGTGTGTGTGTGCCAATACCACACTGCTTTGATTGCTGCAGCTTTGTAGTATTGTCTGAAGTCTGGGAGGGTTATGCCTCCAGCTCTGTTCTTTTTCTTCAGGATTGCTAGGGCAATTCTGGGTGTTTTGTGGTTCCATATAAATTTTAGGATTATTTGTTCTAGTTCTGTGAAAAATGTCATGGATATTTTAATAGGGATCACATTAAATCTGTAGATTGCTTGGCGTAGTATGGCCATTTTAACAATATTAATTCTTCCATTCCAAGAGCATGGAATATCTTTCCATTTCTTTTTTTTTTTTTTTTTTTTTTTTTTTGCGTTACATGGGCCTCTCACTGTTGTGGCCTCTCCCATTGCGGAGCACAGGCTCCGGACGTGCAGGCTCAGCGGCCATGGCTCATGGGCTCAGCCACTCCACGGCATGTGGGATCTTCCCGGACCAGGGCACGAACCCGTGTCCCCTGCATTGGCAGGCAGACTCTCAACCACTGCGCCACCAGGGAAGCCCCTCTTTCTATTTCTTTACATCTTCAGTTTCCTTTATCAATGTTTTATAGTTTTCAGTGTATAGTATAGGTCTTTCAGCTCCTTGATAAGTTTATTTCTAGGTATTTTATTTTTTTGATATAATTTTAAACAGGACTGTTTTTCTTACTTCCTCTTTCTGATATTTCATTGTTTGTGTAAAGAAATACAACAGATTTCTGTATATTAACCTTGTATCCTGCTACCTTGCTGAATTCTTTTATTACTTCTAATAGTTTTTGTGTGGAGTCTTTAGGGTTCTCTATGTAGAATATCATGTCATCTGAAAATAATGACAATTTTACCTCTTCCTTTCCAATTTGGATACCTTTTATTTCTTTTTCTTGTATGATTGCTGTGGCTAGGAATTCAAATACTATGTTGAATAGAAGTGGTGAGACTGGGCATCCTGTCTTGTTCCTAAATTTAGCAGGAAGGCAAAGCCTGAATTTTTGATATGATAGTACATAAAATGTAGTCATTATATTTGCATGACTAGATTTTTATATTTTTATATAATTGTTTTCTAATTCTAGGTAAATGATGAGAAATAGCTTATATTAATACAATTTACATAATCTTAATATGTCAATTAATACATTTGAATTATATTAAATGAAAGTATTCCAAAATATAAATAAAATTCTTTATGTGTAGCTGGGCTGATTGAAAATAAGAAAATATTGATTTGTTTTTCTAGAATCAATCAAGGTTAAGAATAGTCACGGGCTTCCCTGGTGGTGCAGTGGTTGAGAGTTCACCTGCCGATGCAGGGGACACGGGTTTGTGCTCCGGTCTGGGAAGATCCCACATGCCGCGGAGCTGGCTGGGCCTGTGAGCCATGGCCGCTGAGCCTGCGCGTCCGGAGCCTGTGCTCCGCAACGGGAGAGGCCACAACAGTGAGAGGCCCGTGAACGGCAAAAAAAAAAAAAAAAAAGAATAGTCATAACCCTTATTTTTCTTGATGTGTCTTAAAAACAACAAACCACTAATTCGTTGATATACCAACTATTTAAAGAATGGATGAAGGAGATCTCAATTCCCCCTCCTTTCCAAAATCATTTTTGGTAGTGGGAATATAACTGAGTAAATGCTTTATATTAGGCCCAGAGGCAGATGCAATCTATGTGGTCTGATAATAGCAAGGTAAACACAATGATGATTGACATTTATATTAAACTTGGAGGCTTAGAAGTCACTTTCACATACATTGTCTCATTTCATTCTCACAATATGCTCTGAAATAACGAAGTTGGGTTTAATTCCTATTCTGTAGGTTAAAATGCTAAAGCCAGGAAGCTTGAATTAAATTTACAGGGTCAAAAAGTCATTCTCAGAACCAGAACCAAAACTCAGGTTTACTAACTCCTTTCCTGAAGTTCCTTCTACTTCCCTATTGTCAAACTGCAGGGCTGTGGGAAATGGATGGGATGATAAATGTGCTAAGGACCTTAGGACTGGAGAATTACACCTGAAGATTATAGTCAGGTACAAGGTATAGAGTCCCTGTGATTTATCAAGCTCTGTGCTAGGTTCTATGAAGACAGTGATAATAATAAGACAGTAAGATGTGATAATACGCTCTTATGTTTCTTCATCCAACTTAAATACGTATTATAACGGAAGTAAGGACGACATGGACCCACTGACAAGTGATACAAACATGTACAGAATATTGAAAGGGTAGTTAAGAAATAAAAGATAAGCCAAGGGATATACATGGAAAGACTGTCCTTCTGCAAGACAGAGAGAGGACAAGTACCTGAGAACCAAGGCCTTTGTGGGTAGAGAAGATTTCTATTCTTGACCTAAGACTACAAAAATAGCAGTAAATCTTAAAATATACTGATGTACTGCCTACCAGCAAATTACAAATGTGTTCTCCATGATCTACTATTGAAGCCACTTCTTTTTATTCTGAACTCTCTCTGCTTGGACTATTGAGTTTTATAAGATTGCTATCTATTCTGTGAAGTGTTACAAAATTTACATAATTAAACTTACCATTTTAAGTTTAAAGGATATGTGTTAATTATCTTGGGTTGCCATAACAAAATATATGGACTTGATGGCTTAAAAAACAATTTATTTTCTCACAGTCTGGAGACTAGACATTCATGATGAAGAGGCTGGCAAATTTGGTTTCTGGCCTGGCATGTAGATAGCTGCCTTCTCGCTTTGTCCTCACATAGCCTTTCCTTGATGCATGTGTGAGGAGAGAGAGAGAGAGAGAATATGAATGCATGCTCTCTGGTGTCTCTTATAAGGACTATCCTTATCAAATCAGGACCCTGCCCTAGGATCTCCTTTAACCATAATTGCTTCCTTAGAGGCCCCATCTCAAGACACACCCACACTGCGGGTTAGGGCTTCAGCATATGAATTTTGGGGGAAACGCAAACATTCAATCTATGATAGATACTTTCTCTACTGAGGTTTTTTTTTTTTCTTTTTTTTTTTAAGTGTATGTTCAACCTACTTCTGATTTTCAAATTTTAAAACCTTTGGTCTTATTTTCCCTCAGGCTTTATCTTTTTAAGCTGGAGTCTAACATTTATCATTCAGTCTAGTATCCTCTCTCTAGATCTACTGCCTTTGTTTAAAGTCAGCTTCATAGAGCTACAATTTGCATGTAATAAAATGCACCTATTTTAAGTGTACAGTTTCATGAATGTTGCTAAATGTATACATATGTATAACCACCATCACTATCAAGAATAGAACACTTTCATCACCCTAAAAGCTCCCTTGTGCCTCTTAGCATTAATCACCACACCTGTGGCACCAGGCAAGCACTGATCCGCTTTCTCTCACTATAAATTAGATTTACCTATTCTCCATTATCTGACAAATGGAATAATATTGTATGTAGTTTTTTGTGTCTGGCTTCTTTCACTCAGAATTTTTTGAGATATAACCTTGTTATTTTGTATAGCAGTATCTCTGTCCATTTTATTACTGCATAGTAGTATTCCAGTGTGTGTCATATATATGCTATATATATATGTCACAATTTTCCCACTGACCTGTTGAAAGATGTTTGGGTTGCTTCCAGTTTTGTGCTATTACAAATAAAGCTAATATAAATATTTGTGTATAAATTTTTGTGTAGACATATGTTTTAATTCTCTTGGGTAAATATTTGGAGATAGAATTGCTAGGTTGGACTGTAAGTTTATCTATAACATTATAAGAAACTAGCAAACTGTTTTTACAAAGTGGTTGTAGCATTTTACCTTCCTACAAGCATGTCTGAGAGTTTCGATTGCTTTGTTCTTCACACTTGGTATTATCACTCTTTTAAAAATTTTAACAATTTCAGGATGCATGCAGTGGTTTTAATTTTCATTTCAATGATGGCAAATACTATTAAACAGCTTCATATTTTTATTGGCCATTCACGTATCTTTTGTGAAGTATCTGTGCAACTCATTTTAAATATATATCATGCACATATGTATTGTGAATATTTTCTTCAAGTCTGTGGCTTTTCTTTTTATTTTATTATAGCGTATGAACTTTTAACTTTGACTGATGGTGTCTGATTATCAGTCTTTTTTAGTTCATGGTGTTGTGTCCTAAGAAGTTTTTTTTTTTTTTTTTTTTTTTGCAGTACGCGGGCCTCTCACTGTTGTGGCCTTTCCTGTTGCGGAGCACAGGCTCCAGATGCGCAGGCTCAGTGGCCATGGCTTACGGGCCTAGCCGCTCCGTGGCATGTGGGATCTTCCCGAACCAGGGCACGAACCCACGTCCCCTGCATCGGCAGGTGGACTCTCAACCAGTGCACCACCGGGGAAGCCCCTAAGAAGTTTTTGCATAGTCCAAAGTTGTGAATATTTTCTCTTACATTTTAGTAGTGCTATAGTTTTCATTTTATTCTAGAAGTTTTATGGCTTTAGGTTTATGTTTAGGTCTATGATAAATTTAGACTTAATCTTCGTATTGTGTGAGATGGGATCAATTTTATTTACAAATAAGCCTCCAGTTTTTCCAGTACCACTTGTTTAAAAGAGTATACTTCCCTCCCCACTGTACCCCCTTCATTGAATTGCCTTGACATCTTTGTAGAAAATCTGTTGAACATATATTTGTGGCCATATTTCCAGTCTTCTATATATTCATCCCCACACAATCTTGATCACTATAGCTTGATGGTAAGTATTGAAATAAATGAAAGCCCTGTCACACTGTTACTTCTTTAAAAATAATTTTGGCTGTTTTAGATCCTTTGCATTTCCATGTAAATATTATAATTAGACTGTTGATTTCTTTTTTTTTTTTTTTTTTTTTTTTTTTTTTTTTGGCTGTATGTGGGCCTCTCACTGTTGTGGCCTCTCCCCTTGTGGAGCACAGGCTCCGGACGCCAGGCTCAGCGGCCATGGCTCACGGGCCCAGCCGCTCCACAGCATGTGGGATCTTCCCGAACCGGGGCACGAACCCGTGTCCCCTGCATCGGCAGGCGGACTCTCAACCACTGCGCCACCAGGGAAGCCCAAGACTGTTGATTTCTAAAAAGACAAAACAAAAAACCCAATAGTCTGCTGAAATTTTTATTGGGATTCCACTGAATCTATAGATCAGTTTGGGGAGAGCTGACATTTTATCAATATTGAGTCTTGAACATATTTAGGGGGCCATTATTTAGCTTTCTACAGGCTGGAAGTGTAATTTTCTTGCAGTTTTCTATATGTTAAGCCGAAGTGGAAACTTTCTGGTTCTTTTTTGTATCATCTCATTCTCTTCTTTACAAGCTCATTTTTCTATCTTTATTTAATCAATGTGCATGTTTATAATATTTAAAGTTTTTGTCTGTATCTAATACTGTTTCTGTTAATTCATTTTTCTCCTGGTAATGTGTCAGTTTTTCTGCTTAGTACCACCTCTTCTAATTTTTTGTTGGTTGCTGGACACTGGGTTTTTCATTCTTCAGTGCCTGGATTTTACTCTCTTTTTTTAAAAGTGTTGAATTTTGTCCTGGCAGGCACTAAATTTACTTGTGTATGAGCTTGATCCTTTTGAAGCTTGTTTTTAAGCTGTGTAAGAATGGTGAGGTCTAGAGTACTCTTTTCTCTGGTGCTTGTTTAACCCTACTACTAAGATACAACTCTTTTGGGATCTCTACTGAATACCTCATGTATTCAACAAAGAGTCTTTACTCTGGCTGATTAGAACTTGAAAGTGCCTCAGTTCTGTGATATCTCCTGGAATTGTTCAGTTTATATCGCCCCAACAGTACTAGTCTGACCATGTGGAGTTGTGACTTCCATTATGCACAGCTTCCTATTCATCAACATATAAAAGGGATCTCTATGCAAATTTCTGGAGCTCTTTTTATGTATAGTTTCTCTCTATCCAGTTCTCTGCTCCACAAGTTCCATATATCATCTTCACCTCTCTAATTCTAATCTGTCTCCTTGATTCAGTGAGCACACGAGGCTTTGCTTTGATTTTCTCTTCCTACATTATGGTCTAGAAGGTATCTCAAGGGTGTTAAGCTGGGGCTATCATAGGGCTCATCTTATTTGTCTCCCTTGTGTAGGAAACACAGTGCTATACTATTGTTTCCAGCTAGTTGTTGGATTACAGTGCGAGGGCAAGTTTGAAACAAGTTACTCTGGCATGGTCAAGGCAGAAGTCCTTTCAACTTGCTATCATTTTTTAAATGTACACAAAGTAAAGAAGTATAAAACTATGATGGTTTGTTAGCTGAGATGGAGCTTTGTAATTAAAAATTATTCTCTTCCTGATGATACCCAGCACATCTTTGAAATTTTTGCCATATTTAGAAAATCATGCAGATTCCCCCACAGAATGCTTTGTGTTTGTATTTTATTTTTTAAGCTAGAATTTATTTGGAATTATCTTTTATGAAATGACATGAGCCAAAAGGAATTAAATTGTGATTCTTTCCTATTGTGGATAAGGAGCCCTCCAAATCCCTTCAAAATCACTTATAAAGTCTTCCTTGGAAGGATAAGGCACTTTTCGCTCTCTGGTAACAGCCATCTTCAGAAGGTGTTGTTTGAAAGGTTTAGGAAGAAAAGCATTCTGATACACGGATAACTACCAGAAAAGGAATCTCAGCACCAGCTAATCCCTGGAAGGTGATGTTAAGCTGAGTGCTGACGCTGAAGTTTCAGAACCCCAGGCATGGAGCACCCTACTATGAGCATTGGATAAGTACAGTCAAATAGGCTGTGTAAGACCAGCCTTCATCTGTGGAACCATTTGACAGTAAGAAACAGCACTGCTAGTGGACTAATGAGACTCCAATTCTCTTTCCATGAGAGAGTGGTAGGCCAGTTCCATTTTTGGACTATGTAAGTAGATTATAACAATAAGTCCTTGTGATTCTTAGACATTTCAAAAGGTCTGTATATGCTGCTAAAAGCAAAGATGGAGACTAAGTGGTTGATTTAAAATATGCAATTATGTGACCATATTTGCACCACAACTATAGCACACTTCATATTACCTACAGACTTGAGTATTTTGAATGAGATTATCATAAAGAGTTTCTCAGAGAATATATAATTTAAAAAATTCAATTTACAAAAAAAAAAATTCTACAGAATCTCTAGTAGTTCACACAGCAAGTTATCCTTACAAGAGTTAGCTCAGAAAAACATTTAACTTTCTAAAGTAAAATACACACACATATATATATATATACACACACACACACACACACACACACACATAATTACTTGTAGTACTATTATGCATATAATGATATTCTTTTTCTTATTTCTGTGATTATTTTAGCAAGGGGTCAGTCTGTTCTCACTTCTGATAAAAAATAAAGCTGCTAAAAACTAAATGCTCAGATCTCTGTCACCTCTAAGGAGAAAAAGCTTCCTAGTATGGATAGATTTTTATCACATTTCACAGTGTGTGGGGAAATGACTTCATTGAGCATCATAGTTTTTAAAGAATAAATGGTATGGGATTCAATGATATTTTATATAACCTTAGTTAACAAAGAGAGGGCTGCAAAAATGGCAAGAAATAGTAATACTGTTTAAAAATAAATCTCTGATCAGTAAAATAAGCATCAGTATATTAGCTACTCAGAAAAATGTATAAGTCAGATTTCTAACATTTACTTTCTCTTTAACTCTGTGCTGATTATTTTCAAATGTTTGTCTCTTGCCTTCACCTCTCCCCTGAGCTTCAAATCCATATGTTCACTTGCCTGCTCGACATGTATACTTAGGTGTCTAACAGAGAGCCTAAATTTAAAGTGTCAAAATGAAAGTCGATTTCTACCTCTGCCCACAGTATCCCAACCAGTTCCTCTAACAGTCTCCTCCATGAACCCTACTTGCTCAAGCTAAAAAACTAAGACTCATCCCTCAACTTTCCAGTGGAGACGATTCAACATGAGACTTCTCTCCATCATGCTTTCCACTTGACTGCTTCCATGTGTTAACCCCCACAAAAGTTCAAACCAATTTGAATTGTTTAGCAAAGAGAAACAACAGAGTCCTCTTCTAGTATCAAGCAGAAGATTTTCTATTTTCAGTACCAGAGACAAGTTCAAAAGCACTTGATTCTATTAAGTCCCCTCAGCTAAGTCAAGGCAGCACTTTAGCAAAGCTACCTGCTAGTGCTGCTATATGTATAGTGGGTATATTTGTTTCCTATGACAACTGTAACAGATTACCCCAAACTTGGTGGCTTAAAAATAGAAGTTTATTCTTTCACAGTTCTGGAGGTCAGAAGTCTGAGGTCAGTTTCACTGGGCCAAAATCAAGATGTTGGCAGGATCAGCCTCCCTGCAGATGTTCTAGGGAAGAATCCATCTCTTGCCTCTTCCAGCTTCTGACAGCTGCCAGCAATCCTTTGTTTGTGGATATATCACTCTACTCTCTGCCTTCATGGTCACACTGCCTTCCCTTTTTCTGTATCAAATCTTCCTCTGTTGGAGGGAGTTTCTCTGTGCCCTTTTATAAGGATACATGGGCATTTAGGACACACCTGAATAATCCAAGATAATCTCCCCATCTCAAAATTCTGAATTTAATCACACCTGCAAAACATTTTTTGCCATATAAGATAAAATTCCCTTGTACAAGGGTTTAAGATATGGATATCTTTGGGGGGAGGGCATTATTAAGCCTACCACATTCATATAAGTATTTCAGGCAATGCCCTTAAACATATTGCTGATAGAATGCAGAGACCTAGGGTTGGTTTACAAATCCAGCTCCAATCATCTTGGCATATCTAGAAGTTTAATTGATATCTTCTTCCCTAGATACTGTAGAGTATAATCCTTTTAATATGTTTTCCCAACCTGTCATCATCATTTATTATTACCTAGAACACAGTTACAAATAATCAGTTCTTATATTAATTCCTACAAATAATTATTCTTTCTGGATTATTCCAAGACTTGTCAGCTACTTGTCACTGAAGGTATGCATATTGACAGTTTCACTCAATGAATTAAAAATCAAATCCATTTTCTTTATCAGTGGACTGTCTCACTAAAGATCTTGTTGCTTTTCTTCTATTTTTAGAAAGGAGAATTCTACCCTAGACATGGTATCTCATATCTTTCTTTTAATGTTATTCAGGGAACCATAGTGATTTATTTTTATTTCTAGTCCCACTTTATGGTCAGATCTTTTAGATGTTTATTTTTTAAACAAAGAATGTTATCTCTGTAGAGTGGCTCCTTTTTTTCCCCACCTAATCATTACATTTAATGTCATGGATTGAGAAGTTTCAGTGTAGTGAAAATCCCAGAATCTGTGGTACAGAACAAGGGTTTCAGTTCTGACTGTGCCATTTTCTCAGCTCACGTTTTCTAATCTGCATAATGGAGGTGGTTACAATGAAATCTACAGAGCAATGTTGTTAAAAGAATTAAATGAAGTATGTTTTGTGAACTGTAAAATACCATTCAAGTTATAATTATGGTTGCCTTTGAGACTCTCTCATAGATGCCTTTGAAAAAAGGTTTTAGTTCAAATGATCCTCTGTTCATTAATTTCCACTTTTTCATTTAACACTTACTGAGTACTTACTGTCTATTAAACAATGTTCCTGATGCTAGAGACCCAACAGTAAACAAAAACAACTAAGTCACTGCCTTCATGGCACTTATATTCTAGTACAGATTATTAAGCTCTAAAGTCCTATCTTTAGAGACTTTTGAAAGAAATCTGCCCTTTTAGAACTTTGTTCTATTCTGGCTTATGGAGAAGTCATACATGCACTCATTTTTCATTGATTCAACAAATCATTGTGCATCTCCAATATGTCAGAATTTTCTATAGATGCATTCATAAAAATGACAGTCCCTTCCCTTGAATGGCTTAATCCCATAGAAGAAATAATAAACTGGCAATGCTACTAGAAAGACAGAAAGAATGTAGCATCATACAGGAGCTCATAAGAGGGAGCATCCAGCCCAGGCCAGGAAGTCTTGTCTTCCCGGAGGTGATAACATCAAAACTGTGTCTGAAGGACTAAAAGGATTAGTGAGGGAGAGGTTGGACAGGCATTCTGGTAGATAACTATCACGATAAATAGTTAATGTGTGAAAAATGCCAGTGGTAGTTTGATAGGGATTGCATTGAATCTGTAGATTGCTTTGGGTAGTAGAGTCATTTTCACAATGTTGATTCTTCCAATCCAAGAACATGGTATATCTCTCCATCTATCTGTATCATCTTTAATTTCTTTCATCAGTGTCTTATAATTTTCTGCATACGAGTCTTTTGTCTCCTTAGGTAGGTTTATTCCTAGATATTTTATTCTTTTTGTTGCAATGGTAAATGGGAGTGTTTTCTTAATTTCAATTTCAGATTTTTCATCATTAGTGTATAAGAATGCCAGAGATTTCTGTGCATTAATTTTCTATCCTGCTACCTTACCAAATTCTTTGAGTAGCTCTAGTAGTTTTCTGGTAGAGTCTTTAGGATGCTCTATGTATAGTATCATGTCATCTGCAAACACTGACAGCTTTAGTTCTTATTTTCCAATTTGGATTCCTTTTATTTCCTTTTCTTCTCTGATTGCTGTGGCTAAAACTTCCAAAACTATGTTGAATAAGAGTGGTGAGAGTGGGCAACCTTGTATTGTTCCTGATCTTAGTGGAAATGCTTTCAGTTTTTCACCATTGAGGATGATGTTAGCTGTTCATTTGTCATATATGGCCTTTACTATGTTAGGAAAGTTCCCTCTATGCCTACTTTCTGGAGGGTTTTTATCATAAATGGGTATTGAATTTTGCCGAAAGCTTTCTCTGCATCTATTGAGATGATCATATGGTTTTTCTCCTTCAATTTGTTAATATGGTGTATCACATTGATTGATTTGCGTATATTGAAGAATCCCTTCATTCCTGGGATAAACCCCACTTGATCATGGTGTATGACCTTTTTAATGTGCTGTTGGATTCTGTTTGCTAGTATTTTGTTGAGGATTTTTGCATTTATGCTCATCAGTGATATTGGCCTGTAGTTTTCTTTCTTTGTGACATCTTTGTCTAGTTTTGGTTTCAGGGTGATGGTGGCCTCGTAGAATGAGTTTGGGAGTGTTCCTCCCTCTGCGATATTTTGGAAGATTCTGAGAAGGATAGGTGTTAGCTCTTCTCTAAATGTTTGATAGAATTCACCTGTGAAGCCATCTGGTCCTGGGCTTTTGTTTGTTGCAAGATTTGTAATCACAGTTTCAATTTCAGTGCTTGTGATTGGTCTGTTCATATTTTCTATTTCTTCCTGGTTCAGTCTCGGCAGGTTGTGCATTTCTAAGAATTTGTCCATTTCTTCCAGGTTGCCCAGTTTATTGGCATAGAGTTGCTTGTAGTAATCTCTCATGATCCTTTGTATTTCTGCAGTGTCAGTTGTTACTTCTCCTTTTTCATTTCTAATTCTATTGATTTGAGTCCTCTCCCTTTTTTTCTTGATGAGTCTGGCTAATGGTTTATCAATTTTGTTTATCTTCTCAAAGAACCAGCTTTTAGTTTTATTGATCTTTGCTATCGTTTCCTTCATTTCTTTTTCATTTATTTCTGATCTGATCTTTATGATTTCTCTCCTTCTGCTAACTTTCACAATTTGTATGGAAACACAAAAGACCCCGAATAGCCAAAGCAATCTTGAGAACGAAAAATGGAGCTGGAGGATTCAGGCTCCCTGACTTCAGACTATACTACAAAGCTACAGTAATCAAGACAGTATGGTACTGGCACAAAAACAGAAATATGGATCAATGGAACAGGATAGAAAGCCCAAAGATAAACCCACGCACATATGGTCACCTTATTTTTGATAAAGGAGGCAAGAATATACAGTGGAGAAAAGAGAGCCTCTTCAATAAGTGGTGCTGGGAAAACTGGACAGGTATATGTGAAAGTATGAAATAAGAACACTCCCTAACACCATACACAAAAATAAACTTAAAATGGATTAAAGACCTAAATGTAAGGCCAGACACTGTCAAACTCTTAGAGGAAAACATAGGCAGAACACTCTATGACATAAATCACAGCAAGATCCTTTTTGACCCACCTCCTAGAGAAATGGAAATAAAAAAAAAATAAACAAATGGGACCTAATGAAACTTAAAAGCTTTTGCACAGCAAAGGAAACCATAAACAAGACCGAAAGACAACCCACAGAATGGGAGAAAATATTTGCAAATGAAGCAACTGACAAAGGATTAATCTCCAAGATTTACAAGCAGCACGTGCAGCTCAATAACAAAAAAACAAACAACCCAATCCAAAAATGGGCAGAAGACCTAAATAGACATTTCTCCAAAGAAGATATACGGATTGCCAACAAACACATGAAAGAATGCTCAACATCATTAATCATTAGAGAAATGTAAATCAAAACTACAATGAGATATCATCTCACACTGGTCTGAATGGCCATCATCAAAAAATCTACAAACAATAAATGCTGGAGCGGGTGTGGAGAAAAGGGAACTCTCTTGCATTGTTGGTGGGAATGTAAATTGATACAGCTACTATGGAGAACAGTATGGAGGTTCCTTAGAAAACTAAAAATAGAACTACCATACGACCCAGCAATCCCACTACTGGGCATATACCCTGAGAAAACCATAATTCAAAGAGTCATGTACCAAAATGTTCATTGCAGCTCTATCTACAATAGCCAGGACATCGAAGCAACCTAAGTGTCCATCATCAGATGAATGGATAAAGAAGATGTGGCACATATATACAATGGAATATTATTCAGCCATGAAAAGAAATGAAATTGAGATATTTGTAGTGAGGTGGATGGACCTAGAGTCTGTCATACAGAGTGAAATAAGTCAGAAAGAGAAAACCAAATACCGTATGCTAAACATATATGGAATCTAAGAAAAAAAAAAAAGCTCATGAAGAACCTAGGGTTAAAACGGGAATAAAGACACAGACCTACTAGAGAATGGACTTGAGGATATGGGGAGGGGGAAGGGTAAGTTGTGACAAAGTGAGAGAGTGGCATGGACACTACCAAACGTAAAATAGATAGCTAGTGGGAAGCAGCCGCATAGCACAGGGAGATCAGCTCAGTGGTTTTTGACCACCTAGTGGGGTGGGACAGGGAGGGTGGAGGGAGGGAGACACAACAGGGAAGAGATATGGGAATGTATGTATATGTATAACTGATTCACTTTGTTGTAAAGCAGAAACTAACACACCATTGTAAAGCAATTTTACTCCAATAAAGATGTTAAAAAAATTGTATTTAGAAATAGGGTTATATTACCTCACTTGCAGAGAAGTTTATCTTTCACTCTTCCTCCATATTTTAACTGAAAAATGTTTTAAGTAAGGTTTACTATTGCGTTATTTCTTAATGACAGAATTTGATGTTTTTTTTCACTTTCATTTTTGTACTTTTCTGCATTACATAAAATCTTGGTAACATGTATATATTGATTTTATAATAATAACTGAGTAATTTTTAACAATAAGATAAAGTACTAGAAGCCCAAAAAAAATAGTTCATGTGGGCATTTGAGCAGCTGCAGGTGAGAACATTGAGGCATGGCACTGCTTAAATATAAGACATTCAAATAACGTGGTCTACGAACTTGGAAGGTTTTTCCTTCCCATCCTCCGTAATAATAAAGTACTTAGTAGTCTTGTTTAAAAATTATTCCTATCAGTATTTGATGCCTATTAGTTGATATGCTAAGTTAATGTCCTCTTTATGTTCTCTCTAATTGAATGGGGAGTCAAAATATTCTCAACTGGCTAGGTCAGAAAGGCCTTTTTGACACTATCTTTGCTTGGTAAGCCAGGCAGGTTTTTCACTACAGAACTATCTTTGACATTTGTCTTGATACATACCTCTAAGTGACTGGCCTATCATTTCTTATAATTTCCCTTGACTAATAATAGAAACCAAAATGGAGCAGTGCTAAGAATTCTGATGGAGACTAAACAGATTCAGCTGTGGGTTTGGGGAGTGGCGCGGAGTAGTTCAATTCTAATGCTGTTCACTGATCAGGTGTATTTTATTTCCAGTTTAGCTAATTCACCCTATTACTTGAAAAGCTGTTGATTAATTTTGTATCTTTGGTGCTAACCATTAATTGGGCTGAATATTTGGGCAAAATATTTTTGCATTTTAGCCTCAATCTTACTTTTGAATACTTTAAAAAAATTATTTTTTTATTTTTATTTATTTATATTTTGTGTGTTACACAGGCCTCCCATTGTCGTGGCCTCTCCCGTTGTGGAGCACAGGCTCCGGATGCACAGGCCCAGCGGCCACAGCTCACGGGCCCAGTTGCTCCACAGCATGTGGGATCTTCCCGGACCGGGGCACAAACCTGTGTCCCCTGCATCGGCAGGCGGACTCTCAACCACTGCGCCACCAGGGAGGCCCTAAAAAAATTATTTTGATTCTTCATCTTAGACTAGACATATATTTCATGTTTCAAAAAGCCAGATATTGCTGTAAAATTGTCTATAGCAAGACCAAAGTTGTATATGACCAAAGTTTTTCTTGTGTTATGTCTGGGTTTGCTGTTCAATGGCTGCTTTCAAAGCTAAATCTCTTTTTATGATGGTGTATGGTTCTATTGTCCTTTCATGGCCTGTTTATGTTGTACTGAAGATTATCAAGAGTGTGGTGTTGGGAGAAATCTGATGGTTTTATTCCCTTCCTCACAAAGAGAGCATTATCTTGTTTTTTTTTTTCTTTAATGGGAACATGGGTTAGTGATTACTCATTGGTTTGTTGCCTGAATATAAAACATGCCTTTGTTTTGACTTCTGGCTTTTGTGAAGGTGTCATCTTTTGATTCAAACTTGAAGGGTTAGACTATGTTAGTTAAACTTGGCACTGAGCCCTGTAATAAATTACTAACCCCATAAAGTATTTAATAACACAGGTGGTTCTAAGACAAGAAAGACACCTTCCCTCTTTACCTCTTTGTGGAGATGACTGTCATCCTTTATTTGAGGTATTAAGAATGGTCTTGTTTGTGTGATTTATCATAAGAAGAATTGGTTCTTACTGCTCTCTCTACTACTTCTCTATCATGAATTGACCTAACACCTCCACATTTTACTGATGTAATTTGTTCCATCCAGACATCCCCTGAAATCACAATGATTAGGTTTGTTTTTTGACTGAGTGCATTCTGGGACTTAAAACTCCCCTCTTGGGCTTCCCTGGTGGCACAGTGGTTGGGAGTCCGCCTGCCGATGCAGGGGACACGGGTTTGTGCCCCGATCCGGGAGGATTCCGTGTGCTGTGGAGTGGCTGGGCCCGTGAGCCATGGCTGCTAAGCCTGCGCATCAGGAGCCTGTGCTCCGCAGCAGGAGGGGCCATGGCAGTGAGGGGCCACAGCAGTGAGAGGCCCGCGTACCACAAAAACAAACAAGCAAACAAACAAACTCCCCTCTTATTGACATAGTGCACCAAGAACTATGGTGCCAGAGCAGAGAGCGCTTATCACAACAGAAAAGAACACCAATGCAGAACATGTGGATTGGACAGACGGAGAGCTACAGTATCCTATAGACAGTGCCAGCATTTGAAGGAAACAAAATTTCAGTGACAATCATCTGATGAAGAGCTACCACTGAAAGGCTATTTCTACAGTGATGTCACCAAGATGGTGGAGTAAGAGATCCCAGCTTCTGTCCCCTGACAAAGATCAACAATTAGACATTGGACAATTAGACACAAACAAAAACACTTCTGGGAGAGCTCTGGAGCTCACTTAAGGAACTTCAGCAAAACAGTGGAACAAAAAACCTGAGAATAGCCACACAACAAGGGAAAGAAAAATAGTGTCATTTTTGTCTGTATAATCCCATCTCCCCAGCCAGCACTTCTCAGCAACAAGAGGGAACTCCCCAACTAGAAAGAGCTTCCCTCACAGGGAAAGGGAGATGAATAGAGTTGGCTAGGACCAAGGAAGAAAAGCAGGAGCTATCAATATTATCTATGCAGTGGAAACGACTGCAGTTCCTAGTGACCAACTCTTCAGACAGCCCCAGCACTTTACTACTGAAGAAGCCAAGGGTCAGCACAGTTGCTGGACACCCCCTGCAGATTTCTCCAGGTTTTTGTCCCACAGATATTCACACTTGCTGATGTCAGTCACCTGAGTTCTTCTCTGCTCTCTCCTCCTCCACCCCAACCCCTGCTAGAGTCCAGGATTCACACTGGAAGCCACTCCAGGTCTTGCAGCTGCCTGAGTGTAAGATGACAGCCTAGATTGGGCAGCCGCCCCCCATTGCTGTGTGCACCAGGTGGCAAGATCCTGTAGCCACAGAATTGCATGGTGATAGCTAAGGCCCCCATCGCTGCTTTGGGGCCTGGATTCAGCCTTATCTCCAGTCACTGGCCTGCACCACTGGGCTCACCTGCAACTAGTCCCCCAGCCATCCATCTGTATGCCCCTGGCTGGTCCACCCTCACCAGCCTCCACTACAGTGCACACTCTTATGTGGAGAGTGTGTTGCCACAGTTGGTTCAACATATGAAAATCAGTTAGTGTGACGTACCATATTAGTGGAATGAAAGACAAAAATCATATGATCATCTCAACAGATGCAGAAAAAGCATTTGATAAAATTCATATTCATGGTAAAAACTCTCAACAAGTCTGGGTATAGAAGAAATATACCTCAACATAATAAAGGCTATATATGACAAACCCACAGCTAACATCCTACTCAATGGTGAAAGGTTGAAAGATATTCCTGTCAGATCAAGAACAAGACAAGGATGCCCACGCTTACCACTGTTATTCAACATAGTATTAGAAGTCCTACACAGAGCAATCAGGCCAAAAAATTAAAAATTAAAAAATTAAAATAAAAAAATGGTATCGAAATTGTAAAGGAAGTAGTAAAATTATCCATTTTCTGATGACATGATCTTGTATATAGAAAATTCTAAAGACTCCACAAACAAACTGTTAGAACTAATCAACAAATTCAGTAAACATTCAGGATACAAAATCAACATACAAAAATGAATTGCATTTCTATACACTAACAATGAATTATCTGAAAAAGAAATATAGAAAACAATTCCATTGCTTCTAAAATATAAAAAAAAAAACCCACCTAGGAATAAATTTAACCAAAGAAGTGAAAGGTCTATACACCAAAAAATATAAGATACTGAAGAAGACACAAATAAATGGAAAGATATCCCATGTTTGTGAATTGGAAGAGTTAATATTGCTAAAATGTTTAATCTTCCCAAAGTCATCTATAGATGCAATGCAATCCCTATCAAAATTCCAATAGCATTTTTCACAGAAATAGAAAAGACAATCCTAAAATTCATATGGAAACCCAAAAGACCCCCAAATAGCCAAAGCAATCTTGAGAAAGAACAAAGCTGGAAGCATCATACTTCCTGATTTCAAACTGTATTGCAAAGCTTAGTAATCAACACAGTATGGCACAGACACACAGACAAATAGAACAGAATCAAGAGCCCAGAAATAAACTCACACATATATGGTAAATTAATACTGAATATTTGACAAGGGAGCATAGAATACTAAATGGGGAAAGAATAGTCTCTTTAACACCAATAAATGGTGTCGGGAAAAGTGGATAAAACACGTGTAAAAGAATGAAATGGGATCCTTATCTAACACCACTCACAAAAATTAACTTGAAATGATTAAGGACTTAAACATAAGACCTGAAACTGTAAAATGCCTAGAAGAAAACAGGAGAAAAGCTCCTTGACATCAGTCTTGGCAATGATTTTTTGGATATGACACCAAAGCACAGGAAAAAAAAGCAAAAATAGACAAATGGGACTACATCAAAGCTTCTGCATAGCCTATGAAACAATCAACAAAATGAAAAGTCAACCTACAGCATGGGAGAAAATATTTGCAAACCATATATCTGATAAGAGGCTAATATACAAATTATATAAGAAACTCATAAAACCCAATAACATACAAAGAAACAATCAGATTAAAAAGTGGGCAGATGACTTGAATAGACATTTTTCCAATGAAGACATATAAATGCCCAACAAGTACATGAAAAAGTGCTCAAAATCATTAATCACCAGGGAAATGCAAATCAAAACAATGAGTTATCACCTCACAACTGTGAGAATAGCTGTTATCAAAAAGGCAAGAGATAAAAAATACTGGTGAGGACTTGGAGAAAAAAGAAATCTGGTGCACTGTTGGTGGGAATGTAAACTGGTATAGCCATTATGGGAAATAGTATGGAGGTTGGAACTATCTAACAATATCTTATGATCCAGCAATCCAACTTATGATATATATATGAAGGAGATGACATAATCATCTCAAAGTGATATTGGTGCTACCATGTTCATTGCAGTATTATTCACAATAGCCAAGATATGGAAACAACCTAAGTGTCTATCAATGGATGAATAGACAAAGATGCAATATATACACACACAAAATGGAATATTATTCAGCCATAAAAAGAAGGAAATATTGCCATTTGGGACAAATGGATAGACCTTGAGGTCATTGTGCTAGGTGAAATAAACCAGACAGAGAAATACGAATACTGCATGTTACCACTTATGTGTGGAATTTTTTTTTAAGTCTAGTATATAAAAACAGATAATATAATGGTGATTGTCAGTGGCTGGGAGCAGGGGGTAGGGAGAATGGGGAGATTTTGGTCAAAGGGTATAAACTTTCGGTTATAAGATTAATAAGTTCCAAGGATCTAATGTACCATATGGTTCCTATAGTTAATGATACTGTATTGTATACTTGAAGGTTACTATGAGAGTAGAGACTTAATGTTCTCACTGTAACAACAACAAATTGGTAATTATGTAAGGTGAGGATGTGTTAACCAGCTTTATTGTTGTTAAACATTTCACAATGTGTATGTATATCAAATCATCACATTGTACAACTTAAACTTACAGAATATTATGTCAATTTTATCTCAAAAAAGCTGGGGAAAAAGAAGAAAATAAATGATTAGCTAACTCCCTGACAGTGTAAACATACGTTTTAAAATTTTTCACAAAATGTTTGCAATAGTTCTTAGATGAAAACATTAGTAAAGCCTGGAATTGTATTAATAGTCCATAAGAAAAAAAGGTTATATTTTCACCAACTAAAATTCAGCACAGTGCCATATAACAGGGGCACCTAGTTAGCAGTTATGCCATAGTAGGATGAAATGGAATGAGAGCAATGTAGGATGTGTAGAAGTGGGTCCAAAGTATTGATATTTGGATATTGATAAGGACAATACATTTAACCCCACCAGTGAATGGTTATCATCTGTTCCTCCCTGAGTAAAAAGTAGAAATTTATATCAGATCTCATCACATATTCCTTAGTTTTCTCTGTATGGGTGTGTTAGTTTCCATTTGATTCTGTAACACATTACAGTAAGTCCCCTACATATGAAAGCTCCATTCCAAGAGCACGTTCATAAGTCCAATTTGTTCATAAGTCCAACAAGGTTAGCCTAGGTACCCAACTAACACAATCAGCTAAATAGTATGGTACTGTAATAGGTTTATAATACTTTTCACAAAAGTAACACATAAAAAACAAACACAAGAAATAAAGAAAACATTTTTAATCTTATAGTACAGTACCTTGAATAGTACAATAGTACCAGCTACCTCGCTGCTGCTTTTACACTTGCTTCCAGACATCCTGGGTTTGAAACAAAGATACAGTACTACTGTACTCTATACAGTACTGTACAGTAAAGTACACAAAAGCACAACTACTTGTAGAAGATGCATGCATGTGACAATGACTCCAGACATGTGAACTAACTTACGTGACTGGATATGCGAATGCACATTTGCATCTTTGAAAGGTTAGCAAGTTGAAGGTTCCTATGTTGGGCACCTACTGTACTGCAAACTTGGTGGCTTAAGACAACATACATTTATTATTTAATAGTTCTGGAGGTCAGAAGTCAGGGGCTGAATTACTTCTGGGAGTTCTAGGGGAGACTCCATTTCCTTGTCTTTTCTGGGTTCTAGAGGCTGCCCACCTAATCCAACCTCTGCTTCTGTCTCCCTGTCTGACTCTGACCCTCCTGGGTCCCTCTCATAAGGACACTTGTGATCACATTGGGTACACTTAAACAATGCAGGACAATCTCCCAGTTTCGAGATACTTAACTTAATCACATCTGCCAAGTGTCTTTTACCACGTAAGGTAACATATCCACAGGTTCCAAGGATTAAGACTTAGATATCTTTGAGAGGCTATCATTCAGCCTACCACAGTGGGGTGAACTCTCAACGATATTTTTTCACAGACTGACAGTTAGTTAAGAATAGTCAATAAATCCTTCTTGTCATCCTTATAGTCCAATGTGGCTCTAGCTTACTCAGATTCACTTGGGGTGTTCAGGATTCAAATCTGAGTAAACAACATCCTACACAAAATTGTTTTAGTGAGATTTATTTTTATCTAAAACTTAAGTGTGCTATATAGTACACAACATGTTCCTTCATTCAAGGCATTGGTATAAATTTTGAACTGACAAGAATATACCATTTTCTAGTCAAATAAAGACCTCCTTCCTTAAGCATTAAACAGTACCTGTTAGATAAGTTATTAATTCATTTAATAATTCATGAATTGTTTTACTGTTTTATCCTAAATAACATGAAGGAAAAATAGTCAAACCCTTTACTGAAATCAATAGGTTCTAAGTCAATGACACTTTCCTGAATTAGCAGTCAATCATCATCTTAAAATGATATGAAATCAATATGGCTTCACTGTGCTTGGTGAGTGAATATTGGTTCCTAGTAATAACCACATTCTTTTCTAAAGGCTCACAAGCCTTCTATTTAAAAATCCAATCCGAAATGCTGACAAAAACTAAAATTCAATTGTTCGGTTCATACCTTCTGGCAGGAACAAGTCTCCCTTTAAAAACTGGAATAGCATCCTAACACAACATTGTAAAGCAACTATACTCCAATAAAAATTAATTAAAAAATTGGAATAGCATATGCAAGTCTCGAGTTTTAGGGTACCTCTCTGTCCTGCCATGGACCTATAGATTCTTTTTATTCTGCATAGTTAGAATAACTATTTTTGTCATTTCTTTCTCTCTCTAAAGCTTACCTCATTCACTTCACTTGTGCTTTAGTCTTCTTGGTGCTTTTCTTATATTCTGGTCATTCTTTCATAATATGTCTCTCTTTATATCTTTTGTAAAAGCCTTTTATGAACCTGTACTTAGAGTTAAATACCTATGCAACAACATTATTTTCCTTAGATGTCTTTCCTTTTGCCTTTCTCATTGAACTTTTCAAAACTTTTGTATAGTCTAAATTACAGAATTACATTTATAGAACTTTCCACCCTTCATCGTCCCTTTCAGAATCTCAAGGAAGCATTTTAACAATTGACTTTTAAAGTCTAGGGCACATGAATAACTGAGCCCAGTGTTCCTTTTCTTTGGTATTAGGCATTTATTGTTACATTAATAATCAGTTTTTCCTTTTTAGTTAAAATCAAGTCCAGGATGAATTTGCCTACATTTAATCTCTTACTTTCTCAGTAATAAAATAGTCAGGCAACTCAAAAATTTATCAGATGTCTTCCTTTTAGCCAAGTTAGACTTCCAACAGATTCCAAGAGAGTTAAAGTCTCCTGAAACACCAATATATATCTTTATAATCTGCCATGAGGAAGCACATTTTGTCTGTTGAGCAAGCCTGTGAAACATCACACAGTATCATTTCAATTTAGTTCTCTTTCTATATCATCCAGCTGCCCTCTGCCATTCTTACAAACTCAAGTTCATAAATGTGCATTCAGTTGATATATTTTTCTTCTGGGAGGAGCTTCTCCCCACCTCTTCTTTTTGATTGATTTCTACTTGCCATATTCTTGCCTAGAATCTATTAACATCATGCTTAATGATGCCTAAAATTTTGTTTACCTCCTTGACAACATTTTGGGTTCAATTTATTACCCATTTTTTGTGGACTAATTATGTGTTAATATAAGGCTCAAGTATCTTTCAAAATCAGTTTCCATGATATTTTCACATAATAATATCTTCACAATAACTTTTAAAAAAGAGGTACCACTGCATAAAGCTGATGTTAAATAGAATCTATACCCCAAAGCTTACCAATGAGAAATAAACACATTCTGACACATTTGCACAGTGGAATATTATGGCTATACAAAATACAAGTATGTGGATGATGTTGATAAAAGGAATTAATTACAGCCTTCTATATGGAAAATGTTACAAGAAAGAAGTTTATCACACTGATTCCAACTATGTGAAAATGAGTACAGATATATTAACAGTAATTAGATGATTTGAAGAATGTTAATAGCTGGTGTTTAGTCTTCAAGAACAGTTTGGGGTATGTTCAAGGAATCAAAATTTTAAAATTGCAACTAAGTAATCAAGCCCATATCATATTTTTATTTGTATAATGAGACAACTATCCAATTGAAGTCTACTCCAGTGTCATCATTAGCTGAGCCAGTTGTAACAGATGAATCACTGAAATCCTTGTTAACTGTTCTGGGACCAGAGGAAAGGAAAAAAATAATTCATTTGCTGTTTTTAGTTACATATCTATCTCCAGAAGAGCAAAGAAGGTTTATGAACTCCTAGGTTTCTCAGATGAAACCAAACTCAAAACTAACCTGCATCAGACTCATCTGGTATTTTTGTAAAACAAATGGACATTCCTGATCCTTATCTGGCCTAATCCAATCACAGATCCTGGCTCTTAGAGTCTGGGACTCTGCCTTTGTTGACAAGCACCTGAGCTGATTTATAAGCATTCTAAATTTTAAGAACTCAAGCATTATCATGAAAGATTTCAAGGAATCCATGAATCCCCAAATCCTGAGTGTATGATAATTTTTCTTGGCTAATAGATTTTTAATGGGTTCATGATTCCTGAAATCTGTATGGAGTCAGAAGAATTTTGAGATGCCTCTCTCCCAAGCATACTTTTCCACAGTAGATGTGGATAAATTTTGGATGGCCCAGAGATTAAAAAATGAACCCCCCATCTACAACTTTCTCTTGAAGTGCTACAGTTTTCAAGGTATATTTGACAAATAATCCTTTACAATCTTTTTCCACCTTTTGTCTCAAGATTTATGGTGGAATGAGCTATCTGAAAGACCTATTTGCTACACAAACTGATCAAGTTCGAATTTGATTGGACACTAACAGAACTGATTTTCTACAATGATAAACCCTAGTGTTTAATGAGGTAGGATGTTTATAGTCTTTACAGCAGATCTAAAGATTTTTTTCATAAGTCACCCGGAAAAATCATATAAAGCCAATGTAGAAATTAGATAGTAACTTGTGTCAAGAATGGCAATTCTTAGATGGCAGATCTCTTTAGCACAATGAGATCTATGGCAATGAAAATGATCAAGATTTGTTCCAAGTTACATTGAGATTGAGGACTTCAAACTTGATAATGATGCTGCATTGAATAGCTTTGTGGGGAGAGGGTGAGAGCATTTTGCATTTGGAAGCCAGAGAATAGAATGTGGTATTGAAAAATGGAGCTACAATATTTTACAGCTCTTACCATCAAGAAATAGAAACTATTTTTCCACTTTTTGGATCTGAGTAGTCTTATGACTTGCTTTGACCAATAGAATGTAACCAATTCTGGTGTCTGTACCACGGCTTCCATATTTGCCTCTTGGAATACTCCACTCCCACATAAAGAAATAGGCTGAGCTACTGAGAGAGAGATCACATGGAGAGAGACCCAGTCAACAGCAAGGCCCAAGACATGTGAATAAGATCCTATTAGATCCTCTATCCATGACAGAGAGAGAATATGACTAGAGTCGCATGAACGACTTCAGGCAAGACCCCAGAAGAACTATCTAGTTGATCCCAGTCAACACAAAGAATTTTGAGAAATACTAAATCATTGTTATTTTAAGTCACTAAATATTGGAGTGTTTTATTACATATCAATAATGCACGTTGAAATATTATTTCATTATGTAATTTCATTAAAGAAGAATAAAGACATAGAGATTTTACTAAAGAAGTAGAAATAAAGACATAAAAAGCACTAGAATATATTTCAAAGACAATATCTTATTGTAATAGACAAGAACATATGAGGCCCAAACCTCCTACAAGAAAGGACTTGCTGCTTAGCTGTGGGAATGCAGTTGGCAGACAGCATCCAACTGTCAGCTCCTTTAGGGTTTACCTCAGCTACTGAGAAATGCCTCTCCCAAGGTCATGCCTTTTATAGGGCAGCCCACATTCAGTGACTTGGTGAAGTGGCAATTCAAAGTCCCAGTAATTTCAGTCCAAAAGGTGAAATGCTCACGGGCTATTCTTGCTCAAGAGCTTCCCACTGGGTTGGCCAAGCCTTTTAAATAAGTTTGTGAGAATGTTTGTATTAGGAACAGTTTCTTTGTGGTCATAGACTATGATGGCAAGCATTAGCTCATACTTGGCCAGCTTCTAGGTTCACTCCAGTGAGGATTTCCTCATTATGTTCCCTCAAGTTTGCTACTACCAGGTGTGATGGGGAAGTGGTGAGCAATTTCTCTACTTATTTGTCAATGACTGCCATGTTCTTGTCAGTTAGGGAAAGAAGGAAGTTTTCACCATTTACCTGGCCCCACTGGAAGTTTTAACTTTGTTACTCAAAGTACAGGGGAGATTTGATAACAAGCTAGACCCTGTCTTGAGACTTGTATTGATTTGTTTAAAAAAATTAGATTAGTTTTATTATAATAATGTTGAACTATATATTTTTTCAAACTATATATTTTTCCATTTAATGTCTTTCAACATCACATAATCTTCATAATGACTCATCAGGATGTGTGTATTATTCTCAAATTAAAAAAAAAACACTGAAGCTTAACTACTCAGTGTCATGCAAGTAGTTAATGATATGGGGAAGATTTGAACCCAGTTTTGTCTGACTCTTGAGCCCATGTTCTATCTGCAAGTTCACTGCCTCTTATAGGGTTAAGCATGATTTAAATAGGAATACAATATGACTAAAGATAGGGCATGGCCCAAAGGCCTACTGTGGATAATTCTCCTCAGCATTATTAATAGAGAGATAAAGACAGAGACAGAAAGAGAGTATGGCAGAAAGGAAAGAAAGAAACAGAGAAAGCGAGAAAAAGAGAGGGAGAGAGGAAGGGAGGAAAGAAGGAAGAAAGAGAGAAAAAGAGAGAGAACGGAAGGAAGGAAGGAAGGAAGGAAGGAAGGGAGAAGGAAAGAGTTGGAAGGGGAGAGAAGTGGCCACAACAGGAAAGACCTAGTAGAAGCCTATGGAGTCATGAAAAAGATGGAGAGAATGAACGTGAGAATCCTAACACTCTGCTATATAAGAATTTAGATCCACCCCCTGAAACTCCAAGTGATTAATTTTAGGACAAATAAGAAGTACCACTTTATACAACATTAAGTGAGTTTAAAGAACTCATTATCCCATTGAAATAGTAAAAATACAAGAGATGCAAGAAACACTTAAATAATTTCATGATCACCAGATCCTTAATGATTTGGTGAAAGAACTCAGAAGATTTGAGGTTGGGGGTGGAAAAAGAACCCCATAAGGCTCGGTTCCCACAGCCCTTTCCTGATCCTCTGCCAAAGGCAGTGTTCTGGGTGGACTGGCCCTTACCCTGCCCCAGTTTAGCATTTCTTATATTCACTTGCTTGCTTCTGGGAGAAGGAATATGCTGCTCTGACAAAATCTGTCCTGGCAGGGCTTCAGAGTCAATTTCCAAACACTGAAAATAACCTCCCTTTTTTCCTCCTTTAAAGATAGGGCTTATCCCTTTGTTTCAAGGTCACTTGTATGGTGTCATGTGGGGTAGCGGTGGTCCAAGAGCAGCTGAGCCCCTCCCTCGACTCCCAGAGCAGTTTCCCTGAAAGCCTAAAGTCTCCTACTTGAGTTTAACTCCTAGATTTCTTGAGTACAAACCTCATCTCTGCCCCTAAATTGTCCCTGTGGTGAAGAGGGTTAAATTGTTCCTTCTTATTCCGTATCACTAGTAGTTCTATAGATTTTTGTTCTCTCTTCATCTCCTGCCCCTCCCCTCTAGGGCTGATGGCTTGAGGTTTAAGTCTCCCTTGAAGAAACGGCCATGCTTCATTTAATCCTGCGGCAGCCAGACTGCTGTGGATGTCATGCTTCTGATGAGACATTAAATCAAGGTAAACATTAATCCCCTAGGCTGGAGCATCTATGAAGAGAAGAAAAATGTGGCTTCACCTCACAGAAACACTGCAGTCAGTTCAGGCCCTCGACTTTGCCCCCAGACCCTACCCTCAAAGTTAACTATAAAATGTTCCCTCTGGAATATATTAGAAGCCATATTGAATTTGGTGGGAAAATATTTTCACAAATCTTGCCTGAATACAAATGTTTCTGACAAAAATAAATAAAATTATGCATCAAAACAGAGTGCTTACACTTTCAACAAAGACTGATATATAATCTAGATTCTTGCATAACCTGGGTACAATGAAATGAGATGCAGACTATATGGGTAATCATGCAATCAAGTTAAATCACCCAAAAAGAGCAAAACTGGTTTGCAAAAAAACCAAAGAGATACTAGCTCTGAATTGCCAATTCAGAATTTTTTCCTCTAAATGTTTCAGTTTTTCATATTTCATTCTAATGCACTTGGAATTTTGATGTTAGTTAAGAATATAGTTTATTTTTAAACTAATTTTACCAGTACTATTCATTGGGAAAAAATTTTATACTGATATAAATCATATATGTTGGCCTGTGTCTAGGCTGTCTGCTTTGCCCACTGATTCCTATACCAGTACCATACTTGTGGTTTATTGTATGTTTTAATATCTAGAGCCCAAGTCTCTTTATTTTTATAAAATTCATTGCTTTTTAAATAAAATTCATTGCTTTCTCACCCCTTTATTCTTGCACTAAATAAGTCCTTTCTTAAAATGTTTCTCATTCAACATTTGTGAACAACTCCATTTATATTAGTCAAGACTGGTTGTCAGGGGCAAAAGCTCAAATTAAGTCATCTTTCAAAGGGAGGAGCACTGTATGCAAGAATAAAACCCAAATTGATCGCAATTCTATATGTAAAATCTAAAACTAGAAAGTGTCTAGGGAAAAAAATTAGAAAAATATTTTCATGGCCTTGGGTTTAGCAAAAAATTTTTAGATAGGACACTAGAAACATAACCCATGAAATAAAACAATTGGTAAATTGAACTTCTTCAAAATTAAAAACTTTTGTTTTTTGAAAAAACTGCAAAGAAAATGAAAAGACAAGTCACAGACTAGGAATAAATATTTGCAAAACATAAATTCGATGAAGGACTTATATCCAGAATCTATATCTCATAATATAATAATAAGAAAACAAACACAATTAAAAATGGGCAAAAGATTTGATCAGATACTTCACTAAAGATGTGGATGGAAAATCAGCATATGAAAAGATACTTGATTTTGATTTGAAATCAAGTCGCTCCTCACATAGACAGGTGTAGCACCGCTGGGATTATTTATTTAATCATGATTCTGTAGAACAATTCCAGGGGGCCAATTTATTCATAATAAATACTGGAAAAATTTTTTTTTTTTTTTTTTTTCTTTTTGCGGTATGCGGGCCTCTCACTGTTGTGGCCTCTCCCGTTGTGGAGCACAGGCTCCGGACGCGCAGGCCCAGCGGCCATGGCTCACGGGCCCAGCCGCTCCGCGGCATATGGGATCCTCCCAGACCGGGGCACGAACCCGTATCCCCTGCATCGGCAGGCGGACTCTCAACCACTGCGCCACCAGGGAGGCCCTGGAAAAATATTTTTTAAAAGATGCTTAACATCATTTTTTCACTGAAACTATAATGAGATACCACTGCATACCTATTAGAATTAGTCAAATTGAAAAAGAGAAGAAAACATGAAATGCTGGTGAGAAAGAGGAGCAATGGAAATTTTCATTGCTGGTTGTAATGAAAAATGGTACAGCAACTTTGGAATAGTTTGAGAGATTCTTGTAACATTAGAAATATATTTACCATACAACTCAGCAATCCTATGTTTAGGTATATTTACCTAAGAGAAATAAAAACATGTGTCCATACAAACACCTGTATGCAATTATTTATTGTGGCTTTCTTCATATTCACCCAAAGCCGTTAACAGTCCATATGCTCATGAACCCGAGAATAAACAAAACTGTGATATATCCATACAATGAAATACTACTGAGCAATAAAAAGGAACTACTGAAACTTTTGATACTCAGAAGGCTACATACTTTATGATTCCATTTTATGTGAGAGTCTGGAAAAGACAAAGCTAGAGGGGTAGAAAAGCAGATCAGTGTTTGCCAAGGGGCAGGGTGGAAGAAGGAGATTGACTTCATAGGGGTATGCTGAAACTTTCTGGGGTGACAGCAATAGTCTATATTTTGATTGTGGTGGTGATTATACAGTCTTTATCCATTGATCAAAATTCACAGAACTACTCATCTAAACAGGGTGATTTTTTTTTTGAATTTTATTTTATTTATTTATTTTATACAGCAGGTTCTTTTTTTTTTTTTTTTTTTTTTTTTTGCGGTACGCGGGCCTCTCACTGTTGTGGCCTCTCCCACTGCGGAGCACAGGCTCCGGATGCGCAGGCTCAGCGGCCATGGCTCACGGCTCACGGACCCAGCCGCTCCGCGGCATGTGGGATCTTCCCGGACCCGGGCACAAACCCGCGTCCCCTGCATTGGCAGGCGGACTCTCAACCACTGTGGCACCAGGGAAGCCCCAACAGGTTTTTATTAGTTATCCATTTTTTTTTTTTTTCTTTTTGCGGTATGCGGGCCTCTCACTCTTGTGGCCTCCCCCGTTGCGGAGCACAGGCTCCGGATGCGCAGGCCCAGCGGCCATGGCTCACGGGCCCAGCCGCTCCGCGGCATATGGGATCCTCCCAGACCGGGGCACGAACCCGTATCCCCTGCATCGGCAGGCGGACTCTCAACCACTGCGCCACCAGGGAGGCCCTAGTTATCCATTTTATACATATTAGTGTATATATGTCAATCCCTATCTCCCAATTCATCCCACCACCATCACCACCCCACCACTTTCCCCACTTGGTTTCCATACATTTATTCTCTACATCTGTGTCTCTATTTCTGCCCTAAGCAGGGTGAATTTTACTGCATGTAAATTATGCCCCAATAAACCTGTCCTAAAAGGGGTGGAGGAATTTCTAATCTCATATATTTAAGACATCTGGGTGTTTTCTAGTTTCAGGCATATTTGGGGCTGGGTACTTAAGCAAAGTCCTTTGTCCTTCCTTACTCCATGTTGGTTTACTCTTTCCAAGTGGTGGGGCCCACCATTTGCTTCCATCTTACAGTGATCTTTACAACTCAAACTCAGAATGAATTCCTCTCCTCCTATAACGATAGAAATTCTCCTCAAAAGATACTAATTGGCCCTACTTAGGTCTCATACCCACTTCTGGTCAATCAATATCTGGGCCCTGGGAAATGAGATACTCTGATTGGCCACCTTGAATCATTTGCTTACCCCTGGGTGGCAGGAAAGATGGCCACATCAGATTTGGTCGATGTGGTAGAGGAGCAGTTTCCAACAGAAAGGGGAGCCAGGCAGACACAATAACAGATGTTCTGACACCCTCGCTCGTGATTACCGCATACCAGTAATCTGTCTGCTGCTCTTGTTGCTCAACTATACTCAGCCAGGCTTCCCTCCCTCAAGCTGTGTTCCAAGGAATCTGTACAGCATGTTTTCCAGATTTTCATCTTGTAGTTTTAAGCTTTCACTTACAGTACATCATCTGCTATGGATACTTCTCTTAATCTCTCCCTTTTTCCACATGAGCCCAACCCAGTGTCCTCGGGTTGGAATGGCTCTTCCATGCTGAGAGACTGACTTTAAGGTAGAATGCACATCCACCTTCCAGGTGGTGATCTGACCTTCCACTTTGATGACAGCAGTCCTAGGAAGTAACACTGCTGCCACACTTGCCTGATTCTCATCGACTCACTCAGCAATTGCCCTGCTACAGAGCAAGAGAGGAGAAGATCAACAGGTGAGCTGGACTGACTTGCATAATTAATCTCACCATGCAAGCCCAACACAGGTACAGTGCTCTCATGGCTCTCTTTCAACTGCAGAGACGATTATACTGTATGGATTTTTTTAGCTCCCCTCAGGAAGAAAACAGTTACATTTTGAAAGAAACCTTAAGGACTGTTTAGTACAAAAGTCTGATTTTACAAATGAGAAAACAGAAACCGTGAAACAGAAACTTCTTGCACAAGAGCTTGGACTAGAATCTGGACCTCCTTACCTTCTGACCTGTGCCCCTGCCACTACTTTTTTTTTTTTTTTTTGCGTTACGTGGGCCTCTCACTGTTGTGGCCTCTCCCGTTGCGGAGCACAGGTTCCGGACGCGCAGGCTCAGTGGCCATGGCTCACGGGCCTAGCCGCTCCGTGGCATGTGGGATCTTCCCAGACCGGGGCACGAACCCGTGTCCCCTGCATCGGCAGGCGGACTCTCAACCACTGCGCCACCAGGGAAGCCCCCTGCCACTACTTTTTGATGCTTTTCTTTTTCTAATATTTCCCTCTGATTAATGATTTGCCTCTGAACATTTCTACCACGAATGTAAATGTTTTGAGATGCAAAGCAGTCAAGGTTGTCACTCATTTAGTAATAGATGGTGATATTAGTCTGTTATCCTGGAAGGATGTAGAGTTTAATAAACTTTGACGTCAGAAAGGCTTGAATTTGAGTCCTGATTATAAAAGTTATTATTTAGGTGACATTGGCAACTTACTCAGCTTTTTCTCACCTGTAAAATGGGAATAATAGTATCTCCCTTAGAGAATATTGTGTAGAATAAGACTTTTAAAACATTTAGCATAACATGTAGTATAGAGTCCTTACCTAGCAAAATTAGCTATCTTATCAGGTTTTCTCATTGGTCTATGCTTCTGCCCTATTCAAGAGATAAGGTTAGAAGGGAAGGAAAAAGAAAAAGTTTTCAGTGGACCTAACAGAATTAAAGGGGTGATTTCATGTAATGTTGTTTTGTTTTGTTTTTTTAATTTTATTTATTTATTTATTTATGGCTGTGTTGGGTCTTTGTTTCTGTGCAAGGGCTTTCTCTAGTTGTGGCAAGCGGGGGCCACTCTTCATCGCGGTGTGCGGGCCTCTCACTATCGCAGCCTCTCTTGTTGCGGAGCACAGGCTCCAGACGCGCAGGCTCAGTAATTGTGGCTCACGGACCTAGTTGCTCCGCGGCATGTGGGATCTTCCCAGACCAGGGCTCGAGCCCGTGTCCCCTGCATTGGCAGGCAGATTCTCAACCACTGCGCCACCAGGGAAGCCCTCATGTAATGTTGTTTTAAGAAAATATTGATCTCTTATAAAAATACTCCATATCACTGTGATGGATGTTGAAATGGGGGAGAATGATAGCTTTAGGGCAAGAAAAGCAACTTTTGATATTTTGCTAGGTAATAGTGAAGTTTAATATCTTGGTCTCTTACAACTCTGGGATTACACAGAAAGAAGGTCAGGTCAGGATTTGGGCAGCTAAAGGACAGGATAGGACAGGAAAGACTAGCCAAAATGGCACAGGAGTGTAGAGCATGTATAGAGTTATTCTTGGTTAAGTCAAGAAAAAGGAGATGGGAAGGCACCTTGGGTTCAGGCAGGCAAAGTGTCAAGTCTAGGAGGTCAGCTGGACAGTTGATTATAGGTCAATGAAATGAAGGGTACTTGCAAGAACAAGTAGCAAGAATCAGAAAATTAATTGAGGATCTAGTTTCACTATACAGAGCAGGGACAATATGACAGTGGATTATATGATGTGAATTACTAACAATGACCCTGGGTTCTAAGAAACGAAATCACTACTGCCACTAAGAATCCCACACATGTGGTGCCCAGGATCAGGACTGAGGCCAGATTAGTGTAAAGTCTATAGACAGGATAGAGGGGGAAAGATTTTAGGCCAGAATGGGTAGTGAGGAAAGAGTGTCCTATTTGTAAGGAAGTCCTTCCTAGTCTTCACATGACAACAGACTTTCACAATCCATATAATTTGAAATAGAAATAAAGAACAGGAAAGAATGATTACAGAATTTATAAAAATATTTTGGTACCTGTGCCCAGAAGCACCTAAAAATATGGCCATGTTATTCAAAATTAAGAAAATAAACTGAATACATTAATGATAAAGAAGGCATCACACTAAAACCCAACTGATATATTTGTAAATTATTTTCAAGAATACTCTAAGGCTCTTAGGGTGTAGGTTATTTAGTGAAGTGGGAAGTTTTCTTTCAAGTAACTTGCAATTATTCTATGAAATTCAGAGATGGAAAATTCTACAGTCGTGGATAGTTTTGGAGTTGTGGATAATTTGTAAGAATACGTAAGGACCCTGAAAGGGATACCTTCATTCCTTGATATAGCAGAAGTGTGTGTGTGTGTGTGTGTGTGTGTGTGTGTGTGTGTTCAGTGGGGAGCAGGTAGAGGCATGGGTGCAATGTGTGGGCATGGGAACTACTAAAGGAAAGTGGAGGACTTTGCTGGTGGCGCAGTGGTTAAGAATCCACCTGCCAATGCAGGGGACATGGGCTCGAACCCTGCTCTGGGAAGATCCCACATGCGGTGGAGCAACCAAGCCTGTGCACCACAACTACTGAGCCTGCGCTCTAGAGCCCACGTGCCACAACTGTTGAAGCTGGCGCACCGGAATGAAGAGCCCATGCTCTGCAACAGAGAGAAGTCACTGCAATGAGAAGCCCATGCACCGCAACCAAGAGTAGCCCCCACTTGCTGAAACTAGAGAAAGCCCACGTGCAGCAACGAAGACCCAACACAGCCAAAAAATAATAATAATAAATAAATAAATTTATTTTTAAAAAAAGGAAAGTGGAGGGACTGAATATAAGGCCAATCAATAATTACAGAAATCATTTAATGGTTTCTAAGCTGTGATTTACACAGATCTAAAAACTCTGGATTAGGGTCTCAATGAAAAATCCAAGAGAAAAAATAAGGAGGAAGCTTAATCAGAAGCCCCTATACTCATTTCAACCAAAGTGATTCTGATTTTTATATGAGTTATGACTAGAGATTGATTCCATAGAACAGTTTGTTTGAAACAAACGACTCCAATATTTATCTCAGAAAAATTGTAAAGGATTTTAAAATGGACAAAAATAGAATACTGAATATCCTGTCAATTACCTCCTTTCAGGTTATTTTATTTGAAGAAGACTGAACCTTTTATTGTCTTTGTAGTATTTCACAACTCTGTAAGTTATAGAATGCTTACAGTAACGCAAATGATTCTTGCCCATAGAAAGGCAAATGATTTTTTTTTTTGCCTGAAATAGTGCCTTGTGGATATTGACCAGTTTAGCATCTGTTAGTAAACTTATTTCTTGTTAAGTAACAGGAAATATGTGTGTGTATTTAAATTATCTTGGGAACTAATTGTTGCATCTTACTGGCTCCCTCATTAATTAATGAGTTAAATAAAATTCTTTGACATTTGTTCATTTTATGTTAGTATGAGATTTATAATTTTACATTTGAATAAATTATCCTTTAAAACTTATAAAACAATAATTGGCAGCTATTGATGTAAACACCATAATTCACAGATAAAGAAATTGTAATCTACTGAATCTAAGTGACATGTCAAAGTGACAGTAAATTGTTAGTATCTGTATCATGATTAAAACTCAAATTTCACAACTTCCTGCCCAATGTTGATGATGTTCATCTGAGAAACTGATCATTGATATTTTTAATTTGATGAGATTTAAACTTATTAACACACAAGGTTTACTGAACATCAAAGTATAAAGGTAAAGCCAGTCAATTAAATTTTGCCACATATAACAAAATTAGCTTTGCCTTACCTGAGAATATATATATAATACCTGATTTAGACATAAATAAAACATGTCTAGACTGAAAACAAATTATTCTTTATCTCCCCAAGGGAGGCCCCTTGTACCCAAGAACTTTTTGGTCTCATCTTTTTTTCTGCCTTGACACACATGACGGATGAGAGTCACATGTGTGACACATCCCCATGGGCACAGATATGGTGGTCTATTCAGTAAATACAAATTCCCACACGCTGGGTATAACTTCCCTTACTTCCTGCCTCAAGAGAGCATATCAGAATACAGTAAGTCCCCTACATATGAACCTTCAAAGATGTGAACGTGTGTTCACATGTCCAATCGCATAAGTTAGTTCAAGTGTCTGGCGTACACTGTCACGTGCATGCATCCTCTACAAGTGGTTGTGCTTTTATGTACTTTACTGTATAGAGTACAGTAGTACAGTATCTTTATTTGAAGCCCAGGATGTCTGGAAGCAAGCATAAAAGCAGCAGTGATGTAGCTGGTACTACTGTACTTTTCAAGGTACGGTATTGTAGGATTAAAAATATTTCCTTTATTTTTTGTTCTCGTTTGTTTTTTATGTATTATTTGTGTGAAAAGTATTATAAACCTATTCCAGTACAGTACTATATAGTCAATTGTGTTAGTTGGGTACCTAGGCTAACTTTGTTGGACTTACGAACAAATTGGACTTACAAACACTCTCAGAACGGATCTCGTTCGTAGGCAGGGGACTTACTGTATAAATACGTGGGTGACTATTAAGGGTTTATTCTGAAATACATATTTTATTTTATTTTTTTATTTTTGGGGTGTTTTTTTTTTTTTTTTTTGTGTGTGTGTGTGGTATGCGGGCCTCTCACTGTTGTGGCCTCTCCCATTGCAGAGCAGAGGCTCCGGACGCGCAAGCTCAGCGGCCATGGCTCACGGGCCGAGTCACTCCACGGCGTGTGGGATCTTCCCGGACCGGGGCACGAACCCGCGTCCCATGCATCGGCAGGCGGACTCTCAACCACTGCGTCACCAGGGAAGCCCTGAAATACATATTTTAAAAAGGCAAATCATTGGTAGAATTGGGTATTTACCAATTATAAGGAATAAATTATCTGAGCACATTTCACAAGCCTGGGATTCACTCAACCCAGGGTATTTTACCTCCCTTGATAATCACTGGTTCAGAGAGATGTTAACCCTTCTTTTGAATAAAGGGAGCAGAAGCAGGTATCCACAATGAAAAGAAAGTAGAAATAAGAAAAAAAAAAACATAAGAAGGAACAAAGACTTTAAAAGAGATAATTAGGACTGAAAGAAAATAGATTTCTAAGGAAGGGTCCTGGACAAGAAAGGATTAAAAAAAAGTAGAGAAAGATAAGTCCAAATAAAGAAGCCAAACCAGTAAAGAACACATTCCAAAGTAACTCTTTAAATATGTTTTGTCTTCTTGTGTTTTTTTATGTAGAAAGTCTATACTACTGTTATAGGTTGAATTTTGTGCCCCCCCAAATTCATATGTTGAAAGCCTAATCCCCAGTACCTCACAATGTGACCTTATTTGGAGTTAAGGTCTTTACAAAGGTAATCAAGTTGAAATGAAGCCACAAAGGTGGGCTCTAATCCAGTCTGACTAGTGTCTTTATAAAAAGGGGAAATTTGGAAACAGACATGCCCACAAGAACACCACATGAAGATAAAGGCAGAAATTGGGGTGATGCTTCTACCAAACCAAACCAAAGACTGCCAGCAAACCACCAGAAGCTAAGAGAGAGGTATGAAGCATATTCTTCCTCACAGCCCTTAGAAGGGACCAACTGGACTGACACATTTTAGCCTCCAGAACCGTGAGACAATTAATTTCTGCTGTTTAAACCACCCAGTTTGTAGTAATTTTTTATCACAGCCCCAGAAAACTAATATAATTCCAAGGCAGTGGCAGTAGTCCTCAAGAAGATGGGCCCATGTCCATTTGTCAGGTAAGAAGGATTTCCCTGCTGAGGGTCTAGAAACTGGAAAGAATTCAGGGCAGGGCAGACAGGGAACCAACAGCTAAACAGTGACTGCCAATTAGTGTTAATTCAATGAAAAAGAAAGGAGGAAAATCAGACATTTTATTATGTATATCCAAAACACATCAAAATAATGAGAGGGTTACCAAGTGTTTCTAGAGTTCAGAATTATATTTCTGGCAGTAAACAGGTTAGGCAAGGTGGAGTATGAGATAAGCCTGAAAAGTCAGACACATCCAGCAGCGTGGTTTTCTCTAGGTCTAAAATACTGCTGGGAATGTGAGTGCCTGCAGCCTGAATAGTAATTAATTCTCTGGGCAAAACAAAACAAAATTAAAATGAATGTTAATTTTTAACTATTCTCTTGAAAGTATGGCTAAGTGTAGCTCTGTAAGTTTTCATGGGTAATGAATAAAGAGTTACCATGTTTGTTCTCACTTAGAGGACCTCTGGCCTTTGTATCCCTGTGTATGATTCCTCACAAACCTTTCAAACAGGGGAGAAGTGACCACTGGAATTAACAACATTGTAGATTAAACAAAAATCAAGTGCATAAGAGTACATGGAGGACAGAGAACATACAAATCGGCAAGTGTCACATCAGATTGTTAAACCAGTTTGACTACACTAAGCTACTTTATTGTCATGTGAACACTTCGTATCACCAACTAACCCTCCAGTCATTCCAGCATGCTGCTTTCCCACAACAGTCTCTACTGTCAATAAGGCATGACTACTATTCCCTTGCGTAGACCATGGTCAGAATCACTGTCGAAAGAAGCAGTAAGAGGCACACTATCTTTCCTTGAAAATAAATATGACTTCTTGACTGTCAGTTGTCAAATGGTTGTTACCAATCTTGCACCACAATTCTGGGTATGTGACATTCTCTTATCTAGAAATGTCCCCTACTGACACTAGGCTCTTCCTAGGATCATCATTCCCCTTTGCTTTTCTCCTTTCTTTGGTCTTCCTGTTCTTTGCTTCTTTCTCACTTCTGCTTAGCTGTATTCACTTGCTAAAACAAATGGTTTTTACATTTTATACTTCTGCTTTTCCAGAACATGGTGAATGGTCCCAGCAGCTATCCAGATGGATGCCCCCTTCCCACTGGGCCCATATCTTATGTGCCTTAACTTTTCTTCCTCAAAAATAACACTCTAATCCTAACATCCTTTCTTCCATAGCTTAGTAAATAATTGGGGTAGATATGCCTGTGGTTGGAGAGGAAAGTCAAGTTCTTTCTTAGTGTCTTCAAACACCCACAGTCCTACTCCTATCTTTTAAAATAATTAAATAAAACATCTTTACTTACTCATTTCCAACACCTCTCTCTTCCCTTACTCTTGCTACTCAGTCACCTATGTTGTCAAAGAGACAATGAAATGAGGAATCAAAAACCCTGGATTTAAGTCCTAACCATTTTCTTGCTTTATAGAAGAAAAATCTAGAAAGATCCTTTAACTTTTTATTATTCTTGCCTGTAAATGGGATGATTATCATCAACCCTGACTACGACACAACATTACTGTGAGAGGAGAACGTCTGAACCATTTTTTATCTGAATGAAGTTAGAAAAATTAGCATATGCTGTTGAGACGTTAGATGTTTTACAATCTTGTCTGAGAGAAGTTCATGAGCTGGAGATGGACAGGTGAACTAAACCTTATCTAAAAAGTTCAGAAGAAGCATGAGTAAGATGATATTGGCCAGAAAGTGGTATCTTTTTAATATTTCAGATTTTGAAATGTTAAACACATGAATGAAAAAAATTGTGTGAATAAGACTATCTGAGGACATTTTGAGGAGGATGGCATTTGCCCAAGACCAGTAAAAGCTTCTGCTCATGCTACTGCCTCTTTCTGGAATTCTATTCTGGCTTCTCTCCTACTGAACCAAATCTTTTCAGTTCTCTTTGATAATTCCAGCCAACATTGATCTTGTCTCCTCCTGACTGCCCAGAGCACAGAAGATCTATATCATTTACTTTGGTCCTTAATTAACAGGTTATTGCATACCATCTAGATTCCTATGCATTCTTTAATCTGTTAATATTCTACAGCTTCTTAGGTTCAGGTGATTTGTACCTGTCCACCAAGCTAAGCACAGTGTTAGACACAAGTTATGTGTTATCCATCTGCCTTTGCAGTCTATCTTATGATGCTTCCAGATTTCTGCTTCCCTTTCCTAGACTTCATGTATTCTATTCTCTTGAAAAAGTCA